>NC_041049.1:46216184-46534934 GCF_900634775.1 Gouania willdenowi
CATATAATCAATACCGTTAGACACATGATGTATGGTAGGACATAATGTTGTATATATTTAGCATGTGTTGTGTATGCTAATGTACGGGGCACCGTTGTATGCTTGTGAGTTAGCAGGTGCAGGGTTTACAATGATCCGCAGGCAGGTTCACAGACGGTCCCTGTCAGTGCCACTTGAGAGAGTCCCTGCTGTCTTAGCAGCAGAGCCGTAGAGCTGTGCTCGGCATTAAAATTGCAAGCAACACCCTCTTCAACTGCACACAATCTCTCTAGTGCACTCCTGTTCCCTACAAGGCAAAGAAAAAAAGTGTTTAAAGTGTTCTTGTATCTCAAACCGCATATAACCTGAGCCACTTTTTCTTCAGGCGTCCCCACCTCCCTTTGTTTCCGGCTCTCACACCTTCCTGTCCTTGCTCTCCCAGTGCATCACTCAGCCTATCTCCTGCCTTTTTGATGTTTTTAAGTATTTTTGGAAAGAGACCAGAGTCTGTGATTAATGTTAGCTGTGTAGCTGTGTAGCTGTGTATGTAAGCAATCACAATTCATCCGTAAACAGCACCATTCCTGCATCTGGCAGGCATGCCTGGCCGCACAGCACTCGGCACTGTCTTTCACTCTGTAAAGTTGATTCCTACCACAGCGATTTCAGGAGAGATGTACCGTAGTGGCGAGAGGCAGGCGGGCTAAACAGCTCAACACAGCTCTTTCACTCTCTCTCTCACTCTTTTATTCCTAATCGTTGGCTCTGTCTCTTTGCCTCACACTGTCTAAGCCTCTGCTCGCATTCCCTCTGTTTTACTGTGACAAGACACAGCGAGCAACGGTTGGAATACCAACGTGATAATTTCTTGACAGACTCCCTTTATTTGTCTGCTCTTGCCCTGATAAGATGATTTCTCTCACAGGGTTTGTTTTGTCTCGGCAGATATGGCCTGGACGACTAAGCTCATTTTCTTTTATATTGTCTCTCTATCAGTTGTGTTTTCCCTATCTTGCAGACCACTCCACGCACTCTATGTGTATGAGAAAGAATCCAGAAGCCTAAGATGATTATGGTAAGACACCATACAGAGGGAAAAATTTGCCCCGCCAAACTCACTGAAGATTTTATTTGGTAATACGAGCGTGCGTGTGTGTGTGTGCGTGTGTGTGTGCGTTCGTGCGTGTGTGTGTGTGCGTGTGTGTGTGCGTTCGTGCGTGTGCGTGTGTGCGTGTGTGTGTGTGTGAAGGCCTGTGGTGACTCTAAATGTGATAAAACATTAAAGGTTTGATCTCTGTTCTACAAATTTTCTTTTTGTTTTGAAGCCCAGAGGGACATTTGGACTCTGCTTTTGTCGTCGGCTGCTGTAGAGTGTCATCACTTGTGCGTACTATGAAATAATAATTAATGTAGCGCAGACAATTGGCTGTGGTCAGAGGCTGCATGCAAAATTAACATGCTAGATAGCACTGGGTAGAAACCCAAAGATGACTCACAGGGAGATTAAACTGGGTCAGGGAATGATTCTGCATAAGCTTTCATAAAAATTATGGCCATGCAATTTTACCTCATGGCCTCTACAATGTGTAGTGAGCTGAATAATGTCCTATAACAGGTTGATGGTATCCTTCCAATGGAACAGATAATGCTCAAAAAGCTTGCACAAAAGTCTATTACAATGTTTTGGGTCACAAAAGAAAAAAAAAAAAACTGAAATCCTCTCTTCTTGGGTAGAAAGAAAAGAAGAGCCTGCTGTTTACCCACAGAGCTGCAGAATAGAAGGTGACTCTGAATAATCTGCTACAAACAACAACCTTATACGAATCCTCAAAACAACCCCACACCCTAACTGGGCTGAGACATCAATCACTGTGATAGTGTCAGTTGATTTAATTGATCTGTGCTAAAGGATTATTCCCTGTGACATTAGCTCACGGAAGAAAAACGCAAACTCTGTGAGAAACTGCACTCTGTTTACATGACATCTGATGAGGTAAAAGGACACCCTTCGATTGCTTTCCCAGTGTCTGAGTAAAAAAGAAATCAATAGTGCAACATTGCTCATACACTCATAAGCTCTCCTTTTAAAGCAGACAGGCTTATCAACCTTTGAGTTGATGCACTTGGTGCTCCTTGTTTTTTTTATTATTGACAACATATCGAAACCAGGCTTAAAGTTTAAAGATGTTGTTCAGAGTAGAAAAATGATGGATTGGATTGTTGGCAGGGTTTAATTTTAGGCAAACAGTCTGACATTATGAGTACGTTCACATATATAGTTCGGTGGATTGTATGTAATTACAGAACTCTCTCCTGGTCAGTTCTGGTCAGACTGCTCTAAGCAGGACAGATACCATCATACACTGATAGCACAACGCCAAAGCCTCTGCCTGTTGAGGCTCTGCTATGTTGTGACTATGGCTATCAGCAACATACATTACACTGAGAGAGCTGAACAGCAGCAAAACTGATACAACACTGCATATTGCAACATTGGTGCATTTTAATTTAGTCTGGTTTGCTTTGCCTAACTCACCAAACTTCCTAAATGTCACGTGTCGCTCACCGATTGGACCTTCTTCTTCTTTGCCTGAGTGAAATACTATCAACACTCAGGCGAAGAACAAGATAAAGAACAACACTTTGGTCAGAAAAAATGGGGGATCGCCAAATCTTTGCAGTCCTGATGTTTATATATATTTTTGTCCATCCATGTCTATTCCTCTGCCATTTTTATTTACTGCACACACATTGTTTCTTCTGTTTCTTTGTCCCAATGATGTTTGCATTTCAACGTCACATCCTGTTTTTGGTCCCTCTTCCTATATTTAGTCCAGGTATGTTTTCTCACATCAGAAAGATTGCACCAGGCTTCACTTGAGGTGAATTGAGACCAACACTACACTACATCACTTGTTTATGTCTGCATCAGCCTTTGAATGAGCTTTTACAACATCCCAAATACTATCTGAGGAAACGAAGCCTGGTGCGAACCGATATGTGATTACACAACTCTCTCCTGGTCAGTTTTAAGCAGGCCAAATACCATTGTACACTGATAGCACACACCAAGGCTTGAAGACACTCCGCACTGTTTTGACAATGGCTATCAGCAACATGCAAAACACTGAGAGCACTGAACAATAACAGACTCACTGAGGCACACACACACACACACACACACACACTGAAAACTGGTTAACCTCCGAATCTCAGACCAGTCTCTTCCCTACACCCTTTGACATTCTAAACTGTGTCCGCACCTGGCCAAAAACCCTAAAGCTTGACTATGACTCATTGATAAAAACCACAAAATCACTGTATATTGCAACATTATTGCATTTCAATTTGGTCTGGTCTGCTTTCTCACCACTCTTTGCCAAGCGCGCCAAACTTTCTAGACGTCATGTGGGCAAAACGAGAGAATACTTCTGGCTTCTTCTTCTTCGTCTGAGTGAAATACTGTCAACACTCAGGAGAAGAAGACAAAGAAGAAAACAACACGCAGAAAAAAATGAGACAAAGCCAAATCTTTGTGGTCCTGATGTTTATAGTTCCTCCGTCCATGTCTGTCTGTGCCATTTTGGGGATATATAATATATATATATATATATATATATATATATATATATATATATATATATATATATATATATATATATATATTGCTATATATATGCTTATTTTTATACATTTTCATTTAATAGCTTATTTTGTATTAAAATACTTGTTTTAGGAGTTGATGCTTTGGCTACTTCACAGAACAGCATGTAAAACACAATTAGATGGATCACTGAGTGTGTCCTCACCCAGACCTTCCGCTTAACAAGCCACACTACAGAATTTACTCCCCCATGCTGTCCCCTAGAAGAAAAAAAGACAAAGTGGCTCATATTGTGCGGCTGTTTGTTAATAAAATGAACCTGTGTGGATTTTTTTTGTTAAAAAATATTGACATTCATATCATATATCACCATTTTGAGAAAAACATATTGAGAAATGAATTTTGCTCCATATTGCCCTACCCTATCCCTGTGATGTTTGCGTTTTTGCGTCACATCCTGTTTTTGGTCCCACTTCCTATATTTGGTCAAGGTTTGCTTTTATACATCATAAAAACCGCACCAGTCTTTACTTGAGGCGAACCGAGATCCACATTTTACAGAGGACCTGACTTTGCTTGTTTGGTCGCACCAGACTTCAAATTAGCGTTCACACCACCACAAATAGACTGGACTATCCGAGGAAACGAAGGTTCATGTGGACCAAAGAGGTATACGTGAAAGCTTGCTAAATTGTCCAAATTCGTTAAAATCTTTACTCATTGCTATTCTATCACAATGTATCTATTTATGTATTAATCCTGGAAGCACTCCAGGTTATTCATAGAACAATATGTCTTCCACTCAATGTGGTGTAAATGTTTGAAATATTGAGCTGTAAACGACAGACTAAAAGTAAAAACAAACTAACAAAATAGTTGACAATCAGTGGTCGGATAGACCTGTATCCTGGTGAGGCTGATAGTAAAGAATATGCCAAAGTAACACACATAATGGGATGTTTTTGTGATGTGAAGTCAAAGGCGAAGTTTACCGATCTCACCATCTGTTCTGAGCAGAGGCTGAATAGCAGTGGGAATAAAAGCATTGTATTGAATGTAAACATCCAGCACAAACAAAGCCTCCCGCACTGTGTTTGACCTGCTTTGAAATAAACAGATTTTCTCAGAACAGGTGGCAAGAATAATTCAGTTCAAAGCAATAATGCATGTGATATGGGTATAATGAAGTGTGTACGTGTGATTTGAAGGTAAAGGATACACAGCTTTGCGAATCATGTGTGTTTCATGGTGCACTTTAAGATTTATTTCATTTGTGTGATAAATGTTCAAAAAAGACCAATTCTCAAAAATGTATACAATGCTCTCAATGAACACATTTACCGCTTTTATTCACAGGATGCATAACAATTGATACAACAATGCAGACGACAACCAATCGCCAATGTCTGCAGGGTTTTTCATCTGCAAGCCTCTGAATTAAATCAGGAAAAGACGGTTGCAACTCATGAGGAAATAAAGAGCAGTAACCAGAGGAATAACATTACAGCTCTGCTAAATGGCTGAAAGCACATTCACCACAAAAGCTTTGATTCACTCCCAAAACACACGGAGTGAACAATACTACAGAGTGAGACCCGGTAATGCAGAAAGCACGTCTGGCATTCCTCGTTCATCACGCTGATTGGAAAGATCAATTCACATGTGTGCTTTACTTGGCTTCTCCTCAGCCATATTTCTGGGCTTCATTGTGAGTTTAATCTTTACATTTTAATGCCACATGCATATATTTAGATATACTGAAAAATGGCATTCATAAAAGGAGATTTTTATTGTTTGAATGGATTTGTAAAAAAAAACAAATGAAATATATTTACAGCCAGATGTTTCCAAATCGACATTGCAGTACCCCTCAGACCTTTCAGAGGGCAGTGTAGCTCTTTGAATGGAGTAAGCCAACAAATGGGGTGAAAAAAAGATTGGTTTCTGTGAATTCTATCCCTCATTAACTTCCATGCAGAGCCTGAATTACTTGCTGCATCCATCCAATAAAGTCCCTCTTTCTGTATACTGCTGGCATTAAACACAGGTACCGAGCCTGACAAAAATGAATGCAGGCTGAATTCTGACCTCATTCCCAATCTCATTGTGCTGCAGAAGCATTTGCTGCTTCATTTTATGTTGTCGAAATCAGAGATTCATACAGTTGCACAAGTTTTTAGTTGGGATACTGTTACGGGGTGGATGTGTTTTTGTTCGCTTTCACAATGCTCTGTGGGAACCGTCATCATATGCCGATGCTGTTTGAATTCAAATCTCGATCTGATAGTGTTATGACAGTTTGTTAGTTTATTCATTCTGAGGGAGTGTATGAAAGTTGACAGAGTGAGTTGAGGTTCATGTCTCCAGGCTCTGCCCTTGTCCACCTGCTTCCCTGCTTTGTCAAGGAGACTTTAATTCATTGAGATGAGCAATCATGTGTGGGGTTAAAGTGCAGCACAGGCACCAATCTTTTGATCCCCGTGCTGTCTTTATCCCCTGACCCCAAACTCACCTTCATGATCTGTTCACATACGCAGATCAGTTTATTTCTGTTTCTTTTATCAACCGATCACTGCTGCTCCGTTTATTTAGTTTGATTAATTAATACAATCCGACAGAAAAAGAAAAAGAATGAATTAAAAATGGTGGCAAAATGCATGAAAACATTTCTTAGAAATAAAAAAGCAGAAATAAAATGGATGTGGTTGTATTTACAATGTTAATCTTAAACAATATCATAACTTTCTACCTAAATTGAATAAATCAGTCAGAATTAGCTAACTCATATCGCAAATACAAAACACGGGTTTTGTCCCTGACCATTAAACCTTAAACTACAGAGAAATCAGGTGTTACACTAGATTATTACGTTAAAAAAAGCAGCTGAGATATATGGTGTTAAAGATTAAAAAGACATTCAGCTTTCACATATAAATTAAGATGAAATATCAGATTAATACGTGAAAACAGACAGCTAATTTTAATGGTGTCAGTTCAAAAAAAATGATAAATATTAAAAAAAACAGAAACATATTAATCAGCTTTAACTTGAAAAATTAGGATGAAATGAGAAGAGAATAAGTTGAAAGCACATTTTGGATGTCTTAGTTTTTAATGTCTAAATTTGATAGCTATATATTAATATTCAGTTTATTTATGCATATGAATATTAATAGATTTAGAAGTTCTTTAGCTCTTTAGCCTCACAGGTTTGGACTCTAACAAAAACCCAACATTCCATATGTTGTTTTGTCATTGTAAATTATTCAGAATTGCTTATCAAACTTGATGTGTAAAGATTTTTTTTTAGCAGTGGCAGCTTATTTTATATTCCTCCTTCAGGAGCGAGAACAAAAGACTGTTTTCCCTCTTCCTTCACTTTGCTGTTTATAATCAATGGAGGGACAAGGCTGCCAGCTATTGACTGAACAGAGATAAATGACACCACTCCCAGAGGGCCTCTTTGGATTTTGACAAGTGGTATTCAGAAGTCCAAGCCCTCTTGTGATGATGCCAGGAAGGAGGTTTTTTTTCCCACTGACACACACCAAAGGTAATAGCAAGTGCTGACACAGCCAGGACTACGAGAGGACTGAAATACATTAAGCCGCAGAGATCATGTGTTGGCAATTTGAGTTACTGCATAATGTAATGCTTCCACTGAATATTGCTCTCAGAGTCGTGTTGTAGCTGAATCCATAAGCCAACGGAACTTTTACAGCACTTTGAAGAGTCCGTGTTACAGACGTCACTATCTAGAAAACTCTCTCACCTGATGATGAGCTGCATACATCACCTACACCAGGGGTGTCAAACTCATCTTAATTCAGGGACCAAACATGGAGCAGTTTAATCTCAGGTTTTTATGCTGGAAAACAAGTAATTTCAACATTATTGTGCCCTAGTTTGCACTTCTATGTATACATAAAATACAAAATATGTAAGAAACTGACAATATTCAAGCAATAAGTGAAGATCAGTCCCAAAAGGATCTTCACTTTAAATTTCCTAGATTTTGTGACCAATTTCTATTTGGGAAACATCATGTCACATTTTGAGGAAAATTAAATTTGTTTAACATTAAAAATGACCACAGAAAAAACATTTTGTTGAGTTTAATTTACACTATGATTCATGTTTTCTCTGTCATTTTTACTTTGTCCTGCGGGCCAAATTAGATGCTCTAAAGGGCTGGATTTGGTCCACCGGCCATGAGTTTGATATATTACCCTACAAAAAACCACTTTTAATGAGATTACACAACAACAAATACAAGTTTCATCTATTCCAACAATGAGTCATCTTCAAGGATTGTCTTCCTTTGACAGTCACAAAACATTTTGACATTTCCAAAGCTGCTTGGCTTTTGTAATGTAAAGATCAGAGCTTATAAAACGTGTTTTTCCACATGTTGTTCATTATCTATCTCAGAGGTGACATGTCTGGAAATGCAGGGATGCACATCACCTTTAATCGCCGCTTTCACTCCCTTGTGTCCGACGCTCAATGTTTGGCTCTTGTGAGAAGATCATGTTAATGCTGTCACAAGCTGGAGACGTGTGAATACACCTGCTTGTCATGGATGATCACGCCTTTCCTGGCGTACTAACCAAGCTGTCTGTACATCCATTAATGCAGAAATATCTGACAATATGTTGATATAGCTCCAAAGCATTTCACCCAGTTAGTGTTACAATATTTTGAGTTTTCAGTTTTACCATGTGGCCGCATTTAAATGGCAATCTATATATGGAGATCAATACAATTTTAATACATAAAGTGTCTGATGTAACATTTGTCGGTTACATTGCTTACATTTTATGCTAACTGCAGTTTAGAAATATCAATTTACTCATGGCAACATTGTATACACAATAAAAACAGTAATGTTTGCTGAGGTAAGCTTCGGAAATGTTGAATCTGACAAATTCAAAATGTCCTGTGGGGTTCCTCAGGGCACTGTTCTCGGTGTCTTCGGTGCAACCTTCATATGTTTTAAGCTGTAAGGTTGATTATCAGAGCTACACAGATGACGCACAACTATATTGATCACTGAACTAGGGATGGCTACCTTTCACATTTAAACCGATACTCTGTACCAGTGAATCGGTATCGGTACTCAATGGTACCAATTTTTGGTATTTTATTTGTGGTAATAATTGGTACATAATACAATCCTAAAATGTTTCAGTTTACCATATTAATTTCTTATTATAATAATATTAATAGCAAACTTTAACAACTATTAACAAGATCATCAAACCAACATCTAACTGTTTGTATTGTATTGTTGTATTGTAGCAACATTTGTTGAACACATTTCTCCACCATGAAAAACCTTAAATAGAACTCCAAAGTGTTGTTTTTTTTTTTTGTTTGTTTGTTTTAAAGATAATGTACAAATTATAAAGCAGCTCTATGTGACAGGGCTCTCTATTGCGAGTATTTCATTTGCATTTGTTCACATACGTGAAAAACTATGTGAACAAATTTCTCGAGAGGCAAAAATGTACAGCCAGAGCAGAGCGGTTTTGCCCAGCGTGCTTCTTGAATCTACAGCTCTTAAAGTATCTCGCTTACCCCTTTTCACCCAAAAGAACCAAGTTTTCCTTTAGTGCTATTACTAGTGTCAGAGCATAGTTGGTTCTAATCCTATATATCCTAAGAACCGTGCATGCCGAGGAGCCTGTTAAGTTTATTTATACGACTGCTTTCTATCAGCCATTGCTGCAGAGTCGTTGCCAGGCAGTATTCAATGGGGGAGCGTTAAGAAAACTGCAGGGGGCACAAAAACACTCCGTTCCGAGTAGCATCATAACCCCCCCCGCCGCCGCCGCACACCAAAATCTGCGCACTTTTGCATATAGTGAATATAAATATATAATAGACCATTCAACATTTAAACATGACCCTACTACACCAAAGAGCGTATGAAAGTATAAATGTATGGAGGCATATAACTTTTTTCTGAGTGGGTGGGTCCACAACCTCCTCAGCAGTAACGGCTATAATGTAAACAAACATGCTAAACATCATAACAACGACGTTAGCCTGACGGTCAAGGATACAACCGGTTTGTTTGACGTATACATACTGTATATACTACAACTGAGTAGTACTTTATGACATGTTGTGAAATAGCATTTAGGTGTTCAGCTTTTACTGTGCACAGTGTGCAGCAAGGGTGAAAGAAAGAAGGTATATAATAGTAAATGAGCATTTAATGACATCCTAATGAATCCGTGTACTTTTCGTTCTTTGGTTATTTCATTTCAAAACCAAATTGAAAAATCGGGTTGATTATTTGGTTTTATTAATTTAAAATCAGAAACAGAAAAACGAAAAAACCAAAAAAGCAGCATTTTTCAGTTTTAAAATAAAATTTGGTTCTGTTTGTGTGCTTTTTGGATATTTAAGGGAAACTTTTACGAGATTCAGATTCATTGATTTAATCTCACCACACAGAGGTTACACACAGATGAACTTTTACTCTGCTGTGTTTAATAAAAATGACCTTGTATCATGTTGTCCACCTCACACTGATGGCAGAGGTGTAATTTGTGTGTCGATGACGTTATTGATGCTGGAAATCTGAATCTGTGAATATCTGCCAACTTTACCAAACAGTGTTACGACCCAAATAGTATCCAGAAAATCTGGTGACTGGGCAGACTTTTGCTCCTGGACCGGACATAAAAAGAAGCAAAGCACAAGTCACATTACTGGTGAATTGAAATGTTATTAATACATTAATTAATCAAAATGGGTGCACATGGGTGGAACCTTAGATGATGTGATGAATCTACTGGTGCCCCTCTTTTCTTCTGATCAACTTCCGTGTGTGTTGACGGCTGCTGTTAGCGGTACTTAGAACGTGAAAAATATTTTTTTTACTACCCTAAAAAAAGCTGTAATTTTTTTTGCAAAAGTGTCAAATGGTAGAAGTTCTAACACCTATTGTTCCTCACACCAGCCTCACAGTTAATCGCCAGTCACCAGTTTATTTTGATACGATTTGGATTGTAACACTGCGAAACAAAACTACAGCGTGAGCTGCTTTTTATGAGCTAAAACATTCACAGACTGAATGAAAACAGGAGCAGGACCAGAAAACTGCTGAAATAAATCCTAAAGAGTCCTATTGTGTGAGGAGACCTGGTCCAGGATCTGAGGAGGGAAACGAGGTGTAGCGAACTTCAGTTCTCGCTGTAATTTCTCCATAAATATCACACAAACAGACCAAGTTTTAAATAAATAAATTAAAAAATAAACAGAAAAACGCTACTTTTCTGGTTTGGTTTTAAATCAGAAAAACAAAATAACCACGATGTTTATTTGTTATTTTGATTTGGTTTTAAAAGGGAATAACCAAAGAATGAAGGGTACACGGATTCCTAATGCTATATAAACATAGCCATGCAAACAAAGTTAGCTCGCCGTCATACCTCTGAAGAAGTGGTCGCTATGGTCATGAGCAGACTCTGCTCCTCCCGACCACAGACATAGGTTTAAAATCCACTTTTTACGGTGTTGTTCTGTGAGCTTTTTACACATTTCTCACTTTTGTGAACGACAATCTTCGGTACTCAATAAAATAAAATCTCTTTTTTCTTTTCTCGGTTAGAACGATGGGAGCAGCCGTAACCTCCACAAAACATGGGCATTTTGATTATTTCAGACAGTAGATTCTCAAGCTTCCTGTTCTCCATCAGAATTTTTCGCTCTCGTTTTGTTGCGATGCAGCAATGTGAGTGATGTCACACGAATCAACAGAGCAGGCCATAGACATATAAACATTCCATTGGCTGATCTTAACAACAGCTCTAGGGTACGTTCAGTAGCACAAATGTTAAACAATTACACCACAGTATATTATATCTATGGAGCAGACTCCTGTCCGCTGTCAGTGAATGGACACAGCGGAAGGGAGTGAATGAATGCTTTCATTTCAGAGTGCAATGACACAATAAACAGAAAAGATTGTGGTGTTCTAAACCTTTGGTCAGTAGTGTATATATATATATATATATATATATATATATATATATATATATATATATATATTCCTTAAAGCACTGTGCTGATCAGCTGTCTCCAGTGTTCACAGAGATTTTTAACACCTCACTGGAGACATGCACCGTACCAGCCTGTTTTAAGGCCTCCACCATCGTTCCCGTCCCTAAAAAGCTGAGGATCACAGGACTTAATGACTACAGACCCATCGCTCTGACATCTGTGGTCATGAAGTCCTTTGAACGCCTCATGCTCTCCCACATCAAGGACATCACCGACCCCCACCTGGACCCCCTGCAGTTTGCCTATAGATCCAACAGGTCCGTAGACGATGCTGTAAACCTGGCTCTCCACTTCATCCTCCAGCACCTGGACTCCCCAGGCTCCTACGCCAGGATCCTGTTTGTGGACTTCAGCTCTGCTTTTAATACAATAATCCCAGCTCTCCTTCAGGACAAGCTTTCCCAGCTGAACGTGCCAGACTCCACCTGCAGGTGGATCACAGACTTCCTGTCTGACAGGAAGCAGCACATGAAGCTGGGAAAAACCATCTCTGCTCCCCGGACCATCAGCACTGGATCTCCTCAGGGCTGTGTTCTTTCTCCTCTGCTCTTCTCCCTGTACACCAACAGCTGCACCTCCTCTCACCAGTCGGTCAAACTCCTGAAGTTTGCAGACGACACGACCATCATCGGTCTCATCTCTGATGGAGACGAGTCTGACTACAGGTGGGAGACAGACCGGCTGGTGTCCTGGTGCAGCCAGAACAACCTGGAGCTCAATGCTTTAAAGACAGTGGAGATGATAGCAGACTTCAGGAAGAACCCAGCCCCCATCACCCCCCTCACCCTGGGAGACTCTACAGTGAGCTCTGTGGAGTACTTCTGCTTCCTGGGGACCATCATCACTCAGGACCTCAAGTGGGAGCTGAACATCAGCTCCCTTATCAAAAAAGCTCAGCAGAGGATGTACTTTCTGCGGCAGCTGAAGAAGTTCAGTCTGCCAACAAAGATGATGGTGAACTTCTACAGCTCCATCATCCAGTCCATCCTCTGCTCCTCCATCACCATCTGGTACGCTGCAGCTACGGCCAAGGACAAGGCCAGACTGCAGCGTATCATCCACTCAGCAGAGAAGGTCATCGGCTGCAATCTGCCCTCCCTCCAGGACCTGTACGCCTCCAGGATTTTGAGGCGTGCAGGAAAGATTGTGGCCGACCCCTCCCACCCCGGTCATAAACTGTTTCAATCTCTCCCTTCTGGGAGACCAGAACCTCCAGACACAAAAACAGCTTCTTTCCCTCTGCCACCATCCACATGAACACACCCCAAGTCACCCACTGAACCCCCCCCCCCCCCCACCCGATCACCACCTCCACCAGCTTGATATCTGCTGCACTGTATATATATATTTATATTTATCCTATTTATCCTTTATTCTCTATCTATCCTTTATTTATCCCTCATCCTTTATATTTATCATTATTATTATTATTATTGTTGCTGGGTTGTTCTTTGTTGTTTTGTTTTTATTTCTTTTTGTTGTTTGTTTTGTGCACCAACCACCAAGTCAAATTCCTTGTACTGTCCTTAAAACTGTACATGGCCAATAAAACATTTCTGATTCTGATTCTGATATATATATATATGTTCTTTTGGTAGCCAAAACATTTAATCACCTATTGATTTGTCCCAATTATCAAGTTTCCTGAAAATGATGACATCACTGTTGATGACATCATCAATGTTTATATATATATATATATATATACATTGTTTTTGTTAATTTTTTAGTTTATTGATATATTAGAATATTTAGTATTTGTATGAGTAAAGCTGAATTGGCAGAGGAATTTACCGTGATGCCCCACCGATAAGGGCTGGCACTGTGAGACACAATAATACACTTTACACCAACATCTGTTGGTAAGTTGGCCTGCTTTATTTTGGGTTAAGTGTTTGGATGCACCATGAATTTTTCAGTTAAAAAAAGAAAGAAGAAAAGAAAGAAAAGTGAAGAAATATCTGAAAGCAAGTATGTGCTTTCGAGCTAAATAAACATATAAATAACACAATAGTTATTATACGATTCCTTAAAAGCCAGGGTTCTTCATTCTTGGTACTGAGGAGCCACTGTTAACGCATGTTCAGTTGCATCCATGCACCTAAATTCAATAAATGTCCTGCTTTGCAGAGAAAACCAAACAAAGCTCTACCGGATCAAAAAATAATTCTTTCATCCTTAAATCAGGCCACCTTGTTGCTGGTTTACTGCCTTTTCTTGTTTTGTTTAACATTTACCACAGCTTCTTCTTTTTTTCTTTTGGCTGTTTCCTTCAGGGGCCGTCACAGCAAATCATCTGTCTCCATCTAACCCTATCCTCTGCCTCCCCCTATCCTTCATGTCCTCTCTCACTATATCCCTCAATCTCCTCTGTTGGTCTTCCTCTAGGCCTCCTGCCTGGCTGTTCCAACTTCAGCATCCTTCTACCGATGAATTAATTGTTCCTTCTCTGTACATGTCCAAACCATCTCAGTCCTCTCTGACTTTATCTCCAAAATATCTAACATGTGCCAACCCTCTGATGTGCTCATTCCTGATCTTATTTATCCTCGGCACTTCCATAGAGAGCCTCAACATCTTCATCTATGTTCCCTCCAACTCTGCTTCCCGTCTTTTCCTTAGTGCCACTGTCTCTAAATCATACAACATGGCTACTCTCACTGTCTTTCCTTTCATTCTTACTGACACACTTTATTAAACACCACACCTGACACTTTTCTCCACCCATTCTAACCTGCTTACACAGACTTCTTCACCACGTTTTCAAACTCTCCATTGTTTTTGACTGTTGACCCTACATACTTTGAATCCTCCACCTTATTTATCTCCTCTCCCTGTACCCTCACCACTCTACTTGGGTTCCACTCATTCAAACACATGAATTCTGTCCTGGGTCACTAACCTTCATTCCTCTCCTTTTCCAGGTCACAATACAATATCTCTCGATATATCCCGATACTAAACAATACGTTATACATCATGATATATCGCGATATCAATAATTACAAATTCTCTCATCCACTTGGTACCATTTACCCTTTGTCAAACAAACCTAAAACTACAGCCTATTAGTTCATTTCTTTTGTCACATTAAGAAAACCTTCTATTTTCCAAGATAATGTGTAATTACAGTAGCATTTTCCTCTGGTTAAATAATAAAGTTGATGCTCTGTAAAAGCTGTAGCTGAGGACTAAGTGGGAGGTTGTTAATATTTGGATGCCTTGCATGAAAATTCATCATGTTAAAGGCTGTGGTAAGAACCTTAAAGGATATCAGCCCTCATGAGAAACACACACCAGGGTTTAATTACTCAGGGAGTCGATGAACAAATTTAATTAAGCATGAACAACAAGCAGCCAAAGCATTGCCGTCCCTCCTTGCTCCCCACCTGATGCAGACTTGGCAAATACAGCAACGACTGTTTGTGGGGTTACCTTAAATCACTCGCTATTTGCCAGAGAGATGCAGACTTATTCGTTTAAACACTCCCTTTAGTTAAGATAGATGCCTGTTGATCATTTGTGGCACCAGTTGCGAATCGTCCTTAAAAAACTTTAAAGTTCCAAGTTTAAGTTCACAAACTGCACTGAGGCCAAGTCTGAACCAACACTTTACTGAGCGTTTTAAGGTGGGAGTGTGATCCTTATCCACAGCAAAAACAGGTGCAATATGAAATACTAATTAATTCAGACTATAGTTGAATCTCTGAAACATATTAAACTCATAAAATGTAGACCTAGTTGGCTCCTTAATCACTTTTAAGGATTGCAATTTTTATGCCAAATCAGGGATTATGAAGCCGATTTTTACCATTACCTTACAAGTTGCTTTTGAAGAACAAGTTAGCATAACATATAATCATAAAGCATAAGGGGTATTAGAAAAATCTGTAATGTTTAATTTTCAATTAGTTTAACCACTTCAGTGTTTGTTTCACTAAAGAATCACTGTATTCGCTAATCTAGTTCATAGACACTGTAATATTTTAAATAGATAGGCACACTATGCTACAATGTGAATGTTAAAGCTCTTGGAGATGATATAAGACATAGTGTAGGCCTCATGAATCAATAAATCAAAAACGATTTGCTCGAATTTGCCATTCGAGAGCTTGTATTGATCTTATTTGTAAACACAGTCTTATTGACATTTTCAGATAAATGAGCACATTGCACTGTGGGATTTGGAGTCCTGTAGACGGATGCATAAAAGGGTTTTCACTTCATTCTTACTGTAACTTCGTAATGCACAAAACTTTTCCAACAATGTCAATGAGGGAGTGTTTACAGTAGAGATCATATGAAGGTACAGTAGATATGTTGCAAAATGGGAGAGCTTATAAAATGTGATGTGAGGTTGTGTATAAAAATCCACACAGAAAAAATTTAGACTGATATTTACACAAATAAAATGACAGCTGCAAACTTGTAATCCAACATTTATTCACATTGTGGTGAGCACTTGGGGACTGTTCTCTCACCCAAGGGGTTGATGGGTAGGAGGTGTGGTTTTACGCCCTATATAATGTGTTGGCGCGCTTTGTATCATTATTCGTGTGATGCTGCTTAACTGATTAAAAGCTGTACTAACCTCCACCTGAGTCGTTCCTTCATCCTGCCACATTGGTGACCCCGTGGCAAACATGTTCGAGGAAGGAGAAGGCAGTGTCTCTTCGTCAGCCATGTCGCCCCAACTCTCACTGCCGGCCGGTTTCGGCGCGTCTGTGAAGCTTCCAGAGTTCTGGCAGAGCGACCTGGCTGCGTGGTTCCAGCATGTCGAAGCACTGTTCCACCTGCAAGGAATCATGGTGGACGACTCCAGGTACTTCTTGGTTGTCGCGGCTCTGGATCAGCAGTCCACACGCCGCATGCAGTTGCTGCGTGACCTGCCGCACCGTGGGAAATATTCTGCACTAAAGCAGTTACTGTTCCGGAGATTCAGCCTGTCTGCCACGGAGAGGGCAGATCTGTTGCTTTCCCTGCCGGGATTGGGTGATGGCTCAGCGGTTGACTTAATGGACGGCATGCTGTCGTTACTGGGATTGGATGATGGAGGCTTCCTTTTCCTGTACATTTTCCTCCGTCAGCTTCCGCCTCCAGTGCGCGCTGCCTTAGCCAACTCCCCAAGTTTGGCAGCTGGCAATTATTGAGGGTTGGATGAAGAGGCTGATCGGGTCCTGCTGGCTACCAGACATTTTTCTGTGTTTGGCGTGGCGTCGGAAAACCTGCAGCAGACGGATGTGGATGAGAGCTCGGCAGTGGTGGCTGGAGTCTTCGCTCTGAGACAGCGCAGAGGCTCCCTGTGTTTTTTCCAACTGCGTTTTGGCTCTAAGGCACGGCGCTGCGTGCCTCCGTGCGCTTTTGAGGTGCAACGAAATACCAAAGCCAGCACTCGGTAGCAGCTGTGGGTGTTGGCGAGCAAGAGGAGCTACTGTTCTTGGAGGACTCCCGTTCTGGGAGACGGTTCTTGGTAGACTCCGGTTCTCAGAAGAGCCTTCTTCCCCCAGCAAAGTCAGACCTGTCATCACGGAGCAGCGGGCCGTTGCTGAGTGCAGCGAATGGATCCTCTATTGAGACTTATGGCATCAGGTCTGTGACCGTTTGATTTCATGGGCGCAGTTTTAAAGGGATTTTGTTATTGCCTCATTAGAGTTCCCATCATAGGTGCAGATTTTCTTTGTGCAAATAGTTTATTAGTGGATGTTGCTGTTGGCAAAAGAGGAGTTTTCCACTAAGGAGCGTTTTGGGATTGTCCGGCGCTCCAACAGCCCGTGGGCTTCTCCGCTTCACATGGTGCCCAAGGCTGATAGGTCAAGCCGTCCGTGCTTAAATAACATCACCGCACAAGACCGCTACCCCATCCCGCACATTAAAGAATTTTCCACGCACCTGGTGGGCGCGGCGGTTTTTTTGAAGGTCGACCTGGTGCGCAGTTATCATCAGGTTCCTGTGCATGCAGAGGATGTTCCTAAGACCCGGGTGATTACTCCGTTTTGCCTCTTTGAGTTTTTGCGCATGCCTTTTGGCCTCAAGGGGGCAGCGCAAACCTTTCAGAGGTTGATGGACTTAGTGTTGCGCGACTTTAGACAGTGGAGGATCACCTAAAGATGGTTTTTCAGCGCCTCGACGAACATGGCCTAAATGTTAACCTGGCTAAGTGCCAGTGTGGCCTACCGGTGATAAATTTTTTCGGCCATTGTATT
This sequence comes from Gouania willdenowi, assembly GCF_900634775.1. NCBI lineage: Eukaryota > Metazoa > Chordata > Actinopteri > Blenniiformes > Gobiesocidae > Gouania > Gouania willdenowi. Next base: position 46,234,047 of record NC_041049.1, read on the forward strand.
TCGTCTCAGGGCGCTGTTCCTTTGCCGTCCAAAGTGCAGGCCGTGGCAGGTTTTCCCCGTCCGGTTTCGGTTAAGTCCCTGCAGGAGTTTCTGGGAATGGTGAATTTTTACAATCGTTTCCTGCCCCATGCGGCCCACCTCCTGCAGCCACTCTATGGGGCCCTGAAAATGGGGAAAGCCAGGGACCTGATTGATTGGACCCCTGAGCGGGTCCTAGCTTTTGACCGGGCTACAGCTGCTCTGGCGGATGCAGCACTTCTGGCGCACCCCTTGCCCACCGCACCTGTTGCCCTGACAACAGATGCTTAGGACGTTGCTGTGGGGGCGGTGGTCGAGCAGTGCGTGGCTGGCGTGTGGCAGCCTCTTGCATTTTTCAGCCATAAGCTTAGGGACAACGAGCGTAAGTACAGTGTTTTTGACAGAGAGCTGCTGGCATTGTATTTAGCAACTCGTCATTTCCGCTTCCTGCTAGAGGGCTGTTCTTTCACAGCCTATGTCGACCACAAGCCTTTGATGTTTGCAATGGCTAAGGTGTCTGAGCTCGTCAACACTGCCACCAAGCATTCATCTCTGAGTTTACAACAGACATTCAGCATGTTGTTGGGAAGACCAACCCTGTTGCTGATTGTTTGTCACGTGTGCTGGCGTGTCCTGTGCTCCCTGGCGTGGATTTTTCTGCCATGGAGGCCGACCAGGCCAGTGATCCAGACATTCTCGCCCTTACGTAAGTCAGCCAGGACAGGCCTTAAGCTCGAGGAGGTTGTGGTGCAGGAAGGTTGTCGTGCTCTCCTCTGTGACGTCTCCATGGGACGTCCCCGGCCCATCGTGCCAGTTGCCTGGCGCCGTAGAGTATTTGAGTTGATTCACTCCCTCTCGCACCCAAGGGTCCGGGCGTCGGTCAAGCTGGTCGGGGCAAAGTTTGTCTGGCCTGGACTTTGCAAAGGGGTCAAGGAGTGGCGTGTCAACGCGCTAAAGTTCACAGGCACACCAGGGCACCCCTTGAATCATTTCCGATTCGAGCTAGGCGGTTCAATTACGTGCATGTGGACCTGGTGGGTGTTTTGCCTTCCTCACAAGGCTTTACACACCTGCTGACGATGGTAGATAGGAACACCAGATGGCTAGAAACAGTTCCTCTATCTCCCACAACATCTGCAGATGCTGCGCTTTCGGATGGTAGCTGGGTGGATCGTTTGCCATAAGTGATGCTTGGTCTGCGTTCAGCTCCTGAGGAGGACTTAGATGCCTCCCCTGCTGAGTTGGTCCACGGTCAGCCACTCCGTGTACCGGGGGATCTTTTGCTTGAGAGTTCTGCCCCGCTTTTGCGTCCCGCGATGCGTCCTTTTTTGCCTGAGAACGCTCTCACGCCGGTGCACCATTTTTTCCCGCATTTTTTATGCCCGGTGAGCTCGCTACGGCTCGTTTTGTTTTTCTGCTGCATGATGCCCACCGGTCGCCGCTTTGGCCTCCTTATGATGGCCCATTTAGGGTGCTTGAGGCGGGTTCTAAGACTTTTGTGCTGGATGTGGGTGGGCGCTGGGAGCGGGTTACAATGGACAGGCTTAAACCTGCACACATGTTGTCTGATGAGGTTGTGTCCGGCCCAGGTCCCCCGTCTTGGTCGGCCTTCTACCAGGGTCGTGGAGGGGCCCTCGCGTGTTCAGTGCCCTGATTTGGGACCTGTGTTGGATGAAGTTTCTTTTGCCCATCGCCCGTGTGGACGTCCACGTCGACTGGTTCTGCCAGCTGAGTCTGAAGTGGGGCGGCGCAGCCGTTTTGGCAGGCTGATCAGGCCTCCATTGAGGGACTGAGCTTTGCCCCAGGGAGCCCCTCTGTGTGTTCGGGGAGGGGCTGTGTGGTGAGCACTTGGGGACTGTTCTCTCACCGAAGGGGTTGATGGGTAGGAGGTGTCGTTTTACGCCTTATTTAATGTGTTGGCGCGCATTGTTTCACTATTCGTGTGATGCTACTGAACTGATTAAAAGCTGTACTAACCTCCACCTGAGGCGTTCCTTCATCCTGTCACAACATGTTTTTTAATTACTTGCGTAAATGATCGTTTACAATCACAACTCTCCGGTTACAACTTTTCGAATCTGTCGCTATAGAAACACAAACTACTTTTCTTGCGTGAATTCTGTGCTGCTTGAGTTCTGCAACACATTTTGTGAGATGTCCGTCGCAAAACTGATTCGTGCAGAAATGCCCCCCTACAATTTGTATAATGTGACAAAGCAATAAAACAATTAACATGTATGTGAACTGTCTCATGAAGATAAAGAAATATTTAGTAAAATACATTAACCACTTGGCCACTGCATCAGCTGTCAGCTCTTGATTCTCATCTCCACATAACTTTTAACTAAATTTAAACAAGGAGAAGCACTCTTCATGACTCACATTTCTATACACAAGTTCACATCACATTCTACAAGCTCTCCTTGTATCTACCTTCATAAGATCAAGACAAACTTTGAACAAATTGAACCTTTCACAACTTTATTTAAGTATCTTTGATTTATTGAGGCCTATAGTCTGTCTTTATCTAAAAAAATAAAATAAAAATGTTGTCCAGCTTATTTAAGTAAATCTACATTAATACAATTTGACCAAATTATATTTCTAACGTGCTGTTCACATGCTTTTTGTGATTTTATATCATCCTTCAACTCAAACCTAAAAGGTCAAATAACTTTACGCTCAGACCCCAGTTTTTCCCATTTTGGATAATCTTCTGAACTTGAGCCTAGAGAATTTTGATCTGACTTTGAGAGGGTAAAGAAAATTATCTGATGACAAAAATGTATAATTGCCTTCATGTTGCACAATTGCTTTGTCGTTAAACAATGTGATTGTTGAAACAGGTGTATGCTTATTATGGATGGGAATCGAAAACCAGTTGTTTTTGAGAACCTGCTCCCAGTAATCCAATTCCTAGGAATGGTTTGTTTGCTTGCCTGTCAATTACTCTTATCGGCTCCTCTTACGTCGCAAAAACGTGATGACGTCACGCGTTTCAATGGAGCGCCACTCCGACAAAAACTGACAAAAAAACACTTTAATGTTAAACGGGCACTGGTGGCTCTGTATTTAGGAGTCAGTGATGATTTGCATTGTTTTTTAGCATTTTAGTTGGTGTTTTGGTGGTTTAGGCGGTGTTTGAAGCGACCAGGACAGGAAAGGGGTGGCCAGTGCACCTAATGAGCGGTCCCCGGAAACATTTTCTCTTACAAAAACATTCCGGTGACAGAGTTTCATGCTCACTCTGTCCATTTCCGCGTTCAACAGTGAATTCAGTTTTCATTGGTCGATTCCGCGATTCCGTTAAGGTGGATTTTATAGGGCCCTATATAGTCAAAAGAGTGGATGAAGAAGTCCAGCTATATAGGAACCTTCCTCCCATCCCAACCAAAGACAGCGCCACCCTCTGGTGGTGGATGAAGAGGGACACATTGTCAATGGTGTCAGCTTTAACTGAGGAAATTTCTGTGTGTCCAAGAATCCTCAACACCATCTGAAAGGATGTTCTTCACAGCTGGAGACACCCTAAGTCCAGAACAACCTCGTATCCTTCCTGACAAGGCAAACATGCTAATTTTTCTTTACAAAAAATGTTAATCTACCACAGTTGATAAGTGCAGCTGTACTTTTGATTAATATGTTGTTTTTTACACAATAATTATTTGTTTTATGTCTGAATTAGTTTTGGATCAAGTTGTTCAAGTTCAAAAGGAGCACTGTAAATATACTCAAATGTTTGTAGCCAAAGTGTCAAATATGGTATAAATTATTATCCAATGAAAACAATATATACCTGCCTTACCTGGTGGATTAAAAGAGAGTTGATATCCCTGCAGGAAATGAAAGAGACAAAGATAAGATAATAAAGAGTTAAAGCAAACAAATCCAGTTGTATTATTTCATTCCCTCACCCAATGAGAATCGATAAGAGAATTGGTAAGGAATCAAATCGATAAGCAGTATCAATAATAGAATCAGAATCACTAAATTCTTCTCAATTCCCATCCCCTAATGCTTATGTAACCTATATTGCAAAAAGTATTTTCTCAACTATCCAAATCATTGAATTCAGGCATTCCTATCACTTCCATGGCCACAGGTGTGTAAATAATTAAATGGGAATAAAATAGGCTGACTTTGTGGTGCACTGGTGAGCATTGCTGCCTCTCAGTGAATGAATTGTGGGTTCAAGTCTTGCTAGTTGCCTCCAACTTGTCTCTTTCGAGCCCTGCGATAGACTGGCATCTTATCCAGGAGGGTTTACTGTACCTTACACCCTAGACTCCAGGATCCCCTGTAATCTTGTGGTATATTTTATGTAACGCAAAATACAACAAAGTCCTCTCAAAGCGCTGAACAAAATATAGTCCATAGTAAGAAAGAAAGAACTGAACAAGATCCATATGAACAAGCATTTAGCGACAGTGGGAAGAAAAAACTCCCTCTTTTTTATAGGAATAAATCTCCAGCAGAACCAGGTTCAGAGGTGGCAGCCATCCGCTTCGACTGGTTGGGGTTAGTGAACAGAGGGACAAACAGAATAGCATAGAAGAATAGTCCATCCGAGTGCTCCAGACTAGTTGAGCCATTTAGGCGGTGTTTAATACAAACAGGTCAAGTGGGGGGAGGGCGGTGCACCAACCCAGAAACATTTCCAGATAAAAAGACGTTCCTTGCATCACAGTGATGGCGTTTCATTGGACGATTCTATTAACGTGAATTTCATAGGGCCCTGTATTGCCTTTTTGAATCTACAGTGAATATGTTCTTCTTCTTTTAGCACTGAGTGGCTTTAATACAATGTACATTTTTTACAATCAAGTAGCGATTACATTCAGTGTTACATACCGCACTACTGTGTCATGTTGAAAATGAAACACGGAGCTTTGATATTCAGCCTCTCTGCATCACCATGATACTGATGTCAAAGTTGATTTTGCACCATAAACAGAAATGAAAACGTTGGCTGGGTAGTAATGCTTATCAAGCACGTGCAATTGCAAGCCCAATCCAAATTTCTCGTGGTGATCTTAACTGGTTTTGTCACTTGTGAGTGATAGCTGACTAATGTTCCTCTGGCTGCACTGGCAGTGTCACTCGAAACCTACTGGAAGACATATTAGTGTGTTTAGAATTGCAAAAACAGCACTCAGAATGTGAGATACCAAAGCAAAAGGTCTCAGATGTATTTTCAAAGGAAACAATATCTTAGGATGCATATTTCCCCCTGAAGCTACGTGTGTCCTCAGCTTGTTGTTTTTTTTTTGACAGTTTGTGAAAATGTGAGAGGCGTAATCATGCTGCAGTGTGCTATTTTTTTTCAAGGTTGGGTGAGTAACAATTTTAGAGGTGTTGCCAGACTCGAAGTTTCACATTTCTAAAAACTCAGTAAAACGGAACCGTCTTCAACGGACGAGGTCAATACTCTCTGAACAATAATGCACACTGGCCTCCCTCGCTTTTTTCTCTAATGCATGAGGTAAACAGCTTTTAATCATAGTTTGTGGGATCTTCATTGTATTACCGTACAGAGCAGGCTGCTGAGAGCACGCAGGCATGACATAGAGTGTGGAGGGTTAGAATAAAGGTGAAAAAGCTGGACATCTGCTGTTCCCAACAACACTTGCGACAACATGCTTTTTTTATGGGTGATGTATTTCAGAGGAAATAATTATGCTTCTAATGCAATTTAAACCATTCTCTCTGCTTCCTCCTCTGAGAAAGAGGCCCATGATAGCCAACATGACTTTGGAAAGAGGGTGGGAGTTTCTTTGCCTCATTACATGCAATGTGCACAGTGTTAATTAGGTTAGAGGAACAGAAGCTTTACCTAGAAGCAAAAATGGAACTAAAATCTGAGGCACATTTAATTCAGAATTTAACTGGGATTGCTGTTAAAAAAACTGATTATTATAATTAAATTTACCAAACATTCTTCTTTTTTCCATTTTATAACCAACGTTGGGTAAGTAATTAGTTACTTGTCAAAAAGTAACTAGTTACAATACTTAGTTACGGCTTCAAGAAAGTAACTTAGTAAATTACTTTTGGGTTAATTACTTGTGTCAGAAAACAATTGTCAACTAGAAAAGCACTCGGAGAGCGCAGACCTCCGCCAAGCAGCTCAAGCTCAGCTAACACGCTCCAGTCACTGTAACATGGTAAACTCAGGATTACCATGACTACCTGTCACTATTGAGCTGTGTTACCATGACTACCTATCAACATTGAGCTGTTGACTCTGAGAGAACCAATGACATTATCACAAGTTTTACAGTGTGGATGGGAAAATGTATGGCATATATATCTATATATTTTATTTCGGTTGCCAAAACATCACTAAAATGCAATCACCTATTGATTTGTCCCATTTATCAAGTTTCCCAAAATCATCCAAATCCATTAATCACTTTTCAAGTTATCCTGCTAACTGACAGACTGACAGACAGATAAACTGAGGGTAAAACATAAGCGCAGGGCGGTAAGGAGGAAGAAAATGCAAGTGAGGATGCAGGCATACCTGTCAAGTATCCCGTTTTGGCCGGGGGGAAACTCCCATATTGTGCCCCTCTTTCCCGCCATCTTCCCGTATTAGTATCTTCCCGTAAATATTCCATATTTTAATGTAGTAATAATTAAAAGATGCCTTACTAAACTGAACGCTGTCACCAGCCACACGAGAACTGCCACCTGAAATGGCCTGAGTGACATTTCTTGCAAGATTAGTGCTGACAGCGGCAACAAACCCAGAAACAACTCAGAAGGGAGATGGATGGATGAAGACGTAAAAAACAAAGAACTGGTGTGAATACGTTGTAAAATGTGACAGTTTATCTTCCTAAAGAGCAGCAGGATGGGACACAGTTACACGTTCTGTTATTTTAGCGTTTACCACAGCGGAAGGAACGACGTAAGTCACCATGAAAAATCAGCCAATCACAAGCGCCACAAATATACACAGCTTTAAAAAAGTGTTAAAGGATTTATATTCTGCAATAAATGTGTTTATTAAGTCATAAGTGAATACCAGAGAACCACATGAGTGAGCATGAGAAATTATAAGAAAATATACAATGAAAATAAAATGTTAATGTCTAACTTAAAGACAAGCAATGTGAAATTAACAGTAAATATGCAATGTGTTGACTTGTATATGAACTGTAAGTATATTAAATAAACATGTGCTTAATATATCCATTTATGTTTTAATTTAGGATGTTTTATAATTTAGGAATTAGGGCTGGGCGATATATCAAGATTTAAGATGTATCGAGTTTTCTATTTTGGCGGTATAGAAAACTAGAGTATTTCATATATATATATATATATATATATATAGGAGTTGCTGCTTTTACTCCTCAGAACAGCATGTAAAGCTCAGTTAGATGGATTAATGAGTGCACATATTGTGCAGCTTTTTATTAATAAATGTCCCTGTATGGCATTTTACATCAACAAATTTAACCCAGAATTGTCTTTCTGGTCAGACTTTATTTGATAAAATTATCGAGATTTTGAGAAAATATATTGAGATATGAGTTTTGGTCTATATCACCAGCCTGTGTAGGAATGTTCACAGCATTTCAATGTTAAGGAAGGTCGACCTACCAGATTCTAATCACATAATTGTATTTAGTAAGTGGTTGACAAGTGGCTATTTTAGATTTATTGTAAACTTGTCCTGAAATATAAGAGATACTGGAGATTGGTTGGGTGGTGGGACGGCTCGTAGTCGGCGCCAGAAAATTTCCCTTATTTTCAAATCCAAAAGTTGACAGGTATGGATACAAGTGCTGGCCTGCGTCGCACTGCATTAGCTTAGCATTAGCATTGCATAGAATTATGTCATCAACAGTGAAGATGACATAGTTGGAACACTCTAATTGGAATACTGATGACATCACTGTTGATGACATCATCAGTGTTCTAAAACAATCTTCAGCAGAAGTTCCACAGTGTGGATGGTAAAATTAATTGGAGATATATATATACACACCCACACACACGCACGCACGCACACACACACACACACACACAGACAAACGGAGGGTAAAACATAACCTTACCGCTCTTTACTTCGTCTCTTCGCTCCGCTTCTGTGCTTCGCACTTGGCGGAGGTAAATGTGCATTGTTTATGTTTTATTAAAACTCACTGACTGCCAGTCATTTTCAGAATGGCTACCCCCTCACTGCCAGCCATTTTAGAGCATTTGACTAGGGTTGGGTTTCGGTCTGATGCCTACTCTGTATTTTTTAAACGGTTCTGGTGCTTAAACGGGTAATTCAAAAAATTAAACCGCATGCACTTTGTCAAAAAACAATACCCTTTTATTTTCAGGGCCAAATTGAACACAATGTTGAGTTAAATAATATATGTACAAGTAACATATAGAAATAATAAATAAACAACAACTATTAAATAATATCAAATAAAACAATACTGTATCAAACAATATATTACTGGAGATGAATATTGTTATATCATGATTTGTCATTAATAGCCTCTATAAAAAATAACTCTTTATTTCAATATTTCTTTAAAGCTATAGGGAGCCATTGCAAAAGAGCCACAGAGCCACATGAGGCTCCAGAGCCGCAGGTTGCAGCAGATCCCTGAGCTAGCCTATGTACAATCTTTAGCTAGCATATCTGTTGCATTTCTGTAGATAGCCAGGCACCGAAATGAGGCACCAAAATGTTTGTTCTTATTCAGTCTGGTTAGTACCATTTACGTCAGAACCTGACGTAAAGTGTGTGCATCCGTTATTTTGGAGTAATTTAGTGTAGCAAAACCTTACTTTTAAGATTACGGCCCTCTCTGTATTGAGCGCGGTATTTAGCACGCAACTTCCGGTTCCGGGTTCATGACGTCACTGTGTCGCAGTTTGTTTGGGTTAAAAAAAAAAAAGTAATATTAAAAACGTTTTTGTACTGATAAAAGTTATTTAAGTTCATATTTCATGGTTATTAAAAAATATCCTTCTGATCCCAAACTTCCTTTAAGTCGCGGGTCACAGAGTCAACTTCCTCTAAAAAATTTAAAAAAAAATACTCTTCCTTTTCCGTCTCCATCTCTGTGCCTGCCATGCTGTCGTCGCGTCTCAAAAACGGGAGCCCTCTGAATAAGTCATTTAAAACCGTCAACCACTGGTGAGTCTTTTACCAACAAGTTTTCCATTGTTTAAACCATATAACTGTAGTAGCTTACTAACGCGCTGTTTCACTATAGTCAGTATTGAACTCAACCCGTTCAATACTCCATCTGGAAAACTGCAGATTCTCGGTGGTTCAAAGGTAAACAATGATTTTCCTTTTTAAAAAAAAGACAGCCGAATTGTAGGTAACACTTTAATTTACTTACTCATTCATGTAGTTTAGAGCTTTACATTTTGTTTTACGCAGTTTTGTTGTTTTTCTGATTGGCGCTACAATGTCTATGGAGTTTGGTTATCAGCGTCTCAAATGTTTCACAGGAACACACACACGTTATTTATTTATAATAAAACAATACTATATGAGTAAGATAAAACAAAAAGCTAAACAATATTTACACAAAAAAGTACAAAATGACTCCAGAATCACTCTACAATGGCAACCAAAAAATGCACAAAAAGGCAACTGAAAGAAAAAAATACACATATTGATGACTTCAAAAAACATACATTACAGAAAAATACAACAAAAATATTAAATGGCTCAAAACACACAAAACTAAATATTTATGCAACAAATATGCAAAATGACTCCAGAATCACACTACAATGGCAACAAAAACAATAATTATACAAAAAAATTCACAAAAACACAACAGAAAGACACACAAATACACATAATGACTCCAAAAAACATACATTACAGAAAAATACGCCAAAACATAAAAATATAAAAGTGAGTAAAAAAAAAAAAAAAAAAAAAACAACAAACACATTCATAGAATTAAACCAGGAAAATTGCACCCACCTTTTGCACCGGCAAATATACCCCTTTATAACACAACCGCGTACAGAGTATGTACACCTCTTTTACATTCAACCTTCAAACACATACTCATTTGGCCATGATTGACAACTCTTCTTATGCTTCCACATAAATGCATACTTCCGACTGGCACTGTACTAGTTTAAATAAATGTCAACTACAAAGAAGTTGTTCAAAACTGTCTCAAATGACAAGTATTTAGTTATAAATTACTTTTCAAAAAAAGTAACTCAGTTAAATTACTTTTGGATTACTTCCTTGTGTCACAAAAAATAATCAAATATGTATTTTTCATGTTTTATTATTAAAGCCATTTAAATAAAGGTCAACTACAAAAAAGTTGTTCAAAAAGGGTTTAATGACAAAACATTAACATCAAAGTAAATCATTTAATCAGCCAGGACAATTTTTTTCAGGCAATTTAGTCTTCAAGATTACTTACTGCTTAAAATGTTACTCTTTGTAAAAACCTGAATTTCTCTCTCTCTCTCTCTCTCTCTCTCTCTCTCTCTCTCTCGCTCTATATATATATATATATACATATATATATATATATATTACATACACATTATAACTGAAACTATTCCTTTAATTATTCAAGTAACTAATTTTTTTTTTTAATATTTATTTTAAACTTAGTAACACTGTTTAAGACATACATCTAATTAAAATTAAGATTGTCTCTTTCTTGTGACAAAAAGTCAGTGTGACTGTGACGTGAATAATGCATTTAAAATCTTTAAAATCTTTGTTTTAGTCTTAGTTGTTTATGCGTTTTATTATTAAATTCTTTCACATCCAAACAAAAGCCGTCTGTCTGTGTGTCTCGGTTTCTTTTGTATTCCTCTGCTCCGCACATTCAGAAGATTAGGCAGAAAAACTGAAAGAAAGGATGAATATTCATGATGAGCTATCTTACCCACAGTGGCTGCACTGCTTTGAGAGCAGTTCTCTGCGTTATTTTTCTTTTTCTTTTTTTTTTTTTTTTTTATCGAAAGGGTTATGAAAAGATATGCTGATATTTGTCTTCCCCACAGAATAAAACCTGCTCTCAATGGTAATCTCAAACTTCTATTTTAATTTTAGAATTACTGAAAGTTATTAAATTGACAAGAAGAAAATTTAGCCTTTTCTGAATATTAAAACTTGTCTGTGTGGATGGAAAGAGTTCAGTTTGCAGCTGTAACAAATCAGAGAAACTTCACTACCTAACAGAACAATAAAGTGAAATATGTCTTAAGAGACTTTTTTTTTTTTAGAAGGGGCACATAGGTTTGTTGTCAAATGTATTACTATCAACCAGACATAGGCAATCCAATGGCAATTCACGGGCACGACATAAATGTACAAAATGACTGCAAAAATACACAAAATTAGTGTATTAAAATGTACAAAATTAGAGAAAAATAAGCAAAATCAAAGTAAAAGACAAAACAACAACATACTTAGAATAAATGTATTTAATTCATCACTTTCTTAAACGTAAACGGTTTGAAATAAATAAATATATATATGTATACCATCTGCGTCCACGCACAAACACACACACGCACACACACTTTAGCAATATAAAGTGTAATCAATCTAACACACATGCTCTTTGACCGTGTGTGTGTGTGCGTTTGTGCGTGGGCGCAGATGGTATATATATATATATATATATATATATATATATATATATATATTTGGTATATATGGTATATATATATATATATTTATTTATTTCAAACCATTTACGGTTTGAAATAACACTTTAGCAATACAATACAATACAATACACTTTAGCAATATAAAGTGTAATCAATCTAACACACATGCTCTTTGACCGTGTGTGTTAGGGTCAATCCTGATGTGAGGCAGTTGTGCTTACCATTGCAACACTGTGCTGCCTGAAGTGATTTCAGATTGACTCCAATGACATTTGGCTCACATGAAAGTCCCACTCAGGGTAATTTTTGATGAAAATGTCAATATTCATTTTAAATGAGTTAAGCATTTTGTTTCATAGGAATGTAGCACCAAATTATGAGTTTTAGTGCTCGGATCATTCCTTTATCAACAGTCTTAATTTTGCTTACTGGAAATGTTCTTTTGACCACCTTTAATTAAAAAAAATAAATAAAAAATTGTGAAAATGAAAACTATATATACGTATATATATGTAAAATTATATTGACGTTTTGATTAACTAATAAAAATGAAACAATGATGTTCACATGGGATGAAATCCATTTACAATTAAGTTTATTTTTAAAAGGCATCTAATCAAAACTACCTTTGTTGAGTAGAAGGCGGGACGAGGTGGTAAATGGTCCAATAGGAAGCGAATGTATCTGTGTGTGTTTGCAGCCAAAAGACGGTTCATGTGATTTCACACATTGATCACATCAAATCTGTCTGTGTGCTTTTACAAACATCAATACCATCTAATATCAGGTTGATCAATCATAATTAAACCTTTAAAAATCCATAAACTCTCATTAAAGAGTAACTAAATCCCTGCTTTCTGCTGACCTGCCACTAGAGAGGAAATTTAAAAAAATGCCTTGATTATGGGCGGGGCTCCTGGAGCAGCTAAGACATGCCCAGTCACAGCGATGGGCAGTGACAGCGGTGATCAACTACTACAATCACAGGCACACACAATAGACCTCTTTCACACTTCCGCATTTTAAACTGGAAGTGGTGTGCAACAACTTGCTGTGGCTATAGATTTAGCATTAGACAGTGACAAAAATGCTCATTCTCGGCGTGGTTGCTCTTGTTCTGTTCCTGGTTGCTCTTGTGGGGCAAGAAAACAGCCATACCTGTCTGACCACGCTTTTTCGACAGACCCAGACCAAAGTTAGGAGGGATGATGGTCTGGAATCTGTATTCTACACTACACCGGCACTTCATTCAGGGTGATTGTCAAGCAGATCCAGTCACCACCAGCCGCCTTAAAAGTTGAGCTGTTCCATCTCTCTTTCCCAGGAAAAATTTTATCGTACCACCGTAGAGCCACCTTCTCCCTCCATAACTAATGGTAGCATCAGTGGCTAATCTATCATCTAAAGGTGCTGCCACCTTCAGGGCACAGTTGGTCACTACTTCACACTACAGCATAGATGTTGATGAGGGACCTCCACCACGGTGTATTCTAGTAATCTCCGTGAGTTTTCTCGTCAATGGCACTGAGCGTTTGGATTTGAAATGACGAATTATCTTGTCAATGGCACTGAGTGAGTTAAATCGCCGTGATGAGTTGATTGAACTTAGTCACACTTTTTGCTTACTTCATTGCTTCATCTACCCCATTGATGTGACGACCAAGGGAGTGACTTTAAGTTACTTGAAGATGCTTGAAAAGTACAAAAAAATTCTTCAGGCGACTTTACCTTTTTTGTCATTGCATCATTTCCATTGATTTTGAATGTAAAAATTAGAATGAGGTTCTTCCGTCATTTCACTGCATTTTAACAATTAAGATATTTTCACCTGTGTCCTCAATCCGTTCAGTCAAAAATTCCCAAACAGTTGTGAATCTATTATTATCGTGTGCATTAACACTGAAGATGTTTGGGATGAAAAAGCAACATCAGGTTTAGAATATGTTCAAAAAGTGCAATACCACCAAATATAAAATCATTTTTTATTGTGTTTGATGTCTGCTTCATCTCCTCACTCTTCTTTCATTGTTTCCAAAGACACAATAAAACCAGTGTTTATTGGGTGAAGAGGAAGAACTTTTATTTCTTTTGACAACTTTTTTTGTCGTTCTCCAGCAACAAAAACACAGGCATTGCATTCCATGCAATCATGGCTCGATAGGATACTGTCCTTTACATTTGATTGGTTCTACATGCAGGTAGCACAGCCCTGATGCTACTGTTTTGCCTAGTAGTTACGTGATAGTGAGAATCTGAAAAAAAACAAAAAAACAAAAAAACATAATTTAATATGAATTACCTCTGGATTTGTTGTTAAAATAATACTCCTGATAAATGTTATCAAAAATGTTATATTATCTGCTTTTGACAGTCAACCCAACTCATTATGCATTGTTCTTATATTGGTTCTTTATAGACATCCAAAAACTATTCGAGCTGCTTTATTCTGAGCGATCTGTAACTTGACTAAGTTATTTTCATTTGTGTTTGCCCAAACAACAGAAGTATATTCCAACTGTAAAAGTACTAGTGACTGAACTAGTCGTTTGGTTACCCATTGTGGAATACTGTATATTTCCTACAGTGTTTGATCATGCCCATACTTTTTTTGTAATAGCTTGTGTATGTGTATGTTCACGATAACTTAAAATAAACTATAACCCCTAATAATTTTGCTGTTCATGCTAATGACAGGTAATGGTGGCGTAATGTCAGCTTTATGTATAAAACTTCAAGTGTTACAAAATCTTCTACTACATATTGGGTTGCATTTTAGTTAAAAGACTGTGACTAAAACATCGGAATGTGCAGTTAAAATGAACACAGTTAAACAAAAGGTTAAAGTTTGAACCTCTCTATTAACTGTTGTTTCTATGGAGATAAGCTGCAGCTTCATGAATGTGAACTTCCACAGCTGAGGTACACTGTGTTCTTTAGCCCAATACTAAAACGTCAGGGTTGGATTCACTCATCTCTTTGAAGTGTATTCATCTCAAGCTTAAACTGTTTACCAATGCATTCATACGCTCTCCCATTTATCCAGTTCGGTCTCTGATCCAAACTGCCCAGTTTTCCTTTAGGACTAATATCACTCTCTAAACCCTCAATGAAAAAATGAATACTATCATGGGTAATTGCTTTTTTAAGCTCCCTTTTAGTTTCTTTCTGTTGTTGATAAACATGTAATGTGATTATTAAAAAAAAAGAAGGCGAGGAAGAAGAAGAAGAAAAAAAAGCCAAACCCATGACCTTCAGCTCTAGCTTTGCTGAGCTGACAACAGAGGACACAGAGATCCCTGTGGACCAACTTTGAGGCTCCAAAGTGCCAGCTGTGCACTGGCAAAGAGCAACCAGGAAAAGGTGTAAATAGTACTGATTTATCCCACTCAATTAGAAGTACTGTTATTTGATACATAAAATACTCAAGTACAAGTAAAAAGTAGCTCAATTAAAAAGTACTCAAAGTAAAAGTTACTTTTACCTGCAATGTTTATTTTTGGAAATAAATCTTACCAAGGTTGCCTTGCATACAGTAAACATCTCATGTATAAACTTAAAGAGCAAGAGACCAAATCTTGCACAACTGGAACATCATTCATTTTCCACAAAAGCATCTGTATAAAATAAAAGTTTTGTCAAAATGTACAATTTTTTTTTTTTTTTTTTTTTTTTTAAATAACACCAATGCATTCAATTCAAAATAAAAAAAATCAGGTTCTAACTAAGTGTAGATACATTTATGAACTCTAAAACTGAGAAAATAACCAGCATTCGATGCTGTTTTGATGTGGTGCATTACGTTTAATCTGATTGGTCGGCTATGATATGATGCATTTTATTGTTGTCTGCTCATTTCATTTTTTGTTGTTTCACAATGTCTGTTGATCATTTTAAAACAAAAACAAAAAATAATTTACTCAGTAACTGTTGGGTGCAGAAATGTAAAAAAAAAAAAAAAAAAAACTATTATTTGCTTCTTTTAAAATGTATTTAAGCACAAGTAAAATAACTGATTTAGAATATAGTACCCATAAAAACAACTTAATTGCAGTAATGTGAGTACTTGTAATCCATTATTTTCAGCATGGCAACCAGGACTTACCAGCCTGTGCTGAAAACTCTGAGCTCTAGACTTTCATAATGGCACTTTGTTTTTGTCCATGTGAGTAACTCATAGTCAGTGGCAGTTTTTGATATGGGCATCATGGGCACCCACCCAGGGCGGTAATCTTGAGGGGGTGGCATGAGAAAAAAATAAAATAAATCATGACTGTTATATAGCACTGCTGCGCTGAAGCTGAAGCTGAGCTGAAGCTGGAGCTGACTGAGTGCATGTCGAGGTGTGTTTGTGTGTTTAAAACACATAAACATACCTCGACTTTCACCGCCACGTCACCCAAAAGTGTCCAAACACCTGGAGACGTCATCAGCGGGCGTGGACAGGCAGGAACACGCTTTGTTTGCAGTCTCGAGCTGTGAAGAAGTTGGTCTCCAAAAGTAGCTCTTTACGTTTCTGCTTTCCTCTCAATTCTCTATTTCTTATACTTGCTTCACCCTTTATATAACTCTTTTTTATTAGACTTGTACAGTATAATTAACACCTGTGTTCAGTGGCAGTTCTGACACAAATGACTCCCTCAATAACCTCAATTACTCCCCCCACCCCCCACCAACATCACCCACTCCCCCAAACCAACATACTGTACCAAGAACTGAGCCAAAATGAAATGCAATTATTAATGTGTTTCTCTACACCTGTGAAAGTGTGCTGTGGTATCTTCTGCAGTATTCACTTAAAATTTAAACGTTGATTTAGTGAGCAACACTGTAAAATGATGACAAAAAACAGCTAAATGCAGTCAAGAACAATGAGAAGTGGAACCAGGGACATTCCTGAAACTAGAAAACGTCTCCTTTTCTTTTAACGCTTTTTTTTCTCAATCTGTGCAGCATCTGTTTCATATTTCTCCTGAATGCAGTCGTTTCTATGGCCTCTTTCTGGTGACGGATAGAGTTACGTGAATCTCCTTTTGACAAGTTTTGTTTACTTTGATAATATGTTCGACTGTCTGCGGTTGTAGGACCGGTGTTATGTTATAGTTGGGGACCAATTTAACTAGTGACCAATGAGTCCCACATGGGGTTCATCAAATTATTTAATTAAACCCACTCACAAATAAACAGTTTTGTCATTTTCTCCTTTACATCTTTGCAATAAATGTAAATTATTTAACAAATAATCAGATAAATTGTCATCAAATGTGTCCAAACTATTATTGTATTTAGTTATTTAACTATTATCCATTTAAATATAAAGTGTTTGGTTAAATAAAGGGCAGGCAGTTTGGCAGTGATGAGCATAAACCACACCATAGGTGAAAAACTAACATATGAGGACATGATTCATGACTTTACCCACACCAAGGCAAGACGGGTACGTTTCAACAAAACACTAAAAAAGTGAAACCCATTTTATTTTTTAGGTTGATTTGTAGTTGTAGTGTGTAGATGTTTACAAAACACCTTTTAGTTTTTTTCTTTTTTGTTTGTTTTGTTTACTCTTACCCTTATAAGAATAGGTTTTTATTCCCATCATTATTCATTTTATTATCATTTTTATTTAACCTTTTATGACAGTACACTACGCTATACAGAGTTCACAAGCTTTAAATGCACTACTTTCTAAAACATTTTGTTTGTCTATAGTTTTCTTGAAAATTTATAGTTGGAAATGTTAAACCTCAAAAGTTAGTGTAGTTTATTCTATAACACTCTACTAAGCTATGCACAGTTTACAAGCCTTACAAGTGTGACGATATGTCGATATATCTTGATATTTTTACGCACAATCAATTATCGATATGCTTGCGCTAAGTATCGATTAAAAAAAAAAAAAAAATCATAATCTTTTTTTTTAAAACCTTTTCTGCTTTTTCACTAAAATGTGCAGGTAGGTCTTCACATAAATGTTGTCACTGTTTGTTGAAGGAACAATATATTGTTTACTGGAATATTGCACTATAATGGTGTCGTGGACCAAGTAGCCAAGGAACAGGAAACAGGTTTGCAGTTGAACAATTTGGGTTTTATTTTACCCAAGAAGGAACTTCCACAGCATGGTGTTAACACAACCCACACCACCCCCAACTAACACACAAGGGGAGACTTATATATGAGTTGGATATTCCATCAGACACACACAGGGGAGAACATGATATATACTAACTTAAATCTAACATAAACAACTCCCAATCCCCCTATGAGTTCAATGACTTGGTCTGGTCCGATGGGCGTGGGTCTCAGCATAAAAGTCAGCTCCGCCCTCTCCACCATCTTTTGTCAGACCAGGAAGACATTCCACAGGTAACTCAAAAACAAAGAAAATCAGGATTAACAGACAGTGCATTAATTGAAACACAAAGAAACAATGATAACTGTGTAACTTAACTTTAATGTGTGGCCGTGGCCATCACAAATGGTGTCACTGGTAAGAAAGACCCTATTTTTTGTTTACAGAAAGCACTATTGGAGATACTTATTTGTTTACATAGGTATGTTGACACTTATTTACAGAAATGTTGCACTAAAATAGTGTCACTGTTCATAGGACACTTTTTAAATCTATTGTCTTTCAGAGATATAAAATAAATAATGTATTTTTTCAGTTAATCTTTTTTTTTCTTGTTAAGTCATAGATTATTGTAGATCGATTTCTGACCAATATATCGATAATCGCAGTATTGTCATATCGTGAGATAATTGTTATCGTGAGCTTTGTATCGCGTATCGTATTGTGAGGTACCCAGTGGTTCCCACCCCTGCTTACGTTACACTACTTATTACACTACTTATTGTTATTTATTGTGAAGAAGAAAGGAAACCATAATAAATAACTGCATTTCATTTTGGCCCAGTTCTTGGTGTGTTGGTTCGGGGGTTGTGGGTTCTGTTGGTGGTGGGGGGGAGGGCGTTATTGAGGTTGCCCGTCCAGGGAGTCATTCGTGTCAGAACCGCCATTGCTCATAGTAATTCATAGTAACTCACAAGCACCCAAGCAGTGGAGAACTGGTCTCGAGCTTGAAAGGAACAACGAGCGTTGCTGGGTTGCTAATGCTATTCCCGACAGAGTTTGCTGCTTTTGCACGTCATTATGACTGCAATTATACTGTTGGTGTGTGTCAGAAGCATGGGTAAATGAATTAGGCTGGAGCATGTTTTTCGAGGGGGAGTGGATACAGGAATGTGCTGTAGTCGAAACCTTTTAATGAGGGAGAATATTTGCTGAGGACATGACTTTCTTAATGGGATTTGAACTTGATTATAGGTTAGCTAAACATATTTAGTCGACTCTTTGTCTTCTGAATCCTCATTTGTAAACAGGAAAGCATTTATCTTTAAGACCGTCAGCAGATGCTATTACCTCTGTAGGTCTGACTTTTATTCACGTTTGTTGGAAGATGACTGTTACAGCTGCTGCCCCTGATCATTTTTTTATTAGACAAAAATCATTGAGTTTTCCTCATAGATCAATAAATCAAAGATCATTGGCTGGAAAAAAAGATGTTCAAGGAAGAAATTGCCACTTGAAAGTTTGTTTTCATCCTCACTGTAAGCGTGCAGTTTGTTGACATGGTGCATTGCATTGTGGGATGTGAAGACAAAAGTTTGTGTCAACAAAACAACTGTTCTCCTTTTATTGCAAGGAAATACAAGAAATATTGGTAAGTGTTAAGAATGAAGTATTTTTCTATTTATCCATCTACGGGACTACACATCCCACAATGCAATGTGCAAAAATGTCAACAACCAGCGTACTTACGGTACTTACTAACAATTTCTACGCAATTTTCTTTCTCTTTGGACTAAATTATGTTTGATTCATTGATCTATGAGGCCTACAATATAATTTTATCTCATGAAAAAAGTAACTTAAAATGACCAAGTTTACTTGTTTGTTTACTTGTTCACATCACATTTATCACATTATTTCTAAACAAAAGATAAATATAAAACCATCAATAAAGCTATTCAGTCCTTTTGATTAGATTTTTTCTCAATTTTAGATAATTCTGTCAATTTGAAGTCCAGGACATCCAGAAAATTGAAGATTACAAAGTATTTTACAAAAACAAGCATTTTTTTTTTTTTACCAAAAATGGCTAAAGGGTTGTTTGTAAAACCACTTGCTACATTTTGGTCTATTGCACTCACAAAGTGACTGATTTTGTTGTAATTCATTTGAATAGTGTCAGATAGAGATAATTTGTAGTTGTGGGGTATAAGAAATGTGAGCTCAATGATTAGAGCAACAATGTGCAGATTATTTCCCACGCTGCCAATGATAGAGCCCCATTTAATTATTGACAATTAGTACAGTACAGTATATACAGTATACTGTAACACACAGGTGTAGTAACATAATTAATGATCTCTAATGTGTTCACGCTTCCCTTTAAAGCAATAGTTTCAGGTTTTTTCAGATTATTCCTGGAGACGCTGGAATTACAGCAAAACAAAATGCAACAAAGCTTTTCTGGAAAGGTTTTTCTGTCTTGTAAGATCCTTATCAATGTCATTGGAACTACTAGGAAATGACTTACCCTCATTTATATTCAAGACCAACAAGTTCAGTTGCAAGTATAATTGTTTTAATCTTCTTGTTTGACTGTGTTTCTTAGTAGGTCTTAATAACACACCTGTTTTAACTGTGTAAAGAAATAATTCTGACATACAAGAAGCCATATAAGTGAAATAAAAAAAAAAAGAATCCAGATTTGCTTTGTACCCATTGATTTTTGGGATTTGCCACAATGCTTTCTTAAAAATGATCTTCAGTAAGAACACTTGTGCTGAGATAAAAAAAAAATAAAGCATCAAAGCCTAATAAATATGTATCCCATGCACAATAACATGCTTAAAATTTAAGAACCCTAACCCTTCATTACCCTAGCCCTACCTACAGACCATTTTTTTGTCCATTTTGAGCCAATTTTTCACTTGTCCATCTATTTTAGGGATCAGGCGGAGTCTCGGCTAAATCGTGTGTCGTGCATCGTTCTAGTATACATGGAGTCGCGAGAAGTGATTAACAACTCACGACCAGCTTCTGATCAGCAATCGTATGATTGTAATGAAATCAAACATGTTTGAAATCCTGGTCGCTCCCCATGAGGGTATTGCACTGTTGAAGCAGCACTCACACTGAGCATACTCATGCTCAGTGTGAGAGTTTAAGGTAAGCCGGTCTGTGGCACTGTCTGTGTCCGTATTGCCCACATCTGTCCAGCCAATTCCTGGTCCACACACATCTTTCTTTTTAAAGCTCTTTTTGTTGAGATTCCCAGGTGTCTATTAACTTCCGGGTTCTTCTTTTGTTTCAATCGCGACACTTCAAAATGTTTTCTTCTTCTTCTAATTTGTAGGTTGCATTTCCGGAAACGAGACTCTGACGTGCCGTGTATGGACGTACAGTGTGAGCAGTCAGGTTGTGTTAGAGTGTCAGTCGGTATAGTGTGAGAACATGAATCGTGAGCTGAGCATATTCGGACTCTACAATTCGTACAGTTTGAGTTGGAGCTGAGTACGATTGAAAAAATTGCACAGTGAATGCCCTCCTCAAAGGTGTTAATTATATATAAGTGAAAGAAACTTAATGACACCCTTCATGACACCTTTTTCATGCTAATGACATATTGTCAGCCTTAGGTATAAAACTTCAATTCAAGTGTTACCGAAAAATTTAGGAGAGTATTGCGGGATGAGGCCCAATGTACGCCCTTTTCCACAATGTTGCAGAAAATTTTATGGAACAAAAAACTCAGTAAGAAAGTACATTTTTTATATCTGTGCAAAGCTGGCAAAGTTATTCTCCTGACGGTGAAATATGCCCAATGGTTGCATCCAACCTCTGCAACTTAAAGCTTATATTACAGATTGCAACTGTGTGTCAATCTTTTTTTTTATTTATTCATTTTTTCTGTCTTGGCTGATTTCTTTCCTTTGGGGCTGTGATGGCTTTGTCAAAATGTGACGGACTGTCAGAACCTTTTTCACACAGGTTAATTTGGGTCCAATGCAATGTTTCAGGCCATTGTACACAAGGATACACGTATCCGCTGACACGCCAAGTGAAGGTTGCATTGTTCCATCTCCTGTCACTTTTACTGCTACCGTCTCTTAGTTTCCATTTCCACACACTATGAACACAACATGTGAGAAAGACACTAGTCAAGTACAAACATTTACATGCACGGTTTTAGGATTTAAAAGCTGGTAAGTCGGCTACCAGCTATCATATTCATTTGTGTTTTGATTTATCTCCTGAACATGTATCATTCACATTAATTTTCTTCTGATGTCAATAAAGAGGAACCTTTGTTTTTAGCATGCAGTGAAACGGCCCCGGGGATGTTTGTTATTAATGTGTCACACTTAGCTCAGGCGCATTGCTGCTCTCCGCGGACATGATTTTTGAGAAGTGCAATCATATCATTCAAATTCACGTCTTCGTTTGCTAATACATCACGAGAACGTGCTCCATTAAAGGCACTTTGGGACGACAGCCATCCATTTGAGCCAAGGTTAAAAGATTTGATAATAAATACAGACCTGTGAATTGCTGGCACGCTAACCAAGTGGGTGTGCTGTTGACAACAATGAAGGGAGGTATACGGCACTGTACTGTAAGTTAAAAAGCACGCATCAGTGAAGGTGACAAAATGTACACATTGTTTGTAGGACCTTATTGAATATGTATGAGGCGATATTCAAGGAAGGCATGGACAGGGAAATCCATCATCATATTTTAAAATGCTGAAATACTTTTAATGCATGAATATATTGTATATCTCGCTGGAGTGCAACAGATAAGACAACATTAAAGGCAAGATTTAAATATTACATGCGTCTTCTTACACATGCTTTGAATCCATTAATTACTGATCCAAAGTGCTTCACAGGATGTTGAATACCTTGCAGATAAATACACTGCCGTAATACCTGAACTCACAGTGTAAGTACTTGGAGATACTGTGCGACTGCTCATCAACAGATGTTGGCAAATTGACATTGGAGCTGAGTGGGAACAATGGTGTTTACAACTACTCAATTAGAGAGATTAGTCAACCTCTCCAAGGTCACCAAAACAAAGGCGTGCTTATGTAGTATAATCCCTCTAAATCAACTATTAATTACTGAATAAATGCCTAAGGAGCAAAGGTCATTGTCATGAGTCATGCCTCATTGATACAACGTGTCATTAGGGTTGGAGAACAATTTAGAATTTAAAGAAGTGGTTTCAAATATGTTCACGACATGAAACATCTGAAGCTAATTCTGCAGGCGTGATATTATTTTGCAGCGACGAGCATGATTTTATTATACTAGTACAGTACCCGTCGGAACTATGTATTCATATAGTGCGGGCTTAAGTAGAGTTGTCAATTATGGCTAAATGAGTATGTGTTTGAAGGTTGGATGTACAAAGAGGTGTAGATATAATATAGGGGTCAAAGAGCGTGTGCGATTTCTCTGGTTTAATTCTATGGGACATGCACATGATAAATTGCTAAATAATGTTTGAACCAATGTTTACTGGACTTAAGCAAATGGATAATAATGTCTCGGAGCATCCCCTGTCCTTAAACCCTCCTTTGGCAAGAAAAAACTCAAAAAACCCAGTGGGAAACTTAATTACACACAAACATGTCATGTGCATCCAACATGCTACCAAAGAGAAGAAACACTGAAAACAGGTGGGTTTTACACCTAGGGCGCCCCTCAGCAGATTCTTCTCATATTCTGCCTGTGGCGCCAATGGAGCGTGCAATGTAACAACCTCACACGCTTCCCCACATGCTTTTGTTTTACCTTTCCTTATTTACGTAAGGTGCACAGTAGGTTATAAACACGTGATGGAAATATCAGCGTTTATAATCTTTAGTAGTAGTAGTGATAGTAGTAGTGATGGTAGTACAGGGTTTTGAACTCAGTTCAGAGTGAGACTTTGGCAGCAGTGGCATTTTAGGTAGAATCTATCTATAAATACAACGATGGTCTGTGTGCGTGTGTGTGTGTGGAGCAAATATCTCCCCAACGTGGTGCCTGTTCGACCTGAAACTTAGTCAACAGCTTCCAAATACCCCAAGTTTGTGCATCTGTTATTTTGGAGTAAAATGGTCATTTCCAAATGCATCCATCCATCCATTTTCATACCCGCTTATTCCCGTTTAACAGGGTCGCGGGGGTCTGCCGGTGCCAATCTCCGGCTCTCATAGGGCGCTGGGCGGGGGTACACCCTGGACAGGGCGCCAGTCCATCACAGGGCAACACAGACACAGACAACCATTCACTCTCTCATTCACTCCTATGGGCAATTTAGAGACTCCAATCAACCTTACAGTCATGTTTTTGGATTGTGGGAGGAAGCCGGAGTACCCGGAGGAAACCCACGCAGCACGGGGAGAACATGCAAACTCCCCACAGAAAGGACCCAAGTCCACCCCAGGGCTTGAACCCAGGACCTTCTTGCTGTGGGGCGGACGTGCTAACCACTAAGCCACCGTGTATATTTTAATTTTATTTCACTTCTGAACGGCACGGCAAGTGAAACCTATAAAATTTTTGACCTCAGAGTGTGAGGGGGCATTAGCGCACCATCTGTTCAGAGACAACTTCTGGCATCCGGCATCCATCTTGATCACAGTTCATCTGTTTCGCCATTAACTGCTATTCATCTGTCGGCATCCACGTTAATCAATCGGCAGGGAATGTTGTAAGTTTGTTATTGTAACTTTATTTCTGTATATAATAACATATCATTCACTATTTTGTTAGTATTGTTTGTTAAACTACGTGTTTGTTGAAGATGAACCAGCTCCATGTAACCAGCAATTGTATTATGTGTCATAGTTTGCTAGAGCGGAAACGTGGGATGTACTATTCTGGTAAGTAAACATGCATGTTTTTTCGTGAACACAGCATTATAAATGCTCATATTTTCACCACGTAAGCAAAACAAAAACACGTGAGGCTTTTACTCAGTAGCAGAGCATCACACGCAGGAGCAGTCAAGTCCTTTATAGCGCACTGGGAGAATCTCCGGAAATGCCCGCAAAATCCGTGTTAACATGCACATCTTTTTAATGGTGACAGTTAGGAAAGCTAAGCTAAGTCATATCACATGATGCCCCAGATTATACACGTAGATGCCGCATCGACTGCTGCAGGCAAAGACGAAGAGAGGAATGATGTGCTTACATATTTTTATTTTTTTTTTTTAATTTATTATTATTACTATTACTATTAATATCATAACCATTACTATTATTACTACTTTCACTATTAATTTTATCTCTATTTAATTGTAGTAGTACTGTATTATTGTTATTGCTAATCTTAATATTTTATCTTATAGTTACTGGTATTCTCATCGTATTATTATTATTGCTATTACCTTATTATTTTATGTTGTTATTGTTTTTATTGTATTATAATTACTGGTTTTTCATTATAATATTTTGTTATTGCTATTGTTATTGTATATTTTTACTACTATTGTAATAAAGTTATTGCTATTCTTACAATTACTATTATATTCTTTTTCATTATTAATATTTTTATTATGGTTACTGGTGTTCTCATTGTATTATTAAAATTGCTATATTATCATTATATTACCTTATCATTATTTAATATTGTTTATTATTAATATTGCTTTTATCGAATTATTATATTATTTTGTTATTGTAATTATTACTATTAATATCATTATAACATTACTTTTATTACTATTACTACTTTCACTATTACTATTATATCCCCATAAACATATTTATTATTATCAGGGTTGTACAAAAATATTATTATTATTATTATTATTATTATTATTATTATTATTATTATTATTATTATTATTATTATTATTATTATTATTATTATTATTATTATTGTTATTAATGTTATTGCTATTCTTATAATTACCATTGTATTTTGTTGTTTATAGTATTGTCATTGTATTATTATCATTAACATTATTATGCTATATTATCATTATATTACTTTATCATTATTTAATATTGTTTATTGTTAATATTTTAGTTTTTTTTTTATCATATTATAGTTCTTATTTTCAACTTCTTTAGTAATTACGTTTCAAAACGAGACATGAGAGGGAGGAGCGTCTCAGTGGCACACACACTGATACTACGTACTATTACTACTAACTAGAACTAACCCACTAACAAACTAACCACTAACATGGTGTGGTGGTGGGAATCCAGCTGAAAAAGTGTGTTCCTGTGTGCCAGTCCCAAGCCTGGATAAATGGAGAGGGGCACCTTTAGTGTAAAACCCACCAGTTTTCTGTGTCTCTTCTCTATGGTCGTATGTTGGACGAACATGACATGTTTACGTGTAAATAATTTTCCCACTGGGTTTTGTGTTTTTCTTTGCCGAGGTAGGGTCTAAAGACAGGAGATGCTCTGGTACATTTATTATTCATTTACCTAAGTCCAGCAAACATTGGTGCAACCTTTATCAATATATCATGTGCATGTCCCATAGAATTAAACCAGAGAAATTGCACACACTATTTTACTTTGCACCCACAAATATACCCCTTTATAACACTATATACACCTCTTTGTACATCCAACCTTCAACACATACTCATTTGACCATAATTGACAACTCTACTGAAGCTCCTCCCACTATATGAATACGTACTTTGGACAGGCACTGTACTAGTATTCAACACAACAGGGTCTGTTTTCATATTATATTCGATATATTTGTTTAAATTTTGTTAAATCTATATATTTTGTTGTTTACCGCTGTTTCATTATCAGTGTCTACACTAGAGTGTTTTTCAACCTTGGGGTCATGACCCCATGAGGGGTTGCCAGAAATTGAAATGGAGTCACCTGAAATGTCTTGTAATTGATGAAAAATAATTACTGATTAAAAAAATTAATTTTATATAATAAAAAATAATTTTAAATGTTTTGAATTATCATTCTTTTTCAAATTAAAACACAACACACAATCTTATACAACTGTATTCTATGCTTTCACTTTTTCAAATATAAATATAGTTCAAATAAAATGCAGTATAAAGAAATAGAAAACAAATTATTAATGCATCTGGTCACTAAACTAATCCTGGTTATTCTGTATTTGTTACACAACAAACTTGATTTAAAAAATAAATAAATAATAGAAACTTGCAAAATTAAAATAGAGTCACAATCCAAAAAAGGTTAGAAACCACTGGTCTACAAATTCAATACTTGTATGGCTATGTACATATTTCTTGGAGTTAAATTGCTCCAAACATAATCTTGTTCTACTTGCATGCAGAAGAAAAAATTAAACTAGAGTATTGATCTTTTTACACTGTTATCATCTAATACCAATACTAACGCTGGTTATGAATATTTCTTAATCAATCTGCCCACTGCTGCTTTCTACTAAAACTATTGCCATGATTTGGAATTACTCGTTCACAATGAGCTTGACTCATATGGAGTCCGGAGTCCACTACAACAAGCATTTCAAAGCTCTGCAGCAGCCAATATACTGTATATCATACTGGGCAGGGTGATATTGTTGTGATTCAGAGCTATAGTATCTCTCTGATGTAAGCCTGCCAACATGCTGTTTTTTTCTGTGTAGGGAGCCACCACTGCAGCGCAACCAGGCTATCTTTGGGTTATATGAGAAGCTATGGGGGCGTATTTACAGAGAAGGGAGAGAAAATGAGAGAAAGGAACCACAGCCAGGGAGCTGTCCCTGAATGATGCTGCTCCACTCGCAGCAGCATCCTGTCAACTCCAAATGAGAAATTTCAGACATCGAGTGAGGTGCCTCTTAAAAGTGGAAATGTTTTCCCCCGACCACTGTGTCCTCTTTTTGGACAATAACTTTAAAAGTTAGTCGACTGACCTTCAAAGTGAAGAGACGATAATGGATCCCATTCATCTCAAAGCGTGTGTTAAGTTGATTGGTGGACGAAGAAATTTAAAAATGCAGGCTGTCTTGGAAAGAAACCAGATATGCTGGAAAACTGTCATTTGATTTAAATGCTACTACTTTGATCTGTGAGATGAATCTCTTAAAAGGGATTAATCTCTTACAATTGTATATGTGGGAAGCTATACATTGATCAGTGACGTGCCGTCAGGGTAGGCAAGGTAGGCAGTGCCTACCCAAGGGTGAATTGATATTTTGATTATTGGTTTTAATTATAATATAATTATAAATTATTTATTTTTCCATTTCCAATAACCTACAGTACCTATAAGTTTGAAAGTGTCCTCATTTTGTGCGTTTCATAGCCCAAATTACTAAACAGCGCTATTTCCTGGAACAGTCTTTTTTTTTCACTCCGCTGTAAGGCAGAGGGAGGCCACGCCCCCTCCCAAAGGCACGTTGCTCCTCTGCTTCCATTCCCATTGCGTGTTTTTACGTGTTTGCGCATGCGCAGTCAGATCCCCAAGATGGCAACCATTTACGTGCAAAGGCAGCGTAGAGAGCTGCCTTTGAACGTAAATGTGCTATGCTAAATGCTATACCTAAGTTCACAGTACATTAGTGAATACATGCCACGTGACCGCTGCTCCCTAGTTAATGGGCGGGATAACACTACAGTCAGGATGACAGCTCCAGAGATGATAGAGAAAACAACGGCTTTTAAAAGATGGAGACCAACACCTGAGTTGCCAGATCTTCAGCAAAGGTAAGGTCAGAACATTGTTGGTACTTTCTACAGTGAATGGTACAAAAGGAAGGATTGGCTTTGTGGATGCTCCTCACTGAGGCTGTTCTGAGTTGTTTTTGTCATTTTCTCTGTTTCCAACACAAACAACGGATGTGCTGCCGTGTCATGAGATATATCTTGATGGGAGAGTATGGAGGCTATATAAAATAATTGTTTATGTTTCTTTAATGGTATTTATGATGTTGATTTTGTTAGATGTCTAAATGCTTGTTCATGTGGATCTTGTTGGGTTTTTTCTTTCTTATTATGAATTTCATATTTGGATAAGCGCATTGAGATGACTTTGTTGTAGATTGCGTCATACAAATAAAAATGATTTGAATTGAATTAACACTTGACAGCAGAAACATATGAAATTGTCATTGGTGGTCTCGATTTGCAACGTGCCTACCCAACCCTAGTGGTCACGGCACGTCACTGATATTGATGTATAATTTATCTTTTCTGACTAATGTATCAAACACCAAAGCCTCTCTGATAATGATGGCTTTCTGTCAGAGCAGATGTGTGACGACGTCGGTCTAAGCATGCTAAGATTATTATTTGTGATGGCTAAATACATGATGGACTTCACTATATTATGGATATTTCTTTTACTTTTTCTACTATTATGACTAGTTCTACTTCTGAGAAAATCCTACTTCCCATGTGTGAACAATTCCCAAATTTTGCACAAAGGTCCAGTGTCATGCCAGATAGCCAAAAACCAACCAATAGTCCTAAAGGTGGTGAATTTTGAAAATTCCCATTAAATCAACAATATGTGCTATATATTTGAATCTTTAGTAGTTTACACAAATCTGCTTTTAAATGCTAACAGCTGCTGTCTTGTTTTGCCCAAAATTTCCTAGAGTTGTGATAATCCTGATATCCAACCACAAACATAAACTTCAAGATGAGAGATTCGGAAAAGAACCCAAATAATTTCTGAAAGATGAATCACCAAAAGTGACTTATATATCACAACAGCTCAAGGTCAGGGTACAATCTTCAACTTGCAGTAACCTTTAGCCCTTTGCTAGGCAATTTTATCTTCTTCACTTGTAAACAATGCACCCACAAGCTAAAGTAGGCCACTAAATTTAAAAGGAAACCAGTGCGGGAAATGACAAACTTCTATCTCACTGAAAAAGAACAGACAATCTTACACATAAGGTTTTATTGTTTTATTTAGTAAATTCAGATGGATTTAATTCTTGATTGTACTTCCAGGTCTGTTTGTTGTTTTTCCTTGCTCTTTTTCTTGTGATTTTGGAACAAAACCAAAGTTGTTATTGTCCAAAATATATCATTAGCATCAGAAAAAAAACAAAACAAAAAACAAATCCAAGTTGGTAAGAAATGATAGAGGTTAGAGTTTTGTTAAACTTGTCTGTGCATGTCTGTTCTGTCTGTCATGTGGAAAGCGTTCTGCCCTCAAACCCCAACCCGCCGGCAGGGGAAGGTCCAGCTTCCATGACTCTCACGGGTCTTAATGTATGAAATCAAGCATTCTATACCTCGCCGTAATCTTAAGAAACTCAGCTACAACTGTAGCTAATCCACATTGAGAACATTAGACCACAGCACACTCCTTAGGCCACTATGTTCAAAGAGAGAAAAGTCTCTGTCTTTTTCCACAGCTGTGAGTAACAAAATAAACACTGAGCTCTATAACAAGAGCCTAAGTGAAACTGCAAGTCGAGCTGAATCACCTGATATACAGGTTGGGTATGTTACCTACCAAATAACTGCTACAAAATCAGAAATTACACAGCTGAAAAAGTCAGCAATGATGACAAATTGTATCTTACCTTTGATGTTTTTTTATCAAAAGTTGCTCCAATGTGCATAAAATTCATATTTTGATAAATTCAAATCATGTAGTTAGACAGATACCGCCATTACACACATCTGAGCACTTCCGTCTAATGAGGCGCATAGTGCTCGTGCGTAAAATGGCCGGTCCCTCCTTTACCCAGCTCTGATTGGCCAGGGCTAAAGCCCACCCCCAAAGTGTTTGATATCACCAATTTCTACAGGCTCTCAGCTTTGCAACACTGTGTTAAATATTCTGATTGGTTAAAGCATTGCTGAACAAGACACATGCGTATCGCCACCAAATAGTGGAACCCCACCGAATGGCAACGCAGAGACTTGAATAAAAATGGATATGCGTTTATTAAGTCAAAGCACAACACCTAGTGGTCAAACATATGACTAATATTGATTGGAATCAATTTGACTGACATATTACAGTTACAAACTTGTTTCCAAACTTGTGGAAAACTTTGGCATAGTTGTGGCAAAGTGGGCTTCCACCTGAACTTTTTGGCATAAAAATGTGTATCTTTGGCATAATGATTATTTGTACCACCAAACTTGCTGCACATAATGTCCATGCAGAAGTTAAATTTGTTCTGCTTTTTCTGCTTCTACAGCCTTTAATAATGATTATTGGCTTTATATTTGATGTACATTTTTAGGTTTGTTTGGGCGGAATAAAGATTTCTGTATTTGAAACATGACTTATTGTCAGTATCATATATTTTCAAAACTTCACATCATATGTATCCACTAAGATCCTATTTCAATCTGAACAAAAATTAGCCATGTAGGTCATGTAGAAGCTTAGAAAAACATTATTTGTTATGGGTATGTAATTTTCGGCGAAAAGTGGCAAGGGCTTAAGAGGTTACATTTTGGATGTTTTTGGTTGGTTTTTTTCCCAACATGATATATTTTTACCACTGAAGAAATAGTGGTGCTACAATACATCGATCCACATCAATGTATTAATTGACAATCCACTTACATCAATACACAATGAAAATATCGATCAACATCGTCATCTTTAAGATACGCCTTCATTTTGAAATTCACATAGCACGTCTGTAAGTCCGAAGCATCATTTCCTGCGCAGGAATGGTAATATAATGTAGCAAATGTCACGCAACAACAAAGCCTTGCAACCCCTGCTGACACCCAAATTTGTACACGGTAATATGCTGCCGGCGACCAGTAATGCCCCGCTGCCACTTCCTGAATGTGGAGCCAACCGCTATAAAACACCAACGAAGAAGACGCGAAAGTATGTTGACTGCATTGTTTATATTGTTGCTCGGCAAAGCAAGGAGTCAAAGAGAAAAAGCCACGTGAGGAAAGAGGGAAAAATTATTAACTACATATCAGGATATGAAATAATAATGAAAGAGCAGTGCTATAGTAGTGATGCTGATTTTAAGACGATAAGAATTGGGTTGAAGAAGGTTGCTTTACAAGGGGTTTAGCCCGCACGTGAGTATTCAATATTCGGTCAGTGCTTGTAAATGGGTTGATGATTTATACTAATTCCCCACAACAAACAATATCTGTTCATGTAAAAAAAAAAAAAAAAAAAAAAAAACAGGACTCCTGAATAACAAGTGTATGGAAGTCCACTTGAGATATATTTATTTATTATTAAAGAAGAAAAAAAATTCTCAGAACCATACATGTAGCATTACCACATGTATCTGTGTACCCTTCGTTCTTTAATTATTCCGTTTTAAAACTAGATCAAAACAAATAAATCATGTGGTTATTATAGTTTTACATGAATTCATCATATGCCCCTTAAATACATTTTTATACTTAATATATACTGAATCGAATAGAATCAAAATCGTATCGTGACAAACTTTGTGATATCGGCAAACATCGTATCGTCATCCAAATATATTGACATTGTAT
Source organism: Gouania willdenowi (assembly GCF_900634775.1). Lineage (NCBI taxonomy): Eukaryota > Metazoa > Chordata > Actinopteri > Blenniiformes > Gobiesocidae > Gouania > Gouania willdenowi. The sequence goes on from NC_041049.1 coordinate 46,266,184, forward strand.
CATCATCGTGACGAAGCTGGTGATTTACACCCTTATTAAGAAGCAATTTTTCAACAATCTCTACTTTACCCTCTTCAAAGTAGCTAAAACCTGCAAAGCTGGGTTTAGCTGGGTTTAGTTCTTGTGCTTTCATAAGGACAAAAACATATTTTTGTGCTTATGAAATCTTCAAAACCAAATATGATAGTAGACCAACTTCAGCAAATTTGTCCTACTGCTTCCACTACAATAGGAGATATCTGATTCGATATTCTTATACTGTATATATTGTCACAAAATTGGATTTAATTTTCAACTCAAATATCCAATTTTTCTTTGTGTAAAAAAGGCTCGTGTGATTGACATGTTTGATTTTCAAAAATACAGAAACAGTGTAAAGTCTAAAAAAAAAACAAAGAAATCAAAGAGTGAAAAAACAACCAATAAAAAAACAACAACATTAGGACTTGTTAACCAAACTTGTTATACCTAAATGTTGCAGAATTGATCAGGTATTATTATATGAACAGATGGAAACAATCAAATTAAAGGTAAAGTTATGAATCTTCTTGTAAGAAGATTGTTAGGTTCGTCATTATTAGATTTAGGCAGTGCAGTTTGCTGATGAATTAGAAGTTAAGTCTGACTATTTCAGAGCTCAACGTGCTCCGTTTTCTGCTGATGTTCTTTGATCTTCTCTGGTAGGGTGTGAGTCATGAAGACAAAGCGGTCCTTCTTTAGTTGATGACCAGACTCAGATTTTAAATCTAATCCCATGTACTTCTCATCTCCTCCATACTTTGGCCAATGAGTAAGACCCTCCCCATTCGGCGACCTACATGGTAAACAAAATAGTTTTTAGTGGATTTATATTTGGGAAAACATTAAAATGTTGATGTTTGTTTTTTACCCTGTGCGGGCAAAGTTGCCCCAGTAGTTCATCATGGTTTTACTGAACTCTACCTCCTCTTCAGGGCAAGGATCTAGATCATCAGAATTCTGGTTAAATATTCAGTAACCAAGGAAACAGAGCTGTAATCATTAAATAGTTTTCTACTTACCAACTAATCCCACATCATTTGTAAGGAAACAAAATCCAAACACCATAAAAATTTCATCTCCATGATCACTCCCAACAAAGTCAGGCCTATTTTTCTTTAGGAATCTGGGTGGATACTTGTACTCATACAGGTAAACATCAGCCCCAGCATCTACAATTGCATAAAAAGTTAAATAATTCAATGAGATGAGTAAAAATTAGTGATTTAATTGGGGGATGAACATACAAAAAATGGAACTAAATTACCTCTGTGTGCATTAGCAGTCTTGATAGCTGGAAGATTAAATATCAAATCTCCGAGAAACTCTGTGAACCCTTTTCTATTCTTGACACGATCCTTACCAGTTCCGATATATTCCTCAGTCAATAAATCAATCTTAAAGTCATCTCCTGTCTTCAATAAAAAGAAGGAAAGTGTTTTTAAAAATCACAATTGAATCCTTTAAATTGTATTAATTTATCTATTAGATTGGATCTTTCTTACACCAGGGAAGAACATGGACAACATCTTACGAAACTCATCCCGATCAAATCCTTCAGTCCAGTTTGAGATGCCAAAAAACTAAAAATAAAAACCCCACAAGAGCATAACAATTAATTTGGAAAAAAGACAATTATTTATTAATTCCTAAATTAATTAGAACTTACATCTGCCATGACCCAACCGCCTTCATCACTGTTAAAACCAGTCATAAATGGGATAGTTAGGAGTTCATGCTTCTCGAACAATTCATCCACACTTTTTTTCAGGAAATGACCATCAACATTGATAGTGTATCCAATCTGTACATCCTAGACAGAAAAAAAAAAACATGTTAAAAAAAGTTGTATTTAGAATCACGCAGAGTATTGCTTTACAAAAGCTCATCTCCTGAAGTAATTATTCTGTATCTTACTTCTGCAATAGCCATAATGGAATCAAGATCAAGGTTTCTCATGCAATCACCGATCTCCTCTGTGCTTTTGATGCTACAGCCAGTACCATTTGCAATTGCCTGAAAAGAAAGAGCAAAAGAGGGCCCACTATGGTTTTTTGGTAACACTTTGTAATAACCATCATCTACAAAGGGGAAATAATGGTAAATAGATAGTTCATTAACCTGTAGTTAATAGTTATTTACTGTTAACAAACAATGTAATTTTAGTTAATAATGTTTTTTAATGATTTATAATGCTATAATTGATATATAAACAGTTTATTGATGCACACGTTATAACATTGTATACACTTTATAAAGTGTTTGTTAATGATTAACAAAGGATTGGTAAACCTTGGTTATGGTTTATAAAACATCTATAAGCATTACAGAGACACATAGACCAGATATGTGTTAATGGTTTATTATTGTTTTATGAAGCATCTATAAACATGTTTTAGATAGATAATCAATACTTTACTAATGGTTAATGTTTGGTTTATAAATCATTAATTTACTCTATATATATAGCAGTTTTTACCCTTTATAGATGATGGTTATTATAAAGTGTTAGAGGTTTTTGTTTTGTTGGCAGTGACAGCCACTGACTTCAGAATGCAGCAGATTATTCATGTGAGTAAATAAGTGACAGAATCAAACCAACATAGCAGAGCGATTGATAACTTCCGGTTGACATGCTGGTATGTGTTTGGTTAGTGGGAATAATGTGGATATGTAACATTCTTGACTCGCCTTTGTTTTCATGTATGGTAACTAAGGTATATTAAGGTGAATGTTTGGGAAACTAAACCCAATGTAAATAACCTGAGTTAGAGGAAAAGGGTTGTCCGACATGATCACGTCCATTGCTGCGGTTCCACTCTCGGCAATGGCACGTTGGAAGAGCCCATCGGACAATGGAGAGAGAAGCTGTTAATGAACAAAACAAAGATATGTTACATGTGAACAGTTCAACACATAAACATTCACTGACTGATCTTAATTTCACTTTAGATATCTAGATCACCATTTACACTTTGGGATTTCTCTAGGAGGTTTCTCTTGCTCAAAGCTGCAACAAACCACAGGTTTTCTCTTCAATCAGATGACTGAGGGTGCAACTCCTTTAATTTAAACCTTGACTCCTGGGTAATATTCAGCCATAAGAGTTATCTAGGTTTGATGAAATTCAGGGAGGTGAACTTATTAAACATATTTAAACAAGTTGAACAAAATTCATTGAGATTCAGTATTTAAAAAATCAAGCAAAGGTAAATGAAGGCCAATGGATGAGTCTTAAATCAGTTAAGTCCTTACCAGAAGTGAAACACTCACTCCACCTGCAGACTCTCCAAATATTGTTACTAAATCTGGATCCCCTCCAAAATTATGAATGTGCTGTTTGGTCCACCTCAAAGCTTGAATCTGGTCCAGCAGACCAAAGTTCCCCGACATTTGTTCATCCCCAGTGCTGAAATGACACAGTTATATTTAGGTTTGTTTATTTGTCGAATAGAAGAACATATTCACTGTCAGAGGAGTGCAGGAACAAACCTGAGGAAGCCCAGAAGTCCCAAGCGATACTGGATTACAACTACAACCACATCCTGATAAGCTGCCATAGCAGAGCCATCATACATAGAGGCAAAGCCAATAGTAAAAGCACCACCATGGATCCAAACCATGACCTACAAAGGAATAAAACACATTAGAGTTTTCCACCCTACATTTTTGTTCCAACAAATACAGTTTCTTACTGGAAGCTTGGCATCCTCATCTCTGTTGGCAGGTGTGAAAATGTTCAGGTAAAGACAGTCCTCAGAAACATCAGGTATATCCATTAACATTCCACTCATTTTTTCCAATAATTCCAAATTCATTTTCTTGCTCTGAATGCATCTGATAAAAAAGGTAACCAGCGATTTTCTATCATTATTATTTATGAATGAAATAAAAAATATCTTGTGATAAAAGTCTCACATTAGCGGCTGCTTGGTGGCATCTCTCACACCTTCCCATCCCTCGATTGGTTGAGGAGCTCTCAGTCTTAGTGAAGGACCGATGGGTGGCTTGGCGAACGGGACGCCCAGGTAGGCATGAACCCTTGTATCTGTTCCTTTTACATTTAACTGTAGACCTCTCAGTGCCCCTAGTGTCGTGTGGACTTCAGGTGCTGTCAGGACATTAGGACTCACATCTGTAGAGGAAATATTTACTGATTAGAAGCTTGAATTTGTTGCAAATTATGACTGGAGTTTGCAAGCATGAAGTGACCCTTACTACTCCTTACAGTTTTTTTCCAGAACCACACCCACTTTTAGTTCCAAGCTACAGGCTGTCATGTAGGTGAAAGGACTGACTGCTTTAGCATTCAATGCTATTGTCCTATTTTATTATTTAGTTGAAATCCAGTATTTTGATTGCATTGTTTTCGTTTATTCACACCTTTTATAGTCAAAAAGGGATCTGCTCTTATGACTGCAACAAAACAACTGTGTGGTGACATTTTTATCTATCTTTACACCTTTTGCAACATTTGTGCTATCTTTCTCTCTATCACTCTAGTCAGGTCATCAAAATACATTCTTTGCTTAGTCTTTCACCTTTAGACTCCTTACACAAGCAGGCAAAATAAACCCAACGATACACAAAGGGAGAAACGGCAGCGTCATGTTCATAATAATCACGCTCTGATGCTTTTGAAAGATAGGTATAGCTAAAGTACAAAATGATTTAGACTGGGTGAAGATTCCACCGTTAAGGTGCAAATGATTAATAACCTTACCAGGCTGGTCCGCTGCAACCCTCAGACATAAGAGAGAAATGAAGAAGCAGAAAGTTTGCGCTGCATGGAGCTCCATGTTGGTCTGTGTAGATTATGTAACCCTGCAGTGCATGCACAAACAGAGAGCCGAGCAACGAACTTTGCCCCTGAACAAAGCAGAATAGTGCTGTGATTACGTCACCTCTAAACGTGACGTTTTCAAACTTTTCACATAAACAGAGACGTGGTCATGTTTGTAACTGATCAGATTCAAATTTTGTTTACTAATGTAAACATAGTAAACCACCATTGTGTGTGGAAGAAGAGTTTTTGCTGCTACACTTTAAAGAAACAAAAACAAAACTAAAGCTCCTTTATTCAAGCTCACACCAAAATAGACAAATCAGAAAAGCATTGCTCAACATTCAAACAAGGCATCCAATGTTTTACCAACCATTGATGGACCATGTCTCTCGTCTGTCTCTTTGTAAGCTATGCCTCTTTTTCTTTAACTTCTTTAACTTCCTTTTTGTGAATGTTAAAGTAAGCCAAAAGCCGTTTTTGCTCGTGACCACCAGCGATACTTTAACCAACAAACTCTTTGTTATTGGAGACAAATAAATATGTTAACAAATAATCTATTGGGAACCAATTTGTTACCTACGCAATGGAGTAATATTTTAACCAGTATTTATTCATTAGTTTTGTCTGCATGGTTATGTCAAAATTACTTAATGGAATATTTACAACATGTTGATAGATGTTACACCATTGAGGTTCACATTACATTTTGGAAGAGTTATACTGATTCTAGATCAGTTTAAAAAAAAAAAAAATGAAAAGAATCCATATTTCTCAACATGGCCAAATAATATATATATATATATATAGCAGCACCACTGTGTGTGCAGTTACCTTAGAGCTGATTGGTTGCGTTGTTGGGCGGGCAATATAAAAGGGGAACTTTGGATGACATTTCTTCATTGAGCTGTCAGCTGAGGGACCCGCCTACTTCCCGGTTTCCCGTCGCCTATCGTTTGCCGATCACCGCAGCAGGTATGATCTGAGCTGCATAAGCAACACCTCACGATCAGGAGCACTTATGTGCTGTTGTGTTCTGTAGCTCCTAGGGTTTTTGCTGTGTTGGAGACTGTCCTTGTTCTCCGCGCTGCAATGCGCATTCGCCTGCAGGGTTTGACAGCTCGGAGCTGTCACTGAGTTTTTGCCGCTCCTCATTCTGCTGCGCTAGTGCACACTCCCCGTTAGTGCTTGTGAAATCACCTGAAAGGTATGTTTTCCACTTAATGTGTTTATTTGACCCCAACGTTGACGTTGCGCCCTTACGTGTTGTTTTATAGTGTAGCTCTGAGCTACCACTGTCTACGTTCCCTCTGTTGCGCTGCTGCGCATGCGTCTTCTGCATATGACAGGTACACACACTCCATGTCTGCTCTGGCTGTCTAAGTTCTTTTAAATTTAATAATGAAATGTGTAACAGGGCTCGTTTATTGGAGCGAGTTGGAGACCACTGCTGCTTTGCTTCACGTCGTTGTTTTGATTGCCTGTTCTGGTTCTGTGGAACCCTGTATCCATCTACCCTCTTGTATGTCTGTGATGTGGGACGGACCTGCCCTGTGAATCGTTCTGACGGGCACAGAACGCCTTCCGGCTTCACACCACACCTGTGGTTACCGGACATCCTGCTGGTTTAGTTTAAGTTATTTAATATTATTCTTTACATTGTATGTGAATAACTTTATTGTCTGCTTACTGTATATTTGGTTTATTTCATTATACATTCATTTGTTTAATCCTTGTTGGTTCACATAACCACAACTTCTGTTTGAAATTCCCATTAATTCTTTTATTTGCAGTTACTGAGTGCCAAAGGTGGTGGTCCTGGCATCTGGTGGAGGGTTTTTCATTGTGTGCTGTGCAGTCCCTGAGTTGACGTCCCCACGTGTGTGTGTGCGTGAGTGTTTGTTGCCACATTTTAGGTGTTTTATTTTCCTGTGATCCGCCAACCAGCCTCAGCACTGGTCACTTTTGTTAATTGATTTTATTTCAAGTAAACATTGTTTCAAGAAAAGTATATTTTTGTAATAAACAGATTTTTTAAACTGGAAAACACGTCTAGAGCTCAATTAATTGACGGGCCTGGGTGCCTTACACCATCTTTTCTTTGCTAATTAATAGTTTATTATAAAGTAATTAAAAGAGAAAAACCCATCCTGCCACCTATATATATATATATATATATATATATAAACTCTTCCTCACCCTCCGCGGGCGTTCTCTTTTTTTTTTTTTCCTCCAAGCTCGGGTCCTCTACCAGAGGCCTGGGAGCTTGAGGGTTCTGCGCAGTATCTTTGCTGTTCCTAGAACTGCACTTTTCTGGACCGAGATGTCTGATGTATTTCCTGGGATCTGCTGGAGCCACTCCTCCAGTTTGGGGGTCACTGCCCCGAGTGCCCCAATGACCACGGGCACCACTGATGCCTTCACCCTCCAGGTTTTCTCCAACTCTTCTCTGAGCCCCTGGTGTTTTTCTAGTTTCTCGTGTTCCTTTTTCCTGATGTTGAAGTCGCTTGGTATTGCTATGTCGACCACAACGGCTTTCCTCTGCTCTTTGTCCACCACCACAATGTCTGGTTGGTTCGCCATTACCATTCTGTCCGTCTGTATCTGGAAGTCCCACAGGATCTTGTCTCGGTCATTCTCTACCACCTTTGGAGGTGTTTCCCACTTTGACCTTGGGGTTTCCAGCCCATACTCTGCACAGATGTTCCTGTACACTATACCAGTCACTTGGTTATGGCGCTCCATGTAAGCTTTCTCTGCCAGCATCTTACACCCTGCAGTTATGTGCTGGATTGTCTCATTGGCCTTTTTTCACAGTCTACACCTGGGGTCTTGTCTGGTGTGATAGATCTGGGCCTCTATTGCTCTGGTGCTCAAGGCCTGCTCCTGTGCAGCCATGATGAGTGCCTCTGTGCTGTCCTTTAGTCCGGCTCTGTCTAGCCATTGGTAGGATTTCTTGATATCCGCCACTTCAGTTATGTTTCGGTGGTACATCCTGTCTAGGGGCTTGTCCTCCCATGACGGAACCTCCAGCACCTCATCTTCTGTTCCCCATTGTCTGAGACATTCACTGAGCACGTCATCTGTTGGAGCCTTGTCCTTGATGTACTTATGGATCTTGGATGTTTCATCCTGGATAGTGGCTCTCACACTCACTAGTCCTCGGCCTCCTTCCTTCCGGCTAGCGTACAGAGTGCTGGATTTGGGGTGGAACCCTCAGTGCATGGTTAGGAGCTTTCGCGTCTTAACATCTGTGGTCTGTATCTCATCCTTTGGCCAGCTTATTATTCCTGCAGGGTATCTGATTACTGGCAGGGCGTAGCTGTTTATTGCCCGGGACTTGTTCTTGCCATTGAGATGGCTTCTTAGGACCTGCCGTACTCGTTGGAGGTATTTGGCCGTAGCCGCTTTCCTTGTCACCTCTTCGAGGTTGCCATTTGCTTGTGGGATTCCGAGGTACTTGTAACTGTCCTTAATGTCTGCTATTGTTCCTTCTGGGAGTGAGACCCCTTCTGTGTGGACTACCTTCCCTCTCTTAGTCACCATCCGACCACACTTCTCTAGTCCGAATGACATCCCAATGTCTGCACTGTATATCCGGGTGGTATGGATCAGTGAGTCGATGTCTCGCTCATTCTTAGTGTACAGCTTGATGCCATCCATGTAGAGGAGGTGACAGATGGTGGCCCCGTTCCTGAGTCGGTATCCATAGCCAGTCTTATTGATTATGTGGCTGAGGGGGTTCAGACCTCATCAGTGGGGACAGGGTGTCTCCTTGGAATATGCCACATTTGATGGAGACGTGCAAGTGGCTTGCCATTGGCTTCAAGGGTGGTTTTCCACAGCCTCATCGAGTTTGCAATGAAGGCTTTTAGAGTCCTGTTGATGTTGTATAGCTCCAGGCATTCAATGATCCAAGTATGTGGCATTGAGTCGTAGGCCTTCTTGTAATCAATCCAGGCAGTGCTCAGGTTAGTATGTCGGGTTCTGCAGTCTTGAGCGACTGTTCTGTCTACCAGGAGCTGGTGTTTGGCACCTCTGGAATCTTTACCGATTCCCTTCAGAGCTGTGCTCATGTATTGATCCATGTGCCCGCTTATCTTAGCCACTATGGTGCCGGACATGAGCTTCCACGTTGTGGAGAGGCAGGTTATTGGGCGATAGTTGGATGGGACTGTACCCTTTGAGGGATCCTTCAGGATCATAATTGCGCGCCCTTCGGTTAACCATTCAGGGTGATTCCCATTTCTCAGCAGCTGGTTCATTTGGAGTGCCGTGAGTTTCTTAAGCCAGTAGGCGTGTAGCATGTCAGGGCCTGGTGCTGTCCAGTTTTTCATACCTGAGGCTCTTTCTTGGACGTCTGCCACTGTGATGGTAACTGGATTCTGTTTAAGGAGGTTGCTGTGGTCCTCTCTCAGAGCCACCAGCCACTGTGCATCACTGTTGTGTGCTGCCTCCTTCTCCCATATCCCTTTCCAGTAATGTTCAGGTTACAGCCTTGGTGGGTCTGCTCTGTCATTGTTACCCTGCCACTGAGCGTACACTTTCGCTCAGTATATATGTGCAAAACTAAATAAAATAATGTAACAAGTTAACAATAACAAGATAAGATAATAATAATATTGTATTATGTATGTATATGTATTAATTAACAATCCACTTACAACAATACACAATGAAAATATCGATCAACATCGTCATCTTTAAGATACGCCTTCATTTTGAAATTCACATAGCACGTCTGTAAGTCCGAAGCACCATTTCCTGCGCAGGAATGGTAATATAATGTAGCAAATGTCACGCAACAACAAAGCCTTGCAACCCCTGCTGACACCCAAATTTGTACACGGTAATATGCTGCCGGCGACCAGTAATGCCCCGCTGCCACTTCCTGAATGTGGAGCCAACCACTATAAAACACCAATGAAGAAGACGCGGAAGTATGTTGACTGCATTGTTTATATTGTTGCTCGGCAAAGCAAGGAGTCAAAGAGAAAAAGCCACGCGAGGGAAAAATTATTAACTACATATCAGGATATGAAATAATAATGAAAGAGCAGTGCTATAGTAGTGATGCTGATTTTAAGACGATAAGAATTGGGTTGAAGAAAGTTGTTTTGTAAAGGGTTTAGCACGCATGTGAGTGCACAGCCACGCAAACTGAGATCTGATACATTCAGTATTCGGTCAGTGCTTGTAAATGGGTTGATGATTTATACTAATTCCCCACAACAAACAGTATCTGTTTATGTGAAAAAAAAAAAAAAACAGGACTCCTGAATAACAAGTGTCTGGAAGTCCACTTGAGATATTTATTTAATATTAAAGAAGAAAAAAAATTCTCAGAACCATACATGTAGCATTACCACATGTATCCGTGTACCCTTCGTTCTTTAATTATTCCATTTTAAAACCAGATCAAAACAAATAAATCATGTGGTTATTATAGTTTTACATGAATTCATCATATCCCCTTAAATACATTTTTATACTTAGTATAACAGTGTGGTGTGCGTGGCATCATTAACATGTCAATGTTAAAAATAATTATAATATTACTAATGCCAGTGACACTTTTTCCTCATCTGGTTACAGTTTGTTACAGTGAAATCAACTGTTTTTAAAGCCATATTTTTGTATTATTAAAAACGTATTGCACCGTAGTAATTTAAATAAAACTACTGGATACTTTTTTATCACTGACACAATGCAAAGTCTAACACTGGTAAATGTTACAGAATGGTGTTTATACTGTTTATTTAATGCCTGATACCTGAAAGATCTTAGAAATAAAATGGTCAAATCATATTTCAGTTGTTTTTTGGGAGTTGATATACAAGTAAATGATTGTGTGAGATGGGCATATGATATCACATCATATTGATCGCAGGCTTGTGAATCGAATAGAATCAAAATCGTATCGTGACAAACTTTGTGATATCGGCAAACATCGTATCGTCATCCAAATATATTGACATTGTATCATCATCGTGACGAAGCTGGTGATTTACACCCTTATTAAGAAGCAATTTTTCAACAATCTCTGCTTTACCCTCTTCAAAGTAGCTAAAACCTGCAAAGCTGGGTTTAGCTGGGTTTAGTTCTTGTGCTTTCATAAGGACAAAAACATATTTTTGTGCTGATGAAATCTTCAAAACCAAATATGATAGTAGACCAACTTCAGCAAATTTGTCCTACTGCTTCCACTACAATAGGAGATATCTGATTCGATATTCTTATACTGTATATATTGTCACAAAATTGGATTTAATTTTCAACTCAAATATCCAATTTTTCTTTGTGTAAAAAAGGCTCGTGTGATTGACATGTTTGATTTTCAAAAATACAGAAACAGTGTAAAGTCTAAAAAAAAAAAAGAAATCAGAGTGAAAAAACAACCAATAAAAAAACAACAACATTAGGACTTGTTAACCAAACTTGTTATACCTAAATGTTGCAGAATTGATCAGGTATTATTATATGAACAGATGGAAACAATCCAACTAAAAGTAAAGTTATGAATCTTCTTGTAAGAAGATCGTTAGGTTCGTCATTATTAGATTTAGGCAGTGCAGTTTGCTGATGAATTAGAAGTTAAGTCTGACTATTTCAGAGCTCAACGTGCTCCGTTTTCTGCTGATGTTCTTTGATCTTCTCTGGTAGGGTGTGAGTCATGAAGACAAAGCGGTCCTTCTTTAGTTGATGACCAGACTCAGATTTTAAATCTAATCCCATGTACTTCTCATCTCCTCCATACTTTGGCCAATGAGTAAGACCCTCCCCATTCGGCGACCTACATGGTAAACAAAATAGTTTTTAGTGGATTTATATTTGGGAAAACATTAAAATGTTGATGTTTGTTTTTTACCCTGTGCGGGCAAAGTTGCCCCAGTAGTTCATCATGGTTTTACTGAACTCTACCTCCTCTTCAGGGCAAGGATCTAGATCATCAGAATTCTGGTTAAATATTCAGTAACCAAGGAAACAAAGCTGTAATCATTAAATAGTTTTCTACTTACCAACTAATCCCACATTTTTTGTAAGGAAACAAAATCCTAACACCATAAAAATTTCATCTCCATGATCACTCCCAACAAAGTCAGGCCTATTTTTCTTTAGGAATCTGGGTGGATACTTGTACTCATACAGGTAAACATCAGCCCCAGCATCTACAATTGCATACAAAGTTAAATAATTCAATGAGATGAGTAAAAATTAGTGATTTAATTGGGGGATAAACATACAAAAAATGGAACTAAATTACCTCTGTGTGCATTAGCAGTCTTGATAGCTGGAAGATTAAATACCAAATCTCCGAGAAACTCTGTGAACCCTTTTCTATTCTTGACACGATCCTTACCAGTTCCGATATATTCCTCAGTCAATAAATCAATCTTAAAGTCATCTCCTGTCTTCAATAAAAAGAATGAAAGTGTTTTTAAAAATCACAATTGAATGCTTTAAATTGTATTAATTTATCTATTAGATTGGATCTTTCTTACACCAGGGAAGAACATGGACAACATCTTACGAAACTCATTCCGATCAAATCCTTCAGTCCAGTTTGAGATGCCAAAAAACTAAAAATAAAAACCCCACAAGAGCATAACATTTCATTTGGAAAAAAGACAATTATTTATTAATTCCTAAATTAATTAGAACTTACATCTGCCATGAGCCAACCGCCTTCATCACTGTTAAAACCAGTCATAAATGGGATAGTTAGGAGTTCATGCTTCTCGAACAATTCATCCACACTTTTTTTCAGGAAATGACCATCAACATTGATAGTGTATCTAATCTGTACATCCTAGACAGAAAAAAAAAAAAAAAAAAAAAATGTTAAAAAAAGTTGTATTTAGAATCACGCAGAGTATTGCTTTACAAAAGATCATCTCCTGAAGTAATTATTCTGTATCTTACTTCTGCAATAGCCATAATGGAATCAAGATCAAGGTTTCTCATGCAATCACCGATCTCCTCTGTGCTTTTGATGCTACAGCCAGTACCATTTGCAATTGCCTGAAAAGAAAGAGCAAAAGAGGGCCCACTATGGTTTTTTGGTAACACTTTGTAATAACCATCATCTACAAAGGGGAAATAATGGTAAATAGATAGTTCATTAACCTGTAGTTAATAGTTATTTACTGTTAACAAACAATGTAATTTTAGTTAATAATGTTTTTTTATTGATTTATAATGCTATAATTGATATATAAACAGTTTATTGATGCACACGTTATAACATTGTATACACTTTATAAAGTGTTTGTTAATGATTAACAAAGGATTGGTAAACCTTGGTTATGGTTTATAAAACATCTATAAGCATTACAGAGACACATAGACCAGATATGTGTTAATGGTTTATTAATGTTTTATGAAGTATCTATTACCAATATTTGGATGGTTAATTATAAAGTTGGAACTGAAAATTATAATCCCTTACAAATGCTTTATAAAGCATCTATGAACATGTTTTAGATAGATAATTAATATTTTACTAATGGTTAATGTTTGGTTTATAAATCATTAATTTACTCTATATATATATAGAAGTTTTTACCCTTTATAGATGATGGTTATTATAAAGTGTTAGAGGTTTTTGTTTTGTAGGCAGTGACAGCCACTGACTTCAGAATGCAGCAGATTATTCATGTGAGTAAATAAGTGACAGAATCAAACCAACATAGCAGAGCGATTGATAACTTCCGGTTGACATGCTGGTATGTGTTTGGTTAGTGGGAATAATGTGGATATGTAACATTCTTGACTCGCCTTTGATTTTATGTATGGTAACTAAGGTATATTAAGGTGAATGTTTGGGAAACTAAACCCAATGTAAATAACCTGAGTTAGAGGAAAAGGGTTGTCCGACATGATCAAGTCTATTGCTGCGGTTCCACTCTCGGCAATGGCACGTTGGAAGAGCCCATCGGACAATGGAGAGAGAAGCTGTTAATGAACAAAACAAAGATATGTTACATGTGAACAGTTCAACACATAAACATTCACTGACTGATCTTAATTTCACTTTAGATATCTAGATCACCATTTACACTTTGGGATTTCTCTAGGAGGTTTCTCTTGCTCAAAGCTGCAACAAACCACAGGTTTTCTCTTCAATCAGATGACTGAGGGTGCAACTCCTTTAATTTAAACCTTGACTCCTGGGTAATATTCAGCCATAAGAGTTATCTAGGTTTGATGAAATTCAGGGCGGTGAACTTATTAAACATATTTAAACAAGTTGAACAAAATTAATTGAGATTCAGTATTTAAAAAATCAAGCAAAGGAGAATGAAGGCCAATGGATGAGTCTTAAATCAGTTAAGTCCTTACCAGAAGTGAAACACTCACTCCACCTGCAGACTCTCCAAATATTGTTACTAAATCTGGATCCCCTCCAAAATTATGAATGTGCTGTTTGGTCCACCTCAAAGCTTGAATCTGGTCCAGCAGACCAAAGTTCCCCGACATTTGTTCATCCCCAGTGCTGAAATGACACAGTTATATTTAGGTTTGTTTATTTGTCGAATAGAAGAACATATTCACTGTCAGAGGAGTGCAGGATCCAACCTGAGGAAGCCCAGAAGTCCCAAGCGATACTGGATTACAACTACAACCACATCCTGATAAGCTGCCATAGCAGAGCCATCATACATAGAGGCAAAGCCAAAAGAAAAACCACCACCATGGATCCAAACCATGACCTGCAAAGGAATAAAACACATTAGAGTTTTCCACCCTACATTTTTGTTCCAACAATTACAGTTTCTTACTGGAAGCTTGGCATCCTCATCTCTGTTGGCAGGTGTGAAAATGTTCAGGTAAAGACAGTCCTCAGAAACATCAGGTATATCCATTAACATTCCACTCATTTTTTCCAATATTTCCAAATTCCTTTTCTTGCCCTGAATGCATCTGATAAAAAAAGGTAACCAGCGATTTTCTATCATAATTATTTATAAATGAAATAAAAAATATCTTGTGATAAAAGTCTCACATTAGCGGCTGCTTGGTGGCATCTCTCACACCTTCCCATCCCTCGATTGGTTGAGGAGCTCTCAGTCTTCGTGAAGGACCGATGGGTGGCTTGGCGAACGGGACGCCCAGGTAGGCATGAACCCTTGTATCTGTTCCTTTTACATTTAACTGTAGACCTCTCAGTGCCCCTAGTGTCGTGTGGACTTCAGGTGCTGTCAGGACATTAGGACTCACATCTGTAGAGGAAATATTTACTGATTAGAAGCTTGAATTTGTTGCAAATTATGACTGGAGTTTGCAAGCATGAAGTGACCCTTACTACTCCTTACAGCTTTTTTCCAGAACCACACCCACTTTTAGTTCCAAGCTACAGGCTGTCATGTAGGTGAAAGGACTGACTGCTTTAGCAGTCAATGCTATTGTCCTATTTGATTATTTAGTCGCAATCCAGTATTTTGATTGCATTGTTTTCGTTTATTCACACCTTTTATAGTAAAAAAGGGATCTGCTCTTATCACTGCAACAAAACAACTGTGTGGTGACATTTTTATCTATCTTTACACCTTTTGCAACATTTGTGCTATCTTTCTCTCTATCACTCTAGTCAGGTCATCAAAATACAATCTTTGCTTAGTCTTTCACCTTTAGACTCCTTACACAAGCAGGCAAAATAAACCCAACGATACACAACGGAGAAACGGCAGCGTCATGTTCATAATAATCACGCTCTGATGCTTTTGAAAGATAGGTATAGCTAAAGTACAAAATGATTTAGACTGGGTGAAGATTCCACCGTTAAGGTGCAAATGATTAATAACCTTACCAGGCTGGTCCGCTGCAACCCTCAGACATAAGAGAGAAATGAAGAAGCAGAAAGTTTGCGCTGCATGGAGCTCCATGTTGGTCTGTGTAGATTATGTAACCCTGCAGTGCATGCACAAACAGAGAGCTGAGCAACAAACTTTGCCCCAGAACAAAGCAGAATAGTGCTGTGATTACGTCACCTCCAAACGTGGTTTTCATTTTTTTTTTTTTTTTTTTTATCTTTTTTTTTTCTTTTTCCTAGGGAAGGGTAAATACTTTATTAAAGGGAGGATGTAAAAAAGAGAGGGCAGTGTTACACCAGGGTGAGGGGGGTGGGGGGGGGGAGTTAACAGGGAGGAGGGATACAAGATAGGAAAACGAATGGGTGGGGAATAGTCAATAAGTTTCAAGTGATGTGATGTGAAATTGTGGTTGTGTATATTGTGCTTATTGTTGTGTTATCAAGCCAGTCTGGTGACCAGTGTGCGGCTTAGGAATAATGGTGGTGGCTGTGAGCAGAGGAGGAAGTGAGTGGAAGTTACATAAAACAGGGATTTGGGAACAACGTGTCTATGGTTGAGCCCAGTATGAGTGTTATCCCACAGCCCGAGGCCAGTGCGTCCATGACAAATGTGATTCCAAGAGCCGCCACTGCAAAACCCATGAGCCGCCCCCGGGCCCGAAGAAGCAGTCGGGCCAGCAGAAAGAGCGAGAGATCTAGGGGCCCCCGGCGACCACCCCACGGCCAAGCAGTCCCCCGAACGCCCCCAAGGTCCCAAGCCGAGAGGCTGCCATTGCCCCCCCCATACACACCCGAAAAGCCCCCAAGGAGCCAAGGACCCAGCGCACCACGCCACCGACTCCAACCCCCAACCCCCAGGCCCCCCACCCCCCCCACCACCACCCACACCCCCAGCCCCCCGAGGGGAGGGCCCAGAGAGCGCCCCGCCCCAGACGCCAGCGGAGGAGCCAATGCCCACGCCCAGCAGACGAACAGAGCCACGCCGAACGGGCAGCCAGCCAGTGAGCCCAGAGCCAGCAGGGACCCGACCCCAGGCCAGGAGGACCCGGAATGGATAAAGCACCAGGAGCAGCCCGCCCAGGGCGAACGACCACACCCCAAGCCGCATAAGGCACCAGGGGGCCGCTGGGGGTCCCCCCGCCGGTCCCCAGGCACCCCAACCTAGCCCCCCCGGGCGCCCCAGATGCTGATGCCGCCCGCGCCACAAGCTTCAGTTCTTTAAAGCCAGGGCCCCCTCCAGAGGCCAAGCCAGACCGCCCCGCCGGGATGTGGCCCCCTAGTCTGGCCCCGACACCCTGCCTCACGGGGGATTGCCCAAGCAGGGGCCGCACCAGAAGGTATGCAAGGGCGCGGCACGCGCCACCCGCCCCAGAAGACCCCCGCCAGGACCGGCCCGGCCAGCCGGTCAAGCACCCCGGGCCCCAGGAGCAACCCCAGGGACCAGGACCCCCCAAGGGCAAGCCCCCGGGCCAAGCCCCCCGGGACGCGCCCCCCACCCCAGCCCAGGTCCCGGCCACAGCCCAGCAGGACCGCACAGCCCCAGACGGCACAAGGCCAGCAGCCCAGGGCCCGCCGCCCCCCGGACAGCGCAAGCCACGGGGCAGTGCCCCCCGCCGGCCCGCGAGCAACCGGCGACCCCCACCGCGGGGACGGAGGCACCCCAACGGCACACATCCAGCGCGGGACAGCAGCCCCCAGCCAAAGATGCCCCGGACCCACCCACCAGTCCGCAGATGGCAGGACATACCCACCAGGCGGCCGAAAGCAACCTCAACCACCGGAACAGCTAACGCCGCCCCCCCAGTAAACAGCATCATCCCGAGGCGCCAAACAACCCTGCCCCAACCCCGGTGAGGACACCAGCACCCCCCCCAGCACACCCACCCCCCAAACCGGCGAGGCAGGCCGCCCCGGGCCCGCACACCGCGGGGCCCGCCCCCAAGGCCACCAGGAGACAAAGCAAGCACCAAGCCACACCCAAGGGAGAGAGGCACCCCCGCGCCCCACCCGGCCGACACAGCCCGGAAAGACCCCGCAAGGAGAGACCCCGGCAAAGCCCCCCCGAGACCCACCGCCACGCCCGACCGCACCATCTTGATGTACTTTTACTCTATGCAGTGGCCCAGCCACCAACAGAGGGGCCAGGCCCCCACCGGAGAGGCCCAAATATGTGTACCAACCCACCACCCTGTTATGGTGCCTCTCCATTCCCCAATGGAGAGGCACTTCCCGATCCCCTGTGTGAATGTGTGTGTTTGGTGAATGTATGGGGTGTAATTAAAAGAAGGGGGATGGAGGGGAGCGGTGCTCCCCCTCCAGCCTCTGTGGATTTATGTGTATGTGGTGTAATAGGCCGGAGGGTGTAAATGATGATATACCCTCCGGGGGGTGGCATGTTGAGATGCGATTAAAATTGGAGGGATTAGTAGGGCAACTAGAGGTGGGAGGGCCGCCCCCACGCCACTACATAGTAACACAGGTGGCGGCCCCCTCCACCCCCAGCCCCACCATCCAGCCTCCCAAGGGTTGGGTATCGGTGTGTGGTGCATTTTGTGAGTGAGCCAGACCAGCTGGGAGTGGGGTGAAGTGAACATGTAGGAGGCCTGTCCAGTGTGAGCTGGGCCCGTCCGCGTGGCGGGCCACGCGAGAGGGTAGATGGCGCAGACGGGCAAGTGGCACTGCGGGCCCCGGAACAGCACAGTCGGAGACCCCCCCCCACGGCACCCCCCAGACCGCGCCGGCCCCGTGGAGCACGGCGACACCCCCCACCCCCGGGCACAGCCAGGCACCAACCCCATCCCCCGGCGCCCCAGGGGGCGACCCCCGCCGCCCGCCGGCCCGGAGCAACGCCACCCCGCCACCAAGGGGAGCGGCCGAGCAGGGGGAGGCCCATGCCCGCACCAGGGCCAGCACAGGCCCACCCGGCGCCACGATACAACACTCTCCACCGGGAGGCGGCCCCGGCCCCCCCGACGAGAGAGGACGCCATCCACCGCCAAGCAGGGCCATCCCGCCAGCCACGGACCGGCAAGCCAGAGTACCGAAGCACCCCCAGCCCGGAACCGCCCCCCCACACCAACGGCGCCAATAGAGCCCCCCCCCCCCAACGGAGGCAATCCCCGACGACCCACGCAACGGCACGAGACACCCCCCCGACGCCAGCACACCCCGAACAACAGCGGGCCCGAGGCCACCAGCCCCGCCCCGCCCAAGGCTGCGCAGCGCCGCCACGAGCCGCGGCCGGTCCCCGGGCAGATGGCCGGAGAGCACCTCCCCGGACACGTAGCCCAAGGATCCGCCCCCGGGGCACCCCCGCCCCGGAATCGCGCCCACGGCGCCCGGTGCACCCAGCCAGCAGACCAGCCAATCCCAACGCGGATCCACCGGGCCAGGAACCACGCGCCGCGCCCCCGCACACCCGCCCAATACGACCCCCGGGGAGGCCCCATAGCACCCCCCCACCCCACCCCTCTAGCCATAACGTCCACACCCCGGCCATTGCGGTCGTACAAAAAGCCCCCGAGGGGGCCCCGCCTGGCTCGCCGCGCAAGCGACATCCCTGGCAAAGGTGCGCCCCAGGGAGCCAAGCCAAGGACCCGCAAGGGCCGACGGAGCAACCCACAGCCACACCCCGCCACCCAGCAACCCAGGAGGCAATCGCCGACCCCGGGCAGTAGCCACCCCCAAAGCCACCCCCACCCCGGATCCCCCCGGACCGGAGCCAAGGACCCCACCACCCCAGGCCCCCCAACGAGACCACCCCCCAGCCAACCCACCCGGCACGGCACCGCCCGTCCCCCAGGCGGGAGCCACAGCCCCCCCACCAGTGCCCCAGGCCAACGGGAGCCCCCCAAACCCAACCCCACAGGATGGCGGGCGCAAGAGCAAAGGAGGAGGAGGGGGGGAGGACGAGACAGGGGGACAGGGAGCAAGGGGAAGGAGCGGCAGGGGAGCACGCAGGGCCCCAGCCCCAGAGACCAACCAGATGCGCATGCAAGGGGCAACGGCGCCAAATCAAACAGCCCCGGGACCCCGTGAACACCCAGAAGGAATGCACACCCGTGCTGAGGCAACAAGGCACCCCGGCAACCCACCCCAGCCATCCTGACCAAGACCACCCCAGAGGCCCAAGGCAGCCCCGGCCTACAGTTGGGCTAGTGCGTTAGTAAAGAGTGGTGCTGGCAGTCGCTTGCAGGCTAGATCATCAGGCTTTTAAAAATTTAGATTTAATGCAATTAAAAACGGAGTCCAACGCTCCTCAAAGCACGTTATTTTTTTTTGTTTTCTGAGAGCAGACATCTTTTCCATGGAAATAAATTCTGTGAGGAGATTTTGCCATTGGTTTATGTTTAAGGATTTTTTGTCTTTCCAATTTAGTAATATTGTTTTTTTTGCTATGGCTAGTGCCGCAAGGATTGATTGTGATTGGTTTGCTGGAGGTTGAAGCATTGTCAGGTCTCCAATCAAACAAAGATTTGGAGATAAAGGAATCCTGTAGTCCAAAATGGAGGACAGTTTTTCAGTGATTAGAATCCAAAAGTGTTGAACTGGGGAGCAAAGCCATAAGGCATGTAAATAGGAATCCGCTGTATTCTGGGTGCACTGAGAGCAGATGTCTGTTACTGAGAAGCCCATTTTATGCATTTTCTGTTGGGTAATGTGGGATCTGTGGAGGACCTTGTATTGAATTAGCTGAAGGTTTGTGTTTTTTGTCATCTTAAAAGTATTACAACAAATTTCTGCCCAGAAATCAGTGCTCGGGGTGATTGAGAGTTCGGCCTCCCACTTCGCGATTGGTAAGTAATTACAGTTAGTGTTCGAAAGCGCTCTGTATATTTTTGAGAGTTTTTTTGATTTTGTTGAGATTTTTTTCATATATATAGCCAGTTCTGGAGGTTGTAACGTAGTTAAGTCTAGTGGAGTGGTTTTCTTTATTGTCTCTGTTACTTGTAAGTACTGTAGAAAGTTTCTTTTATTTATATCGAATGCTTGGGTTAGATTGTTATATGACCTGATCTTGTCATTTTCAAAAAGGTCTTGGAGATGAGTGATTCCACTCTCTTCCCATGTCTTCAGATAGAGTGGTGTTTTTTTATTTTTAAAGTCGGGGTTGTGCCAGATTGGAGACAGTATACTAGTTTTTAATTGGCCATTTGTGATGTCCAGGGCTTTCCACCATGCAGTCAGTGTGGAGGCAATTAGTGGGTTTTTAAAGCAGTTGTGATGTTTGAGGGTCGCAGTGATAAAAGGGAGATCAGAGAGTTTAATGTGTTTGCAGTCTAACTGTTCTATTTCTAGCCAGGTGTTGTAGTATTCTTTTGGATTTAGCCATTCTGTTAAATATAGTATTTGGTTTGCTAAGTAATAATGCATGAAATTAGGGGCTTCTAAACCACCCTCGTCTTTGTTTTTTTGAAGGGTAGAAAGGCTTATTTTAGGTTTTTTATTTCTAGTATAGAATTTTGTAGTTGTAGAATCTAATCTTTGAAACCATTGTTTTGGTGGTTTCAGTGGTATCATTGAGAACAAGTAGTTTATTTTTGGTAAGATTTTCATTTTAACTGAGGCTATCCTGCCAAGTAGTGAGATGGGGAGATTGTTCCATCTCCGCAGATCTTCTGTGACTTTGTCCAACATCGGATCATGATTTAGTTTAATTAATTCATTTAAGTTTGGTGATATATTTAAGCCTAGATATTTAATTGTATTTGTGGTGGAGGGGTGTTGTGGATTTTGGTGTGCAGGATTCCAAGAGTTTTTTGTCAAAGGGAGGATTGATGATTTTGTCCAGTTAATGGAATAGTCTGATAATTTAGAGAAGCTGTTTATTAGATTAAATACTTCCTCTAAAGAGGATTGCGGTTCTTCCAAATAGAGTAAAATGTCATCCGCGTAAAGATTAATTTTGTGTTCTGAGATGGATGAGTGGATTCCTTTAATAACAGAGTTCTGACGTACAGCTGCTGCGAGAGGTTCAACGAATATTGCAAAAAGCAAAGGTGAGAGTGGACAGCCTTGTCTGGTTCCCCTCTGCAGTGTGAAGCTTTGGGATGTTATTTTGTTTGTGGTTACTGAGGCCTTAGGTTTATTGTACAGGGTGGAGATCCATTGTATGAATGATTCTCCGAAGCCAAATTTGCCAAGGACAGCTAGGAGGAACGACCAGTTTACTCTATCAAATGCTTTTTCTGCATCGAGTGACAAGATTATTTTTTTCTTTTTAGAGTTCTGTGCCATGTTGATCACATTAAACAGTCTTCTCACATTGTCTGTGGAGTGTCTATTTTTAATAAAACCTGTCTGGTCTTGGTGTATAATTGACTGTACTACTTTCTCTAACCTGGATGTGAGTGCTTTGGAAATAATTTTTAAGTCTGTGTTAATAAGTGAGATGGGACGATAGCTTGAGGGTAATATGGGGTTTTTGTCTGGTTTAAGAAACAATTTAATGTTCGCTGTATTCATGTGACCTCCTACATGCCCTTTATTTTTGATCTCTGTTACTACTCTGAAAAATAGTGGAGCCATTATTGACCAGAAATGTTTAAGGAATTCAGCAGGGAACCCATCTGGACCTGGTGCTTTGCCTGTTGACATGCTATCTAAAGCATTTTGTAATTCTTGTAAGGTTAATGGTGAGTCTAAGGTGGTTTTCTGATCTATAGTGAGCTGTGGTAGGTTTAGTTTATTGAGAAAGGTTTTAATATCTTCAGGGTCAGGGTTTAAATTTGATGAGTATAAGTTTTGATAATAATCATGAAAGATGTTATTAATGTCCTGAGGTAAGTTTAAAGTTTGACCTGCGTTATCAGAAATTGCTGCTATAAAGGAATTTTCTTTATTATGTTTGAGCTGATTTGCTAAATATTTGCCTGATTTATTATTGTAGTCAAAGTTTTTGTATCGTAATTGTTGCAAAATGAAGTCGGTTTTTTTAGATAAGATGATATTCAGATTAAGTTTTGTATTTTGAAGTTTTTCCCATAAAAGTTCAGAAGGGTTAGCTGCGTATTCTTCCTTAGGTTTTTTTTATCTTTTCTTCAAGTGTTTTTTCTGCTATCTGTTCCTGTTTTTTCTTAAAAGAAGAGTATGATATAATCTTCTCTCTAATGACAGCCTTGCCAGTTTCCCAGAGTAAGGACGGTGATATTTCCGGGGAGTCGTTTGTCAATAGAAAGTCCTCCCATTCTTTTCTTATAATTTTTTCAAATTTACTGTCATTAAGTAATGAAGTGTTAAAGCGCCATAGAGAGGATACTTTCTGATTAGAGTCACACTGCAGGGTGAGGGATATTGGGGCATGATCGCTAATAATTATAGGATGTATTTTAGAGGACATGTTATGTACGATGGAATTATTTGAAAGAAAAAAGTCAATTCGGGAGAAGGATTTATGCACGGGGGAGAAGAAGGTATATTCTTTTTTAGTTGGGTTATTCAGTCTCCATACATCTCCTATTCCAAGATCTTCCATGTAATCCATTAATACTTTAGCAGATCGAGATGGTTTTGTATTTGAGCACTTACTAGATCTGTCCAATGATGTGTTGAGCGCCAGATTGAAGTCACCTCCGATGATTAGAGACGAGTCTGCAGAAAGGTCTGAAAGCTCTGAGAAAATTCTATGGAAAAAATCAGGGTCATCATTATTGGGGGCATATAGATTAAGAATTGTGAAACATTTATTATAGATTACTACTTTGATAATAATATATCTACCCTCTGGGTCTATGACGGAGTTGATTATGTTAACGGGTAACCTATTGTTGAGAAGAACCGAGACTCCTCTTTGTCTGGAATTGAAACATGAATTATAAATCTTGTTAAAATTTGAATCTGTCAGGGATTTTTCTTCTGATTTAAGTAAGTGAGTTTCTTGAAAGAAGACAATGTCTGCATTTAATCTTGATACATAGTCAAATATCTTAATCTTTTTAGCCTGTGAGCGAATGCCACGCACATTCCAAGAAGTTACTGTAAACTGATACATAGAATGAGGTGAGTGTTAGTCCATACAGGTGTGAGCATAAGTGAGAATCTGTGAGCATTTGTGCACTGTGTTGTAAAAAGCTTGGATGCAAGGAAAGAAAGAAGAGGAGACATATTTATCATGCGATAGCACCACGGGGTAAAGGACTGGATTGAATAGGTTAGTGAAAAGCACAAACATACAATGACAACAACCAATATCAAAAGAGTAAAAGGAGCAAGGGGTAATTATAGGAGGTATAGGAGGTGGGGGGTGTTGTGGGTGTTGAGTGAGTGTGAAAGAAAAAAAAGAGTGAGGGGTTCGAGACGAGTGAGTTGACATGAGGGTAGAGAGTGTCCTGTGAGAGAGTACGTGCCAAAAAGTGTTTACCAAAATCTAAGCCAATAGATACATACATATATACATACACACATATACATACACATACATGCACATATATACACACATACACATATACACATACATATATATATACACACATACATACACATATACATATATATATATACACACATACACATATACATATATATATATACACACATACATACACATATACATATACATACACATACATGCACATATATACACACATACACATACATATATATATATATATATACACACATACACATACATACACACACATCTACATACACATACATATATAAGCATATACATATACACACACATACATACATACATATGTATACATATATACATACACATACACACACACATACAAACACACTTTTTTTTTTTTTTTTTAAATGTATTTATTGTTTTTATTTGCCTTTTTTTTTTAATGTACAGATATATACATACACACACATACAACATATATATTTATTTTAATTTTTTTTAAAATAATGCTACCTTAGCTTCACCATAAGTGGAGAATTATCCTTTCAATGTTAACTCACATAACACCTGTGTTTTTTGTTTTTTTTTTGTTTTTTTTTTTTAACTTCATTATTATTATTATTTTTAGATTTGTCTTTCTCAGTAGAGCCAGGGGGTGATGTTTAAGTCCCTAAACAGTTGGCCATCTATGTAAAGCTTGTCTACGACCAGTTTGGAATTTTTGCCTTTCTGTCGGTTTTCTTTAAAGATAGGATACAGGGTTTTTCGACGTTCGTTTATTTCCCGAGGGAATTGATCATTCATGCCGAATTGCGTACCTTTAAGTTCCCGACCTTTACTTTTAACCTGGATCTTCTGTTGAAAGTGCTCAAATTTGGCAATGATGGAACGTGGACGGTTTCCTCTACGTGGTCCGAGGCGATGGACACGGTGAAATGTGATGTTTTTCACGGTTTCTGCCGGGATTTTAAGCGCCGACGACATGAAGTCTTTCAACAGAGCATGTGGGTCATCGTTGGGGGTTTCTGGAATACCTGAGAATATTACGTTGTCTCTCATACTGCGAGATTGGATATCCAGGACTGACTCTTTAAGAAACTTGTTTTCTTTTTTCAGCTCTTTTACCTCGGAGCTCACCGCAGATAAAGCCGAATGGATATCATGATTATCTTTTTGTAAGTCCTGGATTTGTTGATAGGCAAATTCCAGGCTGACTTTCATTTCCTGAACGTCTCGGTGCAGTAAGTCGAGCACATCCAGCCTCTTAATTATGGTCTGTAGGAGTTCCGTGTGGGATTCTACCTCGAGGTCTGATGTATCGGTGGCCGAATCGTTTTTCCGGCGCTTCGCCGACTTACCTGATGTACTGGCTTTTGGTCCGGACTCCATCACGTACTCAGCGTAATATCTATCTATGAAGTCCTCGAGGTCCTCCACTCTGGCTGGTGAGAGGGCGCGTGGTCGGCTCTCGTTGGTGGCGTTGATTTAACGGTAAAAATCGTTAGTATGTGCACGTAAACAGGATCGGTAAACTAGTCACGGCAGCGAGCCGCCATGTTGAATTTTCTCAGCTTGTCATGTGACTCTCAGAACATCTCGCGTGACTTACCTCCCTCGCGTGACTTACCTCCCTTCGCGTGACTTACCTCCCTTCGCGTGACTTACCTCCCTTCGCGTGACTTACCTCCCTTCGCAGAACAAAGCAGAATAGTGCTGTGATTACGTCACCTCCAAACGTGACGTTTTCAAACTTTTCACATAAACAGAGACGTGGTCATGTTTGTAACTGATCAGATTCAAATTTCGTTTACTAATGTAAACATAGTAAACCACCATTGTGTGTGGAAGAAAGAGTTTTTGCTGCTACACTTTAAAGAAACAAAAACAAAACTAAAGCTCCTTTATTCAAACTCCCACCAAAATAGGCAAATCAGAAAAGCATTGCTCAACATTCAAACAAGGCATCCAATGTTTTACCAACCATTGATGGACCATGTCTCTCGTCTGTCTCTTTGTAAGCTATGCCTCTTTTTCTTTAACTTCTTTAACTTCATTTTCGTGAAAGTTAAAGTAAGCCAAAAGCCGTTTTTGCTCGTGACCACCAGCGATACTTTATCCCACAAACTCTTTGTTATTGGAGACAAATAAATATGTTAAGAATCTATTGGGAACCAATTTGTTACCTACGCAATGGAGTAATATTTTAACCAGTATTTATTCATTAGTTTTGTCTGCATGGTTATGTCAAAATTACTTAATGGAATATTAACAACATGTTGATAGATGTTACACCATTGAGGTTCACATTACATTTTGGAAGAGTTAAACTGATTCTAGATCAGTTTAAAAAAAAAAAAAAATGAAAAGAATCCATATTTCTCAACATGGCCAAATAATATATTGTGGCAGCCATGGAGGGGAAGCCGTCTGCAAAGGATTGTGGGAGTGCACAGTGGTGTTCTGTTTTAGCACTTTAGAGTGGAATTGTGCACTTTGTTTAGCCATGTTCTGAAGTGGCTGTTAAATATAAGTTGTGTCTTTATGTTATGTAATGAAGAAGGTGCGTTGTGTTTGCACCGTGTGTCAGTTCTGTGTGCGCAGCAGTGACTCTGCGCACTGTGCATGTGTAGAGGGTTCATTAAAAATAGCACCACCTGCAGTTTTGGGTGTGTGTGAAAAGTAACCAGTCGTCAGTGTCTCGTGCCTCCGCATCGATCGCCACAATATATATATATATATTAAAAACTCTTCCTCACCCTCCGCGGGCGGTCTCTTTTTTCCTCCAAGCTCGGGTCCTCTACCAGAGGCCTGGGAGCTTGAGGGTTCTGCGCAGTATCTTTGCTGTTCCTAGAACTGCACTTTTCTGGACCGAAATGTCTGATGTATTTCCTGGGATCTGCTGGAGCCACTCCTCCAGTTTGGGGGTCACTGCCCCGAGTTCCCCAATGACCACGGGCACCACTGATGCCTTCACCCTCCGGGTTTTCTCCAACTCTTCTCTGAGCCCCTGGTGTTTCTCTAGTTTCTCGTGTTCCTTTTTCCTGATGTTGAAGTCGCTTGGTATTGCTATGTCGACCACAACGGCTTTCCTCTTCTCTTTGTCCACCACCACAATGTCTGGTTGGTTCGCCATTACCATTCTGTCCGTCTGTATCTGGAAGTCCCACAGGATCTTGGCTCGGTCATTCTCTACCACCTTTGGAGGTGTTTCCCACTTTGACCTCGGGGTTTCCAGCCCATACTCTGCACAGATGTTCCTGTACACTATACCAGTCACTTGGTTATGGCGCTCCATGTAAGCTTTCTCTGCCAGCATCTTACACCCTGCAGTTATGTGCTGGATTGTCTCATTGGCCTTTTTGCACAGTCTACACCTGGGGTCTTGTCTGGTGTGATAGATCTGGGCCTCTATTGCTCTGGTGCTCAAGGCCTGCTCCTGTGCAGCCATGATGAGTGCCTCTGTGCTGTCCTTTAGTCCGGCTCTGTCTAGCCATTGGTAGGATTTCTTGATATCCACCACTTCAGTTATGTTTCGGTGGTACATCCCGTGTAGGGGCTTGTCCTCCCATGACGGAACCTCCAGCACCTCATCTTCTGTTCCCCATTGTCTGAGACATTCACTGAGCACGTCATCTGTTGGAGCCTTGTCCTTGATGTACTTATGGATCTTGGATGTTTCATCCTGGATAGTGGCTCTCACACTCACTAGTCCTCGGCCTCCTTCCTTCCGGCTAGCGTACAGTCTCAGAGTGCATGATTTGGGGTGGAACCCTCAGTGCATGGTTAGGAGCTTTCGCGTCTTAACATCTGTGGTCTGTATCTCATCCTTTGGCCAGCTTATTATTCCTGCAGGGTGTCTGATTACTGGCAGGGTGTAGCTGTATTGCCCGGGACTTGTTCTTGCCATTGAGCTGGCTTCTTAGGACCTGCCGTACTCGTTGGAGGTATTTGGCCGTAGCCGCTTTCCTTGTCACCTCTTCGAGGTTGCCATTTGCTTGTGGGATTCCGAGGTACTTGTAACTGTCCTCAATGTCTGCTATTGTTCCTTCTGGGAGTGAGACCTCTTCTGTGTGGACTACCTTCCCTCTCTTAGTCACCATCCGACCACACTTCTCTAGTCCGAATGACATCCCAATGTCTGCACTGTATATCTGGGTGGTATGGATCAGTGAGTCGATGTCTCGCTCATTCTTAGTGTACAGCTTGATGTCATCCATGTAGAGGAGGTGACAGATGGTGGCCCCGTTCCTGAGTCGGTATCCATAGCCAGTCTTATTGATTATGTGGCTGAGGGGGTTCAGACCTCATCAGTGGGGACAGGGTGTCTCCTTGGAATATGCCACATTTGATGGAGACGTGCAAGTGGCTTGCCATTGGCTTCAAGGGTGGTTTTCCACAGCCTCATCGAGTTTGCAATGAAGGCTTTTAGTGTCCTGTTGATGTTGTATAGCTCCAGGCATTCAATGATCCAAGTATGTGGCATTGAGTCGTAGGCCTTCTTGTAATCAATCCAGGCAGTGCTCAGGTTAGTATATCGGGTTCTGCAGTCTTGAGCGACTGTTCTGTCTACCAGGAGCTGGTGTTTGGCACCTCTGGAATTTTTACCAATTCCCTTCGGAGCTGTGCTCATGTATTGATCCATGTGCCCGCTTATCTTAGCCACTATGGTGCCGGACATGAGCTTCCACGTTGTGGAGAGGCAGGTTATTGGGCGATAATTGGATGGGACTGTACCCTTTGAGGGATCCTTCAGGATCAGGATTGTGCGCCCTTCGGTTAACCATTCAGGGTGATTCCCATTTCTCAGCAGCTGGTTCATTTGGGCTGCCAAGCACTCATGGAGTGCCGTGAGTTTCTTAAGCCAGTAGGCGTGTATCATGTCAGGGCCTGGTGCTGTCCAGTTTTTCATACCTGAGGCTCTTTCTTGGACATCTGCCACTGTGATGGTAACTGGATTCTGTTCAAGGAGGTTGCTGTGGTCCTCTCTCAGAGCCACCAGCCACTGTGCATCACTGTTGTGTGCTGCCTCCTTCTCCCATATGCCTTTCCAGTACTGTTCAGTTTACAGCCTTGGTGGGTCTGCTCTGTCATTGTTACCCTGCCACTGAGCGTACACTTTCGCTCAGTATATATATATATATATATATATATATATATATATATATATATATATATATGTGCAAAACTAAATAAAATAATGTAACAAGTTAACAATAACAAGATAATAATAATAATAATAATAATAATAATAATAATAATAATAATAATAATAATAATAATAATAATATTGTATTATGTATGTATATGTATTAATTAACAATCCACTTACAACAATACACAATGAAAATATCAATCAACATCGTCATCTTTAAGATACGCCTTCATTTTGAAATTCACATAGCACGTCTGTAAGTCCGAAGCACCATTTCCTGCGCAGGAATGGTAATATAATGTAGCAAATATCACACAACAACAAAGCCTTGCAACCCCTGCTGACACCCAAATTTGTACACGGTACTATGCTGCCGGCGACCAGTAATGCCCCGCTGCCACTTCCTGAATGTGGAGCCAACCGCTATAAAACACCAATGAAGAAGACGCAAAAGTATGTTGACTGCATTGTTTATATTGTTGCTCGGCAAAGCAAGGAGTCAAAGAGAAAAAGCCACGTGAGGAAAGAGGGAAAAATTATTAACTACATATCAGGATATGAAATAATAATGAAAGAGCAGTGCTATAGTAGTGATGCTGATTTTAAGACGATAAGAATTGGGTTGAAGAAAGTTGTTTTGTAAGGGGTTTAGCACGCATGTGAGTGCACAGCCACGCAAACTGAGATCTGATACTTTCAGTATTTGGTCAGTGCTTGTAAATGGGTTAAGAAGCAATTTTTCAACAATCTCTACTTTACCCTCTTCAAAGTAGCTAAAACCTGCAAAGCTGGGTTTAGCTGGGTTTAGTTCTTGTGCTTTCATAAGGACAAAAACATATTTTTGTGCTTATGAAACCTTCAAAACCAAATATGATAGTAGACCAACTTCAGCAAATTTGTCCTACTGCTTCCACTACAATAGGAGATATCTGATTCGATATTCTTATACTGTATATATTGTCACAAAATTGGATTTAATTTTCAACTCAAATATCCAATTTTTCTTTGTGTAAAAAAGGCTCGTGTGATTGACATGTTTGATTTTCAAAAATACAGAAACAGTGTAAAGTCTAAAAAAAACAAAGAAATCAAAGAGTGAAAAAACAACCAATAAAAAAACAACAACATTAGGACTTGTTAACCAAACTTGTTATACCTAAATGTTGCAGAATTGATCAGGTATTATTATATGAACAGATGGAAACAATCCAACTAAAGGTAAAGTTATGAATCTTCTTGTAAGAAGATCGTTAGGTTCGTCAATATTAGATTTAGGCAGTGCAGTTTGCTGATGAATTAGAAGTTAAGTCTGACTATTTCAGAGCTCAACGTGCTCCGTTTTCTGCTGATGTTCTTTGATCTTCTCTGGTAGGGTGTGAGTCATGAAGACAAAGCGGTCCTTCTTTAGTTGATGACCAGACTCAGATTTTAAATCTAATCCCATGTACTTCTCATCGCCTCCATACTTTGGCCAATGAGTAAGACCCTCCCCATTCGGCGACCTACATGGTAAACAAAATAGTTTTTAGTGGATTTATATTTGGGAAAACATTAAAATGTTGATGTTTGTTTTTTACCCTGTGCGGGCAAAGTTGCCCCAGTAGTTCATCATGGTTTTACTGAACTCAACCTCCTCTTCAGGGCAATGATCTAGATCATCAGAATTCTGGTTAAATATTCAGTAACCAAGGAAACAAAGCTGTAATCATTAAATGGTTTTCTACTTACCAACTAATCCCACATTTTTTGTAAGGAAACAAAATCCTAACACCATAAAAACTTCATCTCCATGATCACTCCCAACAAAGTCAGGCCTATTTTTCTTTAGGAATCTGGGTGGATACTTGTACTCATACAGGTAAACATCAGCCCCAGCATCTACAATTGCATACAAAGTTAAATAATTCAATGAGATGACTAAAAATGAGTGATTTAATTGGGGGATGAACATACAAAAAATGGAACTAAATTACCTCTGTGTGCATTAGCAGTCTTGATAGCTGGAAGATTAAATACCAAATCTCCGAGAAACTCTGTGAACCCTTTTCTATTCTTGACACGATCCTTACCAGTTCCGATTTATTCCTCAGTCAATAAATTGATCTTAAAGTCATCTCCTGTCTTCAATAAAAAGAATGAAAGTGTTTTTAAAAATCACAATTGAATCCTTTAAATTGTATTAATTTATCTATTAGAATGGATCTTTCTTACACCAGGGAAGAACATGGACAACATCTTAAGAAACTCATTCCGATCAAATCCTTCAGTCCAGTTTGAGATGCCAAAAAACTAAAAATAAAAACCCCACAAGAGCATAACAATTCATTTGGAAAAAAGACAACTATTTATTAATTCCTAAATTAATTAGAACTTACATCTGCCATGAGCCAACCGCCTTCATCACTGTTAAAACCAGTCATAAATGGGATAGTGAGGAGTTCATGCATCTCGAACAATTCATCCATACTTCTTTTCAGGAAATGACCATCAACATTGATAGTGTATCTAATCTGTACATCCTAGACAGAAAAAAAAAAAAAACATGTTAAAAAAAGTTGTATTTAGAATCACGCAGAGTATTGCTTTACAAAAGATCATCTCCTGAAGTAATTATTCTGTATCTTACTTCTGCAATAGCCATAATGGAATCAAGATCAAGGTTTCTCATGCAATCACCGATCTCCTCTGTGCTTTTGATGCTACAGCCAGTACCATTTGCAATTGCCTGAAAAGAAAGAGCAAAAGAGGGCCCACTATGGTTTTTTGGTAACACTTTGTAATAACCATCATCTACAAAGGGGAAATAATGGTAAATAGATAGTTCATTAACCTGTAGTTAATAGTTATTTACTGTTAACAAACAATGTAATTATAGTTAATAATGTTTTTTAATGATTTATAATGCTATAATTGATATATAAACAGTTTATTGATGCACACGTTATAACATTGTATACACTTTATAAAGTGTTTGTTCATGATTAACACAGGATTGGTAAACCTTGGTTATGGTTTATAAAACATCTATAAGCATTACAGAGACACATAGACCAGATATTTGTTAATGGTTTATTAATGTTTTATGAAGTATCTATTACCAATATTTGGATGGTTAATTATAAAGTTGGAATTGAAGATTATAATCCCTTACTAATGCTTTTTTAAAGCATCTATGAACATAATTTAGATAGATAATTAATATTTTACTAATGGTTAATATTTGGTTTATAAACCATTAATTAACTATATATTTACCAGTTTTTACCCTTTATAGATGATGGTTATTATAAAGTGTTAGAGGTTTTTGTTTTGTAGGCAGTGACAGCCACTGACTTCAGAATGCAGCAGATTATTCATGTGAGTAAATAAGTGACAGAATCAAACCAACATAGCAGAGCGATTGATAACTTCCGGTTGACATGCTGGTATGTGTTTGGTTAGTGGGAATAATGTGGATATGTAACATTCTTGACTCGCCTTTGTTTTTATGTATGGTAACTAAGGTATATTAAGGTGAATGTTTGGGAAACTAAACCCAATGTAAATAACCTGAGTTAGAGGAAAAGGGTTGTCCGACATGATCACGTCCATTGCTGCGGTTCCACTCTCGGCAATGGCACGTTGGAAGAGCCCATCGGACAATGGAGAGAAAAGCTGTTAATGAACAAAACAAAGATATGTTACATGTGAACAGTTCAACACATAAACATTCACTGACTGATCTAAATTTCACTTCAGATATCTAGATCACCATTTACACTTTGGGATTTCTCTAGGAGGTTTCTCTTGCTCCTGGGGAATATTCAGCCATAAGAGTTATCTAGGTTTGATGAAATTCAGGGAGGTGAACTTATTAAACATATTTAAACAAGTTGAACAAAATTCATTGAGATTCAGTATTTAAAAAATCAAGCAAAAGAGAATGAAGGCCAATGGATGAGGTTCACATTACATTTTGGTATATATATATATTCCATATATATATATATATATATATATATATATATATATATATAGTTGGACTAATATGTAAAAAACTATCTCCTGAAGTCTACTGTCATCTCCACAGTCTTGAGTGGGTTCAGCTCCAGATGGTTTTGACTGCACCAGAGAGCCAGCTGTTCCACCTCCCGTCTGAATGCAGACTCATCCCCGTCCCGGATGAGACCGATGACAGTGGTGTCGTCTGTAAACTTCAGGAGTTTCAAGCAGGTGCAAACACACACGCAGAGATCAGCAGCAGTAAATGTTGACACAAAACACAGATGGAAAAAAATGCTGCAGTTATTCTTTCTAGTGTAGAAAAATAATTTAAATAAAACAATAGTCAATTTTAACAGCCACTAAATATGAAAATAAGTAAACTGTGTGTGAGGGAGAGAAAAAGATGGACACTCGAGTCGGCACGTGTTGAGTCCAGTGTGGCTGCGGTGCAGAGAGGATGCTGTGTGTTCAGAGCATAGACAGTAAAAAAGATGGACGTGACATCCTCCATAGTTCCCACTCAACGACCTTGAAGTCAAAATACAGCTCTTAGTCACGCTGCCATCTTGGAAATTTTACGTAATTTGGAGTATGGTCTGGTAGCACTGCCCGCCCATTTTGCGTACTGCCCAATCATCGCTTGTCAATCATTGTCATATATGACATCAAATCCCGTTTTTCAACCTCAAATAACTTACTTCAAACAAATTTCACAGAAAAAATGACTTGAACACAATGTAGGGTGTTAATTACTAATGATCACAGCAGAGTTTAGGTTTGGAAAAAAAATTAAGTGATGAGTATTTTAACTTTACAGTTTGAGCAAAATCCCAATCCCAGTTATCGTTGAGGAGGGGGGGTTTATGACCTATACTGCAGCCAGTCAGCAGGGGGAACAAAGAGTTAGTTAGTAAAAAAAGGATAATGGTTAAATAATTTGGATGTGGTTTGGCTTCAGAATGTCACTGTGTGCGTGTTGTATAGATCCAGAGATGTCCACGGCTCGATAACATTATAAACAGGACTCAAAACAACTCGTCACCATCACACTGCACGTTTTTTGTAAGCAGGGGAAGCTCAAACACTGCTTCTATGTCGTTTCAGACGGGACGGTAACAAAAAATGAACAAAAATCTCCGTCATGCGTTCAATACAACCCAGGAAGTCGACAGGTCTGACTCAACTCTGACCATTCGTTACCATGGGCCCCTTAAAGGGACAGTCCTCAGAAGGCCATCATTACTGTGTGTGTGTGTGTGTGTGTGTGTGTGTGTGTGTGTGTGTGTGTGTGTGTGTGTGTGTGTGTGTGTGTGTGTGTGTGTGTGTGTGTGTGTGTGTGTGTGTGTGTGTGTGTGTGTGTGTGTGTGTGTGTGTGTGTGCGTTAATAGTGGTAACTGTTTTATGTTTTATTATAATACTTTGGATAATAGCATCAGAAATGTTTAATGGCCAAGTACAGTTTTAAGGACAGAACAAGGAATTTGTCTTGGTAGATGGTGCACGAAACAAAAAAAAAAAAAAAAAAAAAACAAAGACAAAGAAAACAAGAACAAAGAACAACCTGGCAACAATAATAGTAATAGTGATAAATATAAAGGATGAGGGATAAATAAAGGATAGATAGAGAATAAGGATAAATAGGATAAATAAATATATATATATATATATATATATATATATATATATATATATATATATATATATATATATATATATATATATATATATATATATATACAGTGCAGCAGATAATGTAATCATGGAGGTGGTGATCGGGGGGGGGGGGGGTTCAGTGGGTGACTGGGGGTGTGTTCATGTGGATGGTGGCAGAGGGAAAGAAGCTGTTTTTGTGTCTGGAGGTTCTGGTCCTGATGAACCGAAACCTCCTTCCAGAAGGGAGAGATTGAAACAATTTGTGACTGGGGTGGGAGGGGTCGGCCACGATCATTCCTCGCACGCCTCAGAATCCTGGAGGCATACAGGTCCTGGAGGGAGGGCAGATTGCAGCCGATGACCATCTCTGCTGAGTGGATGATACGCTGCAGTCTGGCCTTGTCCTTGGCCGTAGCTGCAGCGTACCAGATGGTGATGGAGGTGCAGAGGATGGACAGGATGATGGAGCTGTAGAAGTTCACCATCATCTTTGTTGGCAGACTGAACTTCTTCAGCTGCCGCAGGAAGTACATCCTCTGCTGAGCTTTTTTGATGAGGGAGCTGATGTTCAGCTCCCACTTGAGGTCCTGGGTGATGATGGTCCCCAGGAAGCAGAAGTACTCCACCGAGCTCACTGTAGAGTCTCCCAGGGTGAGGGGGGTGATGGGGGCTGGGTTCTTCCTGAAGTCTGCTATCATTTCCACTGTCTTTAAAGCGTTGAGCTCCAGGTTGTTCTGGCTGCACCAGGACACCAGCCGGTCTGTCTCCCACCTGTAGTCAGACTCGTCTCCATCAGAGATGAGACCGATGATGGTCGTGTCGTCTGCAAACTTCAGGAGTTTGACCGACTGGTGAGAGGAGGTGCAGCTGTTGGTGTACAGGGAGAAGAGCAGAGGAGAAAGAACACAGCCCTGAGGAGATCCAGTGCTGATCGTCCGGGGAGCAGAGATGGTTTTTCCCAGCTTCACGTGCTGCTTCCTGTCAGAGAGGAAGTCTGTGATCCACTTGCAGGTGGAGTCTGGCACGTTCAGCTGGGAAAGCTTGTCCTGAAGGAGAGCTGGGATTATTGTGTTAAAAGCAGAGCTGAAGTCCACAAACAGGATCCTGGCGTAGGAGCCTGGGGAGTCCAGGTGCTGGAGGATGAAGAGGAGAGCCAGGTTTACAGCATCGTCTACAGACCTGTTGGATCTGTAGGCGAACTGCAGGGGGTCCTTGATGTGGGAGAGCATGAGGCGTTCAAAGGACTTCATAACCACAGATGTCAGAGCGACGGGTTTGTAGTCATTAAGTCCTGTGATCCTCAGCTTTTTAGGGACGGGAACGATGGTGGAGGCCTTAAAACAGGCTGGTACGGTGCATGTCTCCAGTGAGGTGTTAAAAATCTCTGTGAACACTGGAGACAGCTGATCAGCACAGTGCTTTAAGGTGGACGGAGAGACAGAGTCCGGTCCACAAGCCTTATGGGGGTTTTGTCTCCTGAAAAGTCTATTTACATCTCTCTCTTTGTTGGAGAAAGGTGTCTCTGTGGGAGGGGGGGAGGAGGGGGGGAAGATAGGGGAGAGAGCTTCTGTAAGCAGCTGTGGTGAGACTCAAGCTTTGATGTGGGGGGTGAAGGTGTTGGAGTGAGGCTGGTCAGAGGTGTGAGGGGGGATGGAGTCAGGTCTGTCCCATTGTCTGTTGAATCTACAATAGAAGTTATTCAGACTGTTGGCCAGGCAGAGGTCGTTAGCAGCAGCAGGGGCTCTGGGCTTGTAGTTTCTTATTTGCCTGAGCCCTCTCCAGACAGAAGCCCTCATTCACAGAGAACTGATGTTGTAGCTTCTCTGAGTACAAACATTTGGCTTTTCTCACCTCCTTTCCAAACGTGCACTTCGACTCTCTGTACCTGCCTCTGTCTCCACTCCTGAAAGCGACCTCTTTGTCTGCCCTCAGCCCTCTGAGTTTAGCTCTGAACCAGGGTTTGTCATTGTTATAAGACCCTGGTCTTTGATGGAATACAGCTGTCCTCACAGAAGCTGATGTAGGACGTCACAGCATCTGTAAACTCATCCAGAGAACTGTTCGCAGACCTGAAAACATCCCAGTCAGTACAGTCCAAACACTCCTGGAGTTTCTCCACTGCTTCACTGGACCACTGTTTAGATTCCTTCACCACAGGTTTACAGAGCTTCAGCCTCTGTCTGTATGAAGGAATCAGGTGGACCATCAAATGGTCCGATAGGCCCAGTGCAGCACGGGAAACGGCGTGATAAGCACTGCTTAGTGTGGTGAAACAGTGATCCAGTGGCTTCTCCTCTCTGGTCGGACATTTAATTAATTGTCTATATTTGGGGAGCTGGTGTGAGAGGTTCCCTTTATTAAAGTCACCAAGCACAATGATAAAGGAGTCCGAGTAGGTCCGCTCCATGCACACGATCTGGTCGGCGAGTGTACGCTGTGCCTCGCGCACATCAGCTGATGGTGGGATGTACACACCAACCAGGATGAATGGAGCGAACTCACGGGGGGAATAGAAGGGTTTGCTGTTGATAATAAAGGATTCCAGGTGAGGAGAGCAGTGCTGAAGGATCACTATCACGTCGTTACACCAGTTGCTGTTCACATAAAAGCAGATTCCTCCACCTTTCCTCTTCCCGGTGAGCTCCACGTCTCGGTCCGCTCTCTGAAGTTGGAAGCCGGCCAACTGCAGCGCAGAGTCCGGCACCGCTATACACAGCCACGTTTCCGTGAAGCACAGAACAGAGGATGAGGAGAAGTCTGTTTCTACCCAACAGCAGCTGGAGTTCGTCCACTTTGTTACACAGTGAGAGAGGAATATCCCCGGTAACGGTGTGTGTCGGCCGCGCTGGCGGAGGTGCACAAGCACACCAGCTCTTTTTCCTCTCCTCCGGCGCTTCACTGCATGAGCAAAGGTGAGCGCACCTTTGAGTAAAATGTCCAGTAAATCCACAGAGGAAGCGATGAAAGTGGGAAATAAATCTTTGGGGATTGTTGCCCTGACGTTCAAGAGCTCTTCTCTTGAATAAGAGCACCCAGTAGCGGATTTTATGACAAAAACAAGACAAAAAAGCGCGCACCAACACACCACAGCAGCCATCCGCGGCGCCATCTGATAAATAAATAAATTGTCAGTAATAATAGATAAATAATTGAATGGTAATTGTAATGTTAATTTAAAAAAAAATTGTACAGCACTTTGGTCAGCTGAAGTTGTTTTTAAAATGTCCATAAATACACATAATTTGTTAATAAATGATTGTATTGTTCTCTACACTTATGTTAATAAAGGTCCTTGTGTGACATGGCATGTGGCTTTAACTGACTTACCTGAAATATTGTAAAATTATGGTTTAATGGTTGATTAAATTAATGTTTTTTAAGATTTACTATGGGATTTGCCTTTGACAAAAGAAATTAACAGGTAATCTATGCTATAATAGTTAGGGGCAACCCC
Source organism: Gouania willdenowi (assembly GCF_900634775.1). Classification (NCBI taxonomy): domain Eukaryota; kingdom Metazoa; phylum Chordata; class Actinopteri; order Blenniiformes; family Gobiesocidae; genus Gouania; species Gouania willdenowi. The sequence goes on from NC_041049.1 coordinate 46,304,394, forward strand.
CATTACATCACAAAAAACATCAATATATATTGAGTATTGCCATTCTGGTTCGATTGTATGCTTGAAAATATTGAGATATTAAAAAAAGGCCATATCGCCCAGCCCTAGTGTCTCGTTGATGGCCGGCCAGAATCAGCTGAGCTCCTGCACAATTTACACAACTATGATACAATGTTCACAAATGAGATTGTGTGTGACAAGCGCTGCTTCGGAGCTCAGACCTGCTGATCGAGTTATTGACAGACTCTGTTGCTGCATTAACTCAAATCAATGGCATCAACCGATCAATAGGACAGATTCTGTTGAAATCTATATATATTGTTTTTTACATTAATAAATGTTTGTGCAGCAGACAGAGAAGTCCACTTTCCTCCAAGTGAACATTTTCAAATGTAATTTTGTGTTTCTGTGCACTCACCTCTTCACGTTGAACGAGCAAAATGTGGTCTCAACCACGTCTGTTTGCACAGCTTTAAGTGCCACAATGTAAAAGTGAATTCCCCACAGCAAGGTGACAAAAGAGCGCCACCAAAGGATTTAGGGACACACTTTGTTTACCACCCTTTATTTCAGATCTTATTGTATCCGCCCCTCTGAGTGTCCTTGCTTGAAACAATATTTTCAACTGTAAAGCTACATATTTGGTCACAAAAGTGACATATCTCAGCTAGGTTTTTCATTTAATTTTTGTATATCTTGAACTTGATAAATAGCTATTAGTAGGTTAGAGAAGTCTAGTTATCCTCAAAATCTCAGATTTCCAAAAAAGCACCAATAAAAGGAAAGTCTTTTTATGAATGTGTACTCGATGTCATTAAATAGTCATTGAAATGAGACCACCATCGTTCTTGACATATATAGTGCCTTTTACCAACTGCTGAGCAAACCATTCTTAACTGAAGGGTCAGCTGTCACATTAATCCATAACCATTAAAACAAAACGGTCTCTTAAAGTGCTGAGTCAGGTTTATCAGATCTGACGGCCTTTCAAGTTGCTGATTTACCATTAGACGGATGTTGGACATGCAAAAGATTCCGTGTAGAGCTATAAACTTTAGGACGGAGGTATTGTATCAATATTGCATCACGTAAGTGAGAACAGCTTTGTTACAAACCCTGTTTAATGAATCAGAGCAGTGGTTTCAGTTGGCGACATGTGTTGCTGAGTTGTTGTTTGTTACATGATTTGATGTTTACAAGGATGTTTCTATTGAAATTCAACCACAGTAGGTCTCGCCTTAAATGCTTGTGCAATGTCATTCAATATGATGCAGCAGCTTTATATTTAAATGTTTAATTTCAGGTATTTTTTAATGAAGTATGTCAGTTGCTTTGCAGTTAAAGTTAAAATGACTTCATCTATTGAGCCGAGTTTCACAAAGTTTGCCACACCGACACGAAATGGACTTTGATTCATTTGGTGAAGCAAGGTACAGTATTTATTTATGATGTGCAGTCCTTGATGTTGTAGTTCTTCCTGGTGGGATTGCAAAGCATTGCATTTTAAATGATTATTGCCTTAACCCGAACCTAAACATATACCCTGACTGAAATGTTCAGTTGGTCGTCCGGGTGAGTAATGATGGAAATTAGCCACTGTCAATTATTAAATAATTCAATAAATACCTAAATGTAAAATATCTTAAATATTTTATTGTGTAAGCCATAATGTATGAAACCCATAAATAAACATTGCTAAAACTTTGCATTCTAAGAAGGAATTTGAAACCAAATCCATGTCTTTCTTGTTGCTGCTTCTTCTTTCACTCTATGCAACATTTTTGCACTAATCTATCTTATGTGTTATCTGCAAACTATAAAAACAGATCATTTGTAATCCTACTAAAATGTACCTGAAAGGCTAGCTTTTGTAGGGATTGTAGAAACTCCAGCCAGGTAATTCTGTGAGCTGATGTGCTTCAAAAGTAGATCAATACGATTTTAACCAGTGTGAAACTAAGGGAGTCTTGTAGTGAAAAATCATGAATCAATGTTTAATTTTCCTGTCATTGGAAGAATATTTATCAAGCATAAAGGTGTTTTAATACCCACTACATTTGTCAAACCAAAATATTCATGTAATTTGATTACTAGTCTAATATTGAAATTTGAATGATTTGATTACTGGTTTTCAAACGTATCAATGTGTTTTTTTTACTTCTATTATAGAGCATCTGACAGTTGATGTTTTCAGGGATAGGGTAGGAATGAATCATTATTTTTTCAATATAGGCAAAGGCATTGCAAATGTAACACTATAGTTCTGCTCTAAAATATTTACACTGTTTTGACCTGCCTGCTTTTTAGTTCACACTGGATTACCTGCACGACTAATCCTACCTTCTGCTAATTCCAAAGAATATCCAAGTCCAATTTATAGGACACATTTACATGTAGCTTTGAGACACTGTTAAGGACAACATAGATCCTTTCCTACACTCCCTGTCTGTGGTTTCCCATAAACTTCTATAATTGTTTAAAGTGGCTGATCACACAATCTTGCAACTTGTGGCAATCCATTATCTACGCTCTCAGTTTAAAGAAAATCCTCTGAGATGAAAATGATTGCCTTGAAATAGCTGTGTTTGTCATAGCATACGTGACCTGCCAGCAATCCTGATCTTAAGTACTTTATTTATGTCTTTTCTTTGTTGTAGACTAATATCTTCTGTGTGAAACCTTTCACATTTAGGCATAAACCAGTTAGATGACTCAATTTCACTGGTGGGCGGATTGATCATTGCCCTAACAATAACTCATGCCACAATATACATGACAGCAGTGACGTGCCGTGACCACTAGGGTTGAGTAGGCACGTTGCAAATTGAGACCACCAATGACATTTTCATATGTTTCTGCTGGCAAGTGTTAATTCAATTCAAATCAACTTTATTTGTATAAAGCAATTTACAACAGTCATCTCAATGCACTTGTCAAAATATAAAATTCATAATAAGAAAGGAAAAACCCAACAAGATCCACATGAACAAGCATTTAGCCATTTGTAGGAAGATGAGATGAGTTATTATCAATGGGTTATATAACTGAGAATATTAATTATGATTATTAATATTACTTCAAATTTGCGGGGTGCCACTCCTTTTAACAGGAGAAATATGTCTAAGTTTTTAGACTAAACTCATCAATGTGAAACCAGGGAAAAGTGAATTCTACCAGACATCTATACCATCATCACAGCTTTAATGAATCAGAGGAATCAAATATTATGTTTAACCTTTTATTCAAAAGTCAACAATTAACACAGTCAAAATATCAATTGAAATGGGATAATTAAATCATGATAAAATGCATTTCTAGGCTAATAAAAGTGAGGATTATATGTAATAATGTGAAATCACTAATCTAGGAGGATGCTAGTCTACTAAATATTGAATAAAAATGCAGGATACATATTCAATAATAAGATCATAAAATCAAAGAATAAAATAAAGAGAGCTCATAACAAAGAGAGGAGGACGGACAAAGGGGAGACGAACAAACATGAATGAGATGTACTGTGTGTGTAGCATGTTGTTAATGCGTGTAAGTTTGTAGTTATGGAAATATGTATGTGATCTATTGTAGATGAAGTTGCTGATGAAAGTTCATTCTTGTACCTTGGAGGTGAGGTCAGGCTGGACCTGGAGGTGCTGTTGAAGCGATGTAGCAGGACGTGCCACCGTTGGTTCTGTTTCGGTTCCACAGAATTTAGCCCCTTTAGCCGATCCGGGCGGTTAGGCCTTCGCAGCTGGCTTAGATAATGGCTCTTGGCTAACCACAACGGGTCGCGGGCCGGGCTTCCTTTCGGCTGTTACGCACGTCACTGGGTACCGGATTCGTCCGAACCAAGCAGCTGTAGACTCCAAAATCTAACTGTTTCAACTAAAAATAAAATGAAATAAATGGAAAGCTGGAACATGAGGGAACACGGGTGAGCATGAACGCCCGCGTCCAAAACTGTAGTTTCTGGTCGCGCGTCTTTTTTTAAAGGACGTTTGGCGACGCCTTTTGGAGGAGGCGTCTGGGTGGATCCTTCTGTGATCATGTCGGTGATTGGTCAATGTCTCTGCTTTCAGCTTGTGGGTGTGTCTTGGGTGTGTGTAAGTGTAAGACAGAGACAGACAACAAGGGATGATTCTAAACATAAAAGAATGCCTAATAATTAATTCCACATATTTCAAAACATCTTTTCAACATCATATCCTGAAATATCATGTATTACGAAAGGGTTTGATACCAAACATGACTGGAAAATATCCTAGAATCACTTTAGGAATTAATTAATGCAATAATAAAATATGCATTGCTGTTAAAAGATTGCACTTCTTGTAGTGTTAACCTTCGACAGCATGTGCAGACAAGGTAAAAAAAAAAAAAAAAAAAAAAGGAATTAATTAATGCATTTTACCTGTAATTACTCATAGACATAAATATAAAAAATCATGTTATGCCTCCTCTTAACTATATGGTTTCCGTAGATACCTCAAACTAACGTTTGTGATGTTTTCTGGCATTTTTAAGCACTTTTAAATGATAAACACTTTAAAATAGCATTCTGTTGGTTATTGCATTACATGGAACGAGTGTGATCGAACAGACAATATTTGCAATTTCAATTTCTGTAGAAATCATTCCAAAAATGTTTTCATTTGTAACTTTTCAGTCCAGCACATGTCCTTTGTTCTCATTTGAGCGGGAGAACTGGGTTTATTCCATCGTCCTGTGTAACCATTGGTTTGGGTTCGGGAGGTGACAATATCTGCAGGGGGTCAAAGGGGTCATTGGGACAGTTCTTTGATGTTACAGCATCCAGAGGTATCTGTTTGAAAAAGGGGGAAGGAGAGGGATGTTCTTCTTTTGATCGTAATGTAGCAGGGAGATGATAACAGGAGACAACTGGTCTGGGATCCTTCTATCTTTTTGTTCGGACAGAAAGGGGAGAAGACCCCCCTTGGGGAATGTTTGCACATCCCAGTATAAGGCAGACTCTTTGACTCCACGGACTGGTGAAGCCAAATGTTCTAAGTCCAGATCAACTTGGGGTTTAGTTCCCTACATAATCCCCCTGTTGATAAGGTTTCAATGCTTTGAGGCTCTTATCAAAAGTTCTTTTGAGGAAACAAAAGAGGGAACGAACCTTCAAGTTGAAGAAAACTGGAAACAGATAAAGGTGTGTTGAGGTCCTCACACACCCTGACGAAAGTTCAGGAGTGACAAAAGTCCAACATCCTTGTTGGAACTTGGAGGTGTTTCCCCCTGTAGGGTAGGGAAATCACTCTCACCTTGATGTTGAGATGAGCAGCATTGCCAGGAAGTCAATACTGGAGGCAACGCTGGGAGGTTGAAGCTAGAGCCCCTGGTGGTTGAGGCTGGAGCCCCTGGCGGTTGAAGACTGGAGCCCCTGGAGGTTGAAGACTGGAGCCCCTGAGGGTTGAAGGCTGGAGCCCCTGGAGGTTGAAGACTGGAGCCCCTGAGGGTTGAAGACTGGAGCCCTTGGTGGCTGGCGTTGGAGCATTGCCTGGTGTTAATGCCCGTGGACCATGGAGGTAGGAGTTGGGCGACCATGGAGTCGATTCTAAGGTGCCGTTTGGCAGTGGGCACCAGTAGACCAGGAGGCAGACTAGGTGTGTGTACTATATGTTGCTATGCGTCCCTCAACAATGCTCGGTGCGAACATGTAATTTGGGATCAGCAGGATGGGGTAACATAAAAGTGTACACATAACACATAGATAGCGTGGTATCGGTCAGTTACTCCTGGTGCACATCAATAAGACAAAGACAAAGCATGCAGGGTATAAAAGAATCAAATCTAAACACACAAAAGTAAGTCCCTAAGGGAGCTTAAAATAAATGAGAGAAAAAGAAGAGCTTTCTTTTGCTCTAACTAAATTAGGCCTGTGCCTATATAATGAGACGAGTAGGTGGTCTCAGTAGCAGGGTGTTAGATCTGCTAATGTTTGGGGCCTGATCAATGGGATGGCTGATTGGAAGTTTACGGATCAACCAGCACGGTTAAATCCTGACCCTCAGGTGTGTCCTCGGTGGGACCAGATAGCGTAGTGGATTCTAGTTCCTAGTTCTTAGTTTATGTCGTCCTTGAGATGGTAGATGTTATTGAACGTGCCGACTGGTATGTTAATTAGGAATGCTATCTTTCGGCTTGTAGGGTTTATTCAGCTCGCGGTTGAAGGTTTGTCTGTTGATTTTGGTGTTCTGTATAGCTTAATTTGGTTTCGGTGGACCCATTTGAGCTTTGATTCGGTTTTTTTGTGCTCGGAATCTTTATTTGGTACACCACTGGAGACAGTTTATCGGTGACCAGGTAGGGTCCTGTCCATTTAGGAAGAAATTTTATTTATTTATTTATTTATTTTTTCAGTTTGGTTGCATGATGATTGGTTTTGCCGGCGGGCGGAGAAAAGCTATAATACCAGACGCGGTCTTCCACCTGTAGTTCCTCCTGTGAGGCTTTTTGGTTGTAGTAGGTTTTACAGCCTCTTTACGCGCTCTCTTTGAGGTGTTTTTGAGCAAACGCGAACGTAGCTCAAAGGTGGTTCTCAAGATCGGTCGTGTATTCTGAAACGCAAGACCATCGGTAGCGAGGGGGTTGTTGGTTAACGCGCACAGGGAGGTACTTTTGGTCGTTAGAGTACGGTCTACGGTTTTAGTAGCCGGACGCATTTGGGCCGGAGACCGGCTGGGGGTCTCTTTTAGAGCCTGAGGGTGGTTCAGTTGATAGCACTGAACTCTGTCGGGTGAGTCATGCTGCAGCGGCAGTGGCTGCCTGACTTGTGCCCAGATTTTCAGGTTTTGAAAGTCGATCAGGGGCTCAAATCGGTTGAGCAGATCGATACCTATGAGAAGAGGAATCTGGTTGTGGTCTGAGACGTAAAATGGGTGCACCAGAGTCAGCTGACCTATGGTGACTTGTACGAGAGCCTTCTTCGTGATAACGGTGGCGTTGTCGCCATAAGGTTCAATGTCATCGTGGCAGTCTTGGAGTATCAACCTTAGGTTGGTCTCCTTGGCTAGGCTGCGCAGCTCATTGAACAGTTGGGCGGACATGAGGGATATGTCTGCTCCAGTGTCGAGTAAGGCTTCATTGGTAAGCACACCTTCAAAAGTGGCTGAAATGTAAAACTTTCGGGCGATTCCTCTTTCGTAGAGGTTGCACAAGAGTTGGTGAATTGGTGGTTCACCTTCAATGGACTGATGTCCATTGTAAAAATGGTGGTTTGGTGCATGTGTTTGCACCAGCAAGACAGCACGAGGCGAATCATCGTCATTTTTTCGTTTTGATTGTTTTGGTTTATCATTGGTTTTGTCATCTATCATTTGCTCGAACATTTTCTTGATGGATGCCATTTCTTTAGTGATTTGGTTAGCTAACCTAATTTCTAAACTTTCTATTTCATTAGATTCATCATCTGATCTTGATCTGTTTGGCTGCTGGTCGTATGACCTTTGAATATTTTTGTGATACCAAGGTTTTGAGTGTTTGTTTCTGAGTGGAGGTGTTCGGCGGTCGTTGTTGTGTCTTTTCCACTGGTCAGAACGGTCGTAATCATACCACGGTGGTCGCGGTCGGCGATCTTGGTGGTGTGAGTTAGGGCGAGAATTTTGGTGCCGAAAGTTTTGTTTTGGCGCATAATCTCGATAATCGGTGTTATCTTGGTATCGTTTTGGCTTTATTCCATGGTACGGTTGCTGGTTGTACCGCGGAGGGGTCTGTGGTGCTTGCAGTGGAGGCATTTGAGGGCTGTCGGGTGTCCTTTTTGTGCCTTCCAATTGCAGCGAGTGAGAGTTATTCTTTATCGGGAACATTTCGCAAGGTGTGGATTTTGCCAAATTTTGTTTGTACAAGAGGAAGCCTCTGATTGCAAGATCGCGAAGTTTCTTACTGGACATGGTAGAGGGATCTGCCGCGACGCCGAGATGGGTGCTCGTGCTGTGGTGAAGGTTTCTGAGGAACAGTTTTTTGAACTGCTGTTCTTCCTCCATACCTGGGTCGTTGCGATTACCAAAGTATGCCTGTAGCAAGGTGTGGTAATATTGTTGGGGTGATTCGTTTTTCCCCTGTTTAACGGTGTGGGCATAGTCGAAACCTGTTTGGTGAAGTGCGTCAGAAAATTCATCCACCAGGAGGCGGCACAGTGTTGTGTAATCATTTCTGATCTGAGGTAGTTGACGTTCAATGAAATCATTGACAAGCCTGCTCGAGGTTGCTTTGATTAGGTAGATTTTATCTTCAACATTAGCCATTGGATAACTTTTTAGATAAAAATCAATGTCTCTCAAAAATGCTCTAGCATTTTGGGGTTCGTCGAACTTTGGTTCGAATCTCGGAATGTTTCTGGCGATTTTATCCAGGTCGCGGTTGGACGGTCGATTGCTATTCGGGGGCCTGGCGGGCGTCGGTCCGCCATCAATAGGAGGGTCCGCGGAGGCATCCCGGGGTCTCCTTAAGCGACGCGGACGTACCGGTGGGTCGGTGGTGCGCAGGACTTGTCGAGTTGCGTCTTCACCGTCGGAGTCAGGATCGCCATCGGCCTCCGACATTGACAATGATGAGAGAGCGTGCCCGAGCTCACGTCTTGCGTCTAGGAGCTCTCTCCTGGTGAGGTTCAATTGTCGTTGAACCTTAGCAGTAGCTACTTTACCGTCAGCTACTTGTTGTAATAAGTCATTAACCCTCTCTCGTTCTGCGTCTAATTCTCTAGAGAGCAGTTTAGTTTTGGCTTTTGAGGCTTTGATCGCCCCTTCTGCCTCAAGGAGGAGTTTCTTCCCATCATTTGACTCGTGTAGTTGGGCGTCTAATTCCCGGGTGGTGGTGTCGAAATCATGTTCGAGAACGCTTATTTTGTCTCCGAGTAGCACTTTGGATTTTTCTAATTCTTTATTCTCAGTGATTAATTGATTTACTTGATCTTCCGCTTCTTCTAGGTAACTCACACGCATTTGGAGCAGTCCATTTTCTTCACGTGTTTCTTCATACTGGACCGTGAGGTTCGCGCAGCGGGCTTCGCGTTCCTCGATGGCTTTGAGTTGAGCGTCTTGTTTGCTCTCGAGGGTTTTAACCCGATTCTGTTCGTATTTTAACTGGGCGGAGAATGCTGATATTACACAGCCAAGCTGTTTAACCAGCTCCTTATCTTTTTTTTTTTGCAAACGGCTGCAGTGACGCAATCGGCCAAAAGGTCTCCTAATTCTTGAGGAGGAGATTCTCGGATTTTGGCATCAATTGTGGATTTTCCGTCCCCTAAAATTTCTGTGAGGAGGAATTCTAAGTTCTCGGCTGGATGGTCTTCTGAGGAGATAGACATGTTGATTTGTTGTGGATCAAAATCATACGAAGAACTCTAAAGAATTTCAAAATTTCGAGTAATTTTTCAAACAAAGTTTAAAAATTACAATGGTAGTAAATTGTTTTATCTTATTTTGTTTGTTCTTAGCAATTCACTGTTTGGTAAATAAAAACTGAGTGGTAAACTTGAAAAAGTTTGGTGTGGTTTGTTTAATTTAAACAATTGTTCTTACTCATTTAAGGCTTGTCCTTACTGATTTAAGACTTTTATTTAAATTAACTTTACTTTAATTCAATTTCGTTGAATTAATCGACAGGTATTTTTAATCAATTAAAAAAAAAAATGTGTTTATTGAAATTAAATTCAAATCCTATTGAATTTATTTTAATCAATAAATGTTTTTCCTCAATTAATTTAAACTTTAGTTTAAATTAGCTTTACCTTGATTCAGTTTCCTTAGATTAATCAGGTGATTAATCAATTGGAAAAAGAAAAAAAAAAAAAAAATTCTTTTTTTTTTTTAAATTAAATTCAAATTCTAATGAACTTATTGTAATCAATAAATGTTATTTTTAATTAATTAAATTCTGTTTTAATTTATCAGTTTTTATTTCAGTTGTAATTTATTTAGGTTGATTTTTAAGAATGGTTTGTGTTTAAATTCGGTTGTGTTGAATTTAATTACCTTAATTAAAACTGGTTTAACTTTTATTAAACTTATTTTAATTAATAAATCCTTCTTAAATTAGTTGCTTTCATTTAATTAACTTCCTATTCAATTTAATTGTTTTTAATCAAATTGATTTAATTTTAATCACACTGGATCAATCATTCAGTAAAATGTGTATTTTACTTTAATCATTAATTTAATTATTAAAACTGTTTTAGTTTAATAATTTTTTCAAATCGGTTTAAATCTTGTTAAACCTTGATTTTAGTCCGTCAATTGTATTTAAATGAGTTACCTTAGTTTAAATAAGATTACTTTTTAATGGCTTAACTTCTGTTTAGTTATGAGCCTTGTGTGTGTGCGCGTGCGTGCGTGTGCTTGCGTTTCTGAGAGATGACAAAATCAGATCGAGCACATTTAAAAACACACGATTTCAGCAAAGTGACGGTAAAGACAGCTGTATCGATGCACAGTTGTCAAGCAAAACGTGTCTAAAAGACACGCTGTAACTTAAATGTGTTTAAAGCCTCACTGGGCACGTTGGTTTAGCCGGATGCTAACCGCTTAATAGCAAGCTTCTGCTGCTATGCTGAGGCTCTCGTTAGCCTGTTATTCGCGAGCTCGCCACGAGGGGCAGTCGCGTCTCAAAAAGGGACAGGAAGGCCTGTCTTTGTGTGTGAGCAGTGGCTTGACACACTTGCTTCCGGTTTCTGGAGCATTACACACGTGTTCCAACCACAATGAGCTAACATGAGCTAATACAACGATAGCTTGTCCGTTTAAGGAACGGAAGATTCAGACGACTTACTCTTTGTTTGCGTCGGTAGATACCAGAGTTTTAGAGCTCTTTGGGGTAGCAAAGTCCTAGTTTGCACTGTCCCTGCGTATCTTTTCCCCTTTTTACGGGTTTTTGCCGATTTTGGCAACTTACTGTTTACTCTGACGTCACAGTCACTGACGGCGCAGTGATTAATTTTAACTTTTTCTTTTGGCGCGGCGGCCTTTCATAACATTAGCGCTTTAAACACAGAGACACGGCGGTCTTATTTATTCAGTTTCTAAGCATTAGCGTGGCGGCTTTGCTTAGAATACAACATTGGTCGGGCTCGGCGGCTTTCGACCCAATCTGGCAACACGAGTGTTCAGTTTTTAGACCGGCTTTTGATTTCAATGATTATTCATTAACGCTGTGTTCATGGCTTCAGCTGGTCCCATCTGGAGGTGCCAGAAATTATGTAGGAAGATGAGATGAGTTATTATTAATGGGTTATATAACTGAGAATATTAATTATGATTATTAATATTACTTCAAATTTGCGGGGTGCCACTCCTTTTAACAGGAGAAATATGTCTAAGTTTTTAGACTAAACTCATCAATGTGAAACCAGGGAAAAGTGAATTCTACCAGACATCTACACTATCATCACAGCTTTAATGAATCACAGGAATCAAATATTATGTTTAACCTTTTATTCAAAAGTCAACAATTAACACAGTCAAAATATCAATTGAAATGGGATAATTAAATCATGATAAAATGCATTTCTAGGCTAATAAAAGTGAGGATTATATGTAATAAAGTGAAATCACTAATCTAGGAGGATGCTAGTCTACTAAATATTGAATACAAATGCAGGATACATATTCAATAATAAGATCGTAAAATCAAAGAATAAAATAAAGAGAGCTCATAACAAAGAGAGGAGGACGGACAAAGGGGAGACGAACAAACATGAATGAGATGTACTGTGTGTGTAGCATGTTGTTAATGCGTGTAAGTTTGTAGTTATGGAAATATGTATGTGATCTATTGTGGATGAAGTTGCTGATGAAAGTTCATTCTTGTACCTTGGAGGTGAGGTCAGGCTGGACCTGGAGGTGCTGTTGAAGCGATGTAGCAGGACGTGCCACCGTTGGTTCTGTTTCGGTTCCACAGAATTTAGCCCCTTTAGCCGATCCGGGCGGTTAGGCCTTCGCAGCTGGCTTAGATAATGGCTCTTGGCTAACCACAATGGGTCGCGGGCCGGGCTTCCTTTCGGCTGTTACGCACGTCACTGGGTACCGGATTCGTCCGAACCAAGCAGCTGTAGACTCCAAAATCTAACTGTTTCAACTAAAAATAAAATGAAATAAATGGAAAGCTGGAACATGAGGGAACACGGGTGAGCATGAACGCCCGCGTCCAAAACTGTAGTTTCTGGTCGCGCGTCTTTTTTTAAAGGACGTTTGGCGACGCCTTTTGGAGGAGGCGTCTGGGTGGATCCTTCTGTGATCATGTCGGTGATTGGTCAATGTCTCTGCTTTCAGCTTGTGGGTGTGTCTTGGGTGTGTGTAAGTGTAAGACAGAGACAGACAACAAGGGATGATTCTAAACATAAAAGAATGCCTAATAATTAATTCCACATATTTCAAAACATCTTTTCAACATCATATCCTGAAATATCATGTATTACGAAAGGGTTTGATACCAAACATGACTGGAAAATATCCTAGAATCACTTTAGGAATTAATTAATGCATTTTACCTGTAATTACTCATAGACATAAATATCAAAAATTATGTTATGCCTCCTCTTAACTATATGGTTGCCGTAGATACCTCAAACTAACGTTTGTGATGTTTTCTGGCATATTTAAGCACTTTTAAATGATAAACACTTTAAAATAGCATTCTGTTGGTTATTGCATTACATGGAACGAGTGTGATCGAACAGACAATATTTGCAATTTCAATTTCTGTAGAAATCATTCCAAAAATGTTTTCATTTGTAACTTTTCAGTCCAGCACATGTCCTTTGTTCTCATTTGAGCGGGAGAACTGGGTTTATTCCATCGTCCTGTGTAACCATTGGTTTGGGTTCGGGAGGTGACAATATCTGCAGGGGGTCAAAGGGGTCATTGGGACAGTTCTTTGATGTTACAGCATCCAGAGGTATCTGTTTGAAAAAGGGGGAAGGAGAGGGATGTTCTTCTTTTGATCGTAATGTAGCAGGGAGATGATAACAGGAGACAACTGGTCTGGGATCCTTCTATCTTTTTGTTCGGACAGAAAGGGGAGAAGACCCCCCTTGGGGAATGTTTGCACATCCCAGTAGAAGGCAGACTCTTTGACTCCACGGACTGGTGAAGCCAAATGTTCTAAGTCCAGATCAACTTGGGGTTTAGTTCCCTACACATTTAACAAAATCAACATCGTAAAACACCATTAAAGACACATGAACAATTAGTCAATATAGCTTCCATACTCTCCCAACAATATATCTCATGAGACAACAGCGCATCCGTTGTTTGTGTTGGAAACACAGAAAAACAGAGAAGACGTCAACAACAACAACTCTGAACAGCCTCAGTGAGGTGCATCCACAAAGCCAATCCTTCCTTTCACTGTGAAAAGTATGAAACATGTTCTGACCTTACCTTTGCTGAAGGTCTGGTTGCTCAGGTGTTGGTCTCCCATCTTTTAAAAGCTGTCGTTTTTCCTCAAAAAAAAGTTTCTCTATCGTCTCTAGCGCTGTCATCCTGCCTGTAGTGTTATCACGCCCACTTGCTAATGCGAGAGAGAACGTAGCAGCAGCGGTCACATGGGATCAATTCACTAATGTACTGTGAACTTAGGTATAGCATTTAGCATAGCGCGGTTACGTCCAAAGGCAGCTCTCTACGCTGCCTTTGGACGTATATGGTGGCCATCTTGGGGAAGTGACTGCGCATGCGCAAACACATAAAAACATGCTAAGGGAATGGAGGCAGAGCAGCAACGTGCCTTTGAGAGGGGGCGTGGCCTCCTCCTGCTTTACAGCGGAGTGACAGCTGTTCCAGGAAATAGCGCTGTTCAGTAATTTGGGCTATGAAATGCACAAAATCTGGACACTTTCAAAGTTATAGGTACTGTAGGCTATTAGAAATGGAAAAATAAATAATTTATAATTATATTATAATCAAAACAAATAATGAAAATATCAATTCACCCTTGGGTAGGCAGTGCCTACCTTGCCTACCCTGACGGCACGTCACTGCATGACAGCCTGTTTTTAGGTCAGCTGATAGCAGAGTTTCAGCTATTCCATTGAGTTCTATTAACCTGGTTTCTAATGTTATAGTACTCAAGACTCCAAGTTGTTGTTTTTTTTGTTTTTTAAAACTTTGTCTGCACATGCTGTCAAAGGTCAACACTACAAAAAGTGCAATTTTTTTAGCACAGCAATGCATGTTTTGTTATTGCAATTAAATAAATAAAAAATGGAAAGGGTGTGGAACAATTGATTATTTTAAAGTGAGAGTGAGATTTGAAGTTGTAGGTGTGTGTATTGTGTTTATTGTGTTCTGTAATCTAGCCTGTCTGGTGAAGCTTAGGTATAATGGTGGTGGCTGTGGACAGAGGGAAGGAGTGAGTGGTAATACCTAAAACAGGGATTTGGGATCAACGTGTTTAAGGTTAAGCCAGTACGAGTTTTATCCCACAGCCCAAGACATGCCAGTGCATTGTAGACCAGTGTATGTGCAAGAACCGCTACTGCAAACCCAAGCACTGCCCCGGAGATGCAGCCAGGCCAGCAGAAAGTGCTGGGGAAAACGAGCTCCAGGCCACCTCCCCATGGCCGAGCAGGCCCCCAGACGCCCCCAAGATCCCAAGCCAATAGGTGGCCATCTCCCCCACAGACATACCCTAGAAAGACAACTACATCCCCAGATGCCTAGGGCACCAAGGGGACTTCAAGTCGTTTTAATCAGGAACATTTTTTTTCTTGGTCTGAAATCCCAAAAGTCACTGACTTGGCTTGGTCTTGGTGCATTCCAGTCTTAGGCAGGTCTTTGTCTGGCATAATGTGGACTAGAGTACGACACAAGCGGTGTCCCACTAAAAGTTGCATAAATCCCTGTCTTCAAACAATTTTGAGTTTTGTTATAAAATTCAAATAGTCAACATTTTTACAAAAAAAAAAAAAGTTACAATTCTGAACACATGCTAGTAGTAAATACAACTATCTAACTTGTGAAAGCTTAATGAATGGTTTGCAGGTGAGAAGTGGCTGCGAACCAGTTGCTTGTGCTTCCTGCGCTGCAATAACTGCTCTCTAATAAAGTCAAGTCTAATTAAGTGATGCCGTCAAAAGCGAAAGTGGCATCCTGGCTCCAGTACCAAATGGTCCTCGGAACGGTACCAGTTAGGGACCACTGTAGAGAACGTTCCGACCAGGAAAGAAATCACTAGATCACTTACTTGACTATTGTCTAATTTTATCTCATTCTCCTCCAACACCATTTACAACACCATGTCCAAAAATGTGCCCAACCTAAATAAGTACCATTTCTTGATTTAAGCTTCTAATCTGAGACATCACAAAGATGAATATCTTTGCCCACACACACGAACCCTCTGAAATGTATGCACCACTTGTACATTTCTGGAATTGTGAAAAAAAGGAATGAGAGGAAAGAGCAAAGGAGAAAAAGAGTAAGAAGACTGAGTAGGCTATTACAGAGGAAAGAGTGTATCCCCGGAGGAGGCGCGGACTGAGATGGTGTAAATGAGGGAAGCGCGTTGGCCATTCCTGTAGCCTCATTATAGTAATGGAGACCCATTCGTTCTGTCAAGGCCTCCAGAAAATTCTCTGTGACATAAAGGCGGTTCTTGTTGTATTTTACTCCAATGGTCCAAGGACAACAGAAATAGAAGAAAGATAAAGGACATTCTCTTCTTGTGTTAAACAATAAGAATTGTCCGTTTGGTGGCGTAATAAGATCTTGATTAGAACCCTGAATTCCCTGCCAGAATCCATAATGTTTATTAGTAGTTTCTGACTACTCCTGAATCTGTGACCTTTCATTGAGTAGTGAGATACTGTGGAACCCTGGAAGGCATAGGCATTTATGTCAAAGACACTCGAGCAGAATTCACTAAAAACGATATTTGGTATGAGAAAAATAAAAGGAAATGGGTTTCACATGTTTTACCTTTTTACCCCAGTAAGATTTTGATAAATAGGCTAATATGACATAAAATAAATGCACTCTATTATATTTTTGTTTGCTTAAAGTGAAGCAGAATCTAGCTTTTTCCATATAAGATCATAAATACTGTAAATAATTTTTAATGCCAAGTATTATTCACATTGAAAAATAAGGATTTTTTTGCTAAAAAACAGAGCCCACAGATTTGTTTCCCCAGATCAGGAAAGTAGAAGGTTCACGTCCAGGCAGTTTTAAGAGCTCCAAAAGTGATTTAGGCACAGACAAAATCATGTAGTAAAAAGCTAAATGTGTGTTATCTGTGATCATACATTGGAATTCTTTACTGTTTTATTAAACTGACATTGAGTAAGTTAAATATTGTGTGAATTATAAAAGTTGAGAAGTCACAAATCCCATAGGTTATGTGTTTCAGAAGATTCCTGTGATTGTGAGCCAGACTACAGACTGGCCAGACCACAGAGTTCCCGTAATGTATTTTTGCACTTTGATTAAATACCAGGTCCAAGGCAAGTTGTCCACACAAGTTTTTGTTCTTTTTGTGATATAGTTGTAGATGTGGCTTGTTTTTGTGTTTTGTTCAATCATCTTCATCCAAGCTGGTAATTATAATAAGTCTTTGTTTAATTTGACCAACATTTTAGTTTGGTTTTTGAAGAACTGGGCTCTGTTTCAGACCTTCCCACTTCTCCCTGCCGACTTCCATTGTCACTGCACATGGTCCTCCAAAATGTCCTTCAAACTAACTCCAACACTGGCAGAATGACCAAGCCGAACACGGGCCCAGCCTGGTGGTATTTTCATTTGTTAGGAACACAGTCAAACAGCTTTGGTCTGCCACGACTCAACAAGAAGAAATGAGGCATTGACCTGCTTGGAAATACATATACTGTATTAGATGTGGGCAGTCTAATATACAGTATGTAGATGGGCCTTGCCAGTTTTTTCTGTCTGTCCTGCCACGTCAGTTGTTGGCAGTACGTTTCATCCGGATATCCAGAACATAAAGTCTTTCTGTTACTGTCTGTCAAGGGGACTCCAGTTCCTGTCTGCAGGGATCAGATGGTTACAGGTCCAGATTTCAAAGGACTCCTGTTACTGTTTGAGGAGTATTAAAAATGACTTTACGCATTTTGTTGGTGATGTCAAGCACACCATCAAAATTCTTTCCTGGCTCATACTCAATGTCGATTTTGTTTCCTGGCTGTCAGTTTCTGTAGAAAACCTTGATCTTCTCTCCTTGCCAGCACCATCATATTTGTTCCCATTTTAGTTTAGGTACTGGAAAAAGGGGAAAATAGCAATATCAAATGTATTGCACTTTCACTTAAAAAAGAAAAGGGGAATAAATCAGCTAGATTATCGTCAATGTAAAGTAATAAATTACAGATATCAGTAATTCCAGGATCTTGGCTTTCAACTTCTTTGAAATTGCGACCATTGTTTTAATTGTAATATAATTTTGAGGGATTGGTTGATAAAAATTAAAGGGTTTCAGAAAAAAAGTTCTTGAAAACAGTTTCAAAATAAATGTTAATACAATTACTGGTATGTGTTTGCAGAACAACTGCCCGACCACATTTTTTCTGAATTTTGTGGAGTTTTGTTTAATTTGTGAATTTGGTGGGACTGTTTTTAATATATATATATATATATATTGACTGTGAAGAGTACATGATAAAATATCTAAATTATATTTATGTGTTCAAATCTGATGTTTTTTAGACATCCTGTCCTATTTCTGTTAAAGAACAGAGGCTCTGGGAGACCTTTGACTATAGCTTAAATTACCCACGAGGGTCACCAAAACAGCTGTCACATGTAATTGTCGCAAATTTGAGCTATAATGATAAAAAGAGCAAATCCGCTGTACGATGTAGCGATAAAACACATGCAAATAAGATTCAGATAACAGGTTTGAAGAGAGTCATTGTAGTCAAATATTTTTAGACTCTCCAGCTGGGAGAAGAGATCTGTTCAAAGGGAGATTCTAATCAGTTAACTCAGACCGGGTTGTGTCTGAATTCATGCTCTACAGCGTCTTTGAATGCTTGGTTAAATGACATCTTTGTTAGATTTGATCCTTTCTCTTTCTTTAGACATGTAGCCAATGCCAGATGCTAAAGTTTTGAAGGATCATCTTGGATCATTCACAGAAAACAGGGAGCATGAAGAGGACAGCAGATGCCACTTATTCACTGTCTTTAAAATTAAATGCAGCACTCCACTCGACAGTTTTGTTTTCAGCTCTCAGAAGGTCAGAGCAGTGAGATCCAATGTCTAATTTCCTTAAATTCAAGTGTATATTTGATTTCCACACACAGACAGTATAGACCGCTGTACGTAAGCTGTATCGTTCAGTTTCGTTCCACCAAACAGGGCACTACTTTTTCTTTTGCTCATTATGTTCAACGTTAATTAAAAATATTCGAGCAAAAAGTTCTCCACAGATTATCCTGCAGTTAATGAGAAAATTGTCATTTATTGCCGCACTATATTGACTGCGCATTGAGACAAAAACACTGTTGAGCTTGATTTTCAACCAATCAGCATCGAGAATGTTAGTAGGCCACAGCCAGGTCACAGCCAAAATCAAGGCAATATCACTACGCACATGTAAACATGGAGGAGAGTAAGCAGCGCAGCTTCACCTGATAGCGGTAATCAAGCTTGATTAACACCCGTGAAATGGGAAAAAAATCAAGCAATGCGCGAAAGAATGGCTTAAAACGTCGGACACTACGGAGCTAGCTATTGCTAATCAACAAACTACAGGTTTCACCCAGCATGCTATTGGGGTTTTATAGACAAAAATGATGCACTTGTGCACTAAAGTGTCAAGATAAAAGCTTGATGAAAGTTACTCCTACCACAACAACCACTTCTTCAAAGCCATCAACAAGCCAGCACGTTGTGCCCAAAAGCAGATATGTTTACTCACTTTTATTTATTTATTTTGAACATGCAAACAGTACAAAGCTTCCTGGTTGCTTTTTAACACATTTTTTGCACAGCATAATATAGAAAATAAGATTTTCAGGAAGCAAAATAGTAATGAAGCATAGAAAAAAATACATTTATGACATAATCGAAAAGGAGTGAGAAGAAGCATAGCTTGTTAGCTCTCACCCCTTTGTCTAAATTATATATATATTCTCTACCTCTTATTGGCATGCCACATCAATTAATAAATAATAATCACCAATAATCATTAATGACTATTATCAATTATTCCCACTAAATAACCTGTTTTTGTACATTTTCTTGAACTGGTTGATATTTGGACTTTGCTTGGGTTCCTAGCTTAAATTGTTCTACAGCTTGACACCAGAAAAAATACAGAAACTTTAAGGTTGAATTGAATGTAATGCAAGCTAAAATATTACCAACTGGGTTTACAATTAATTCTTCATATCTTTAATGTAGGACTTCTTCTTGAGTCAGCTCAAATGAAATCAGATGAGAGCATTCTGACTAGGGATGAACGATTAATTGCATTTGTGATATTATCACGATATCATAAAACACGATTTTCTAATCGCAAAGACTGCAATTTGTTCTCGTCCTGTCGTGTACTGTCCTGTTAATTTCAGAGAGTGTTTAAGAAGTGCACTCCACATGTTTACATTTTTCATGAAACGTGAAGGTAGTTAGATATGTTGAAGAGGTAAAGCCAAAGATTTGTTTGCTTCATTGTTGCAATCTGTGCTTCATAAATCTAAAATGGTTTATTATGAAACAGATTGATTTATTGCTTGTGTTCATTGAAAAATGAAAGAGGCCCTTGAAAAACTAATGGCAGATCAAATCACAATATTGAGGAAAAAAAATTGCCATTAGATTGCAAAATTGTTCAGCCCTAATTCTGAAACTAATTCATGGGCGTGCACTGACCTATGTTAATGTGTTCATTGTGACTAGATTTACTAATGAGTTGTTGTTTGTTTGTCCCCCACACTACATCACATGGACAGCATGAACAGCTTTATCTGGACAGGTCCCTCATGCACCGTGGAGGATGCTGCACATCTTACCACATGGTTATAGCAGTGGCTACACCCGTTTTAACTTTTTTTAAATTATTATTTTGATAAACCTATGGAAATAGGCTGTATTTTTTTTTTTTTTTTGCCCTGGCATTTGTTTACTGCTAAGTTGAAGTGTTGAAAAATAATTTTGAATACAATTTTGAGGAATATCTGAGAATTGCTTGCTCATTTTAAGAGGTCTTTAATATTTCTTAACACACTATTGATATCGTTGTTTACAAACACAAAAGTGTAATTTATCCGATTACTCGATTAATCGATGAAAAAAAGTGTCTCTAAGGGTTTCTCAGGCATAACTTCATACTGGTGCATTGCTTTTTCCCAATTTATTCATCTAAATATATGAAAACACAATAATCATTCAACATATTTCACAACAAACCTAAATGTCCCTGACGTGCCACTTTCAAACACAACCTCATTTAACCATCCATGAAAAAGCTACTGAACCTCCCACTTTTCTACAGCAACCTGCGGACACTGACCTAGTAGTGACAATGTGAGATCAACTGAAGATAGTGTTTCATGTAAATCTATTTGTTAGGACAGTGATATTGATATTTAGTGATGTGTATATGATAATAAATGTAATATAGGACATAAATATTTAATATGAATAAATCAAAATTAAATCTTGTTTACAATAATCACTGTGAATATGTACATGCAGTGCAGTAACTGTTCGTGTATGCAAACTGACAATTCACCATTAAATGTGTTATTTTGAAAAAATGTTTTTTAAACAAATTATATTTTGGCTGAATTATATTTGTTCGGTTGTGCGCGGATAACTTTTTCCTGCGGAATTTATATATATTTCTGATGTAAAATATGAAAAAATTAGGTAGTGCCCCCGGGGTGGAACGAAACTTTATTTCTAGGCCTCTTTTAGGCTACCGACAGCGGCCTAGTATGTATGATTTGTCACAGAAGTGATGCTCAATGGACATTCTTCTTTGTTTTGAACAAATTCTTTCTTCCATTATATTTCTTGCCTACTTATTTATTATGTATCAATTGATAAGTGATACCCCACCTACTCTTAAAAATCTGACATTCTGTACGTAGGCTTATTTATTTATCCCTTGCCAGCCTATCTGTAACACTTCAAAGCAGGCTAACAAGCCCCTCCTCTCCAGTTCTGCAAGCTTGCTGTTCCATTTCCATCGTGTTCATATTCCTTACTGTGTGGCATCCTCATCAATAGTCATTTAGGAAAGGGACGCTTTTCACACCATCACAACCAATGAAGATTCATAGCTACCATTTCAAAGGGGTAGGGGGTTTAAACAGATTGTGAGAAAGTTGAAAACCTTACATATAGATACAGCAGGCTACTAGGTTACTGCTGTTTGGCTGTGCTGAGGTAAATACTAAAGGCTGCAGGAAGACAATGGTAGAGGATCATTGTTGGAAAAGTATATTTTCTAATAATTCATAAAATTTCTCAGTTCCAAAAATGAAATAATTCTTTGTTATTTTCATTTATTCTTAAATATCTTAATATTATAATAAAATTAAAATATTAATATTTAATATTTAATATATAAATAATATAAAGAATCCTTGGCATTTCCCCACATTGAACTAAAGCACCTGGCTGGTATGGACTGAAATAGAATTTGATGTGAAATGTTTAGAGGTTTGGAAATTTATTCCACCTTTAGGAGTAGAATTACCATCCTGTTTTTGGTTTAATAATTTAAGAAGACCATTCAAGTTTCTTCACCTGTTTTTGGGAATATCCTGTAGGGGTGGAAGCTGCAGCTGCTATTGTTTTTGGGTTTGCTGTCAATGTTGCTGATATGTGCAAAAAAATTGTTTAAATTAAAGTTTAAAAAATAAAAAAAAAAAAATTCCCAATTGGATCATCACTGACCTTCTTTTAAAGCTGCAGTTTGTAAGTTTTTTGGCATCATTTGGTCAAAAATTCATATTCATCTTTGAGCATATTATAATGAACGTGTTCTGAGTAAACAGTGAATCTATTCTCCTTCTCCTGGCCGTTTAAATGAAGTTCATAAATCCAGGAGCATGACGCTCCTTGAATCTGGATGTCAGCCAATCAGATATCTTTCTACAAACACGTGTGCTGCATGAGCTGTTTTGGGCGTTTCTATTGGTTGCTCATTTAGAGACCATTGACAGTAAACATGCATTTGCAGACGTTCCAGCAGAAGTCCCCATAACAGCAAGACACAACAGTTACACGGCAACTCAAGCGGCAAAAGGCAGACTGAGGTGGAGAAGCAACAGAATAAAGTCACAAACACTGGAGAGGAATGGACCGCTTTCGCTTTGCTTCCTCGCTGATCTCCGTGACTGCCGAGGGTCCGCTGCACTCACACTCTGACTTCACAGGGAGAGCGATAACAGACGGGATAAATCTCCTGTAAACTTAAGAGAAGCTTATTAATTAATTTTACAGTCTGAATGCAGCTGCCACTCAGAGCAGCTGGGATCAGTGGAGGCCCCTCTCTGTGCTTGTGTCATGGATGAGCCGACGGCAGCAGCCGCTGCTCGAGGCAGTAACTACAGAGTAATACGTGCATTCATTTCAGTGTCTCTAAAACATCCCTACATTTGTCACTATGTATCTATTGAGAAAAAAATTGCTAGGAGCCTTCGCAAAAAAATACCGGTGGGGTGGTTGAGTTTCAGTTTCGGTTTCAAAACGGAGCGGAGAAAGAATTCTACAAACTGTAGCTTTAAGTGATCATACAGATATGTATTAATTGCGTGTACAGAATCTGAGGTCGAGCTGCTACACGCGCGTAGTTGGACGCTTGTGCTCATTGAATCAGACTGCTTGTCACCAGCGTCGAAAATGCTCGGGAAGTGGTGGGGAACATTGTGTTGAGAAGGCGGTGTTTCTGGTCGGATGTATTTTGGTGTGACTCAGTGTATGCACTGTGATGTTAGAGGGCTATAGAGACGTGTGGTTGAATGGAGAATAAAGTTTGGAGTTCCTTGCTGAGCACACCGCCTCCGACCCCCGTTCATCGGCTCTACGGTATCAAGAGAGTGGCTTGGCTTTATTTGTGCCTCAGTGCCTTTTCTGAATTCATCAGAGCTGCACTCGAACGAGAGTCGCTTTCAGCGCTACTTCCTTCCGTGCCCAGTTTGACGACCTGCTGACCCGCATCGGCGCTTGCATCTCCTACCAGAACACCAACTACAGGCGCTCTATTCCAGTGGAAGAGCACCTGTCCATCTGTCTCCGCCTCCGGTCAGTGTTTTTTTTCCTTTTAATTATTCTGAATACGTCATGGTTGGGGAACGCTCCTGATTGGTCTACATGCCGCAATGTGCCCCAAAAGTTCAACAATCCTAACTCCAGAATTGGCTGCGTTGGAGGTGCTGGACGCACGTCAAAAGCATTTGTCGCGCTAAAAGCTTCAAAACAGGAGGCGCGGGACGCGCAGCTGGACCTGTGACGCTCCCTAGAAGCGTGTCCACCATGTATTGTGAATGTACACCCGACGCTTTTGACGCGTTTTGATGTGAACGTGCCATCAGTGTATGTTGCTGATTGTCATTGTCATAGCGGAGCCTCCTTTGGCAGAGGCCCTGGTGTGTGCTATCGGTGTACGATGGTATCTGGTCTGCTTAGGGCAGTCTGACCAGAACTGACCATGAGAAAATCCTGTCATTACAAAAAAAATCCCTTTATGAATTATTGTGTTGGGTATTCACGATTAGTCAAATAGGTTAAAAACTGTCAAAGCTAAATGATAAACATTTTTTGTAAAGCCTTCCAAGAGCATTTGCATCCATGTGAAACAATGCTTTATTTATCAATTCCGGCTTACTAAAACCCCCAGATCTGGTAGGATTCAAAACAGCTACATTTTTGCACAAAAGTAAAAACAAGCAACTAGCAGACAACATACAGAAACTTCTTTACTGATAGAGAGGGTGGATATAACTACAGGGGGGATTTGGACTTCAGAACTAAGAGTGTTCGAACAACAATGAGGAGAATGTGCACTTCAGTCAGTAGAATGAGGATTTGGAACAAACTCAGTCAAGACCTGAAACAATGTCCAAGCATGATTTAAAAAAAAAGGCTGAAATTTGAAATATTAACCGAATACAGGTATGAAGTATGGTGAAAAAACTATAGGGTGTCTCTTACACTGCAAACGAGATTTTACACGGTTGATTGTAGATATAATTTTATATATAGGTTTTGAGTGTTTACAGGCATATTTGGGAAAAGGAGCACTGTGTGAACGAATGTAAATGAATGAAAACTTGACATTTTGTGTTTATATTTATGTGTGTGTATATCTGATAAATGTGTATATGTGAATATTGTATACGTGTATATGTATATATATATATATATATATATATATATATATATATATATGTCTTCTATATTAGATAACAGGCTTACTGTTATATTTACATATATAATACTATTTTTAATACACAGACAATTATAATATATAGCTATTAAATATTGGAGAAGGGGTAGGATTTGATAGTTTTAATTCTTCCTACCCCTTTTTAGGCATGCTAATCAGATATACTGTATGTATGTTGATAAGTATGTGTGGGTCTAATTAAACAGAGTTTATATTTTTTTGTATAACTATATTTTTATGAGATATATATTTTTTAATTATTAACATCAAATAGTGTGTATATAATTTTGGATGTCTGTTGGTATAGGAATATCTGATATGTACGTGATTACACAAAATGTATTAACTGTCACATGAATGAAAAAATAAATAAATAACAATAACAATGCTCTTGTTTCTTTCTGCCATAGCTGCACAGTTTGCTGCTTCTGATCATGGCAACCGGTCGCTACATGCCTCAGAAATCCAACATTGTAATATTGTATTGCTATTATTGCCACAGTCTGACAGTCTACTTTCAAACAACAATTGATGCAGATAACAACATGCAGCACACTTTCTTGAAAATATGTGTTTGTGTAATTCGGTAGAAAGACTGCACTCAAACAACTTTATTTTAGAAGCTAATCACTAAATACTGCCACCTTGGCTCTAAGGAACATTGTTTATCTTGTAAAAAAAAATGTTGACAAAGCTTTTATGCTTTGTGCTCGAGAGTTTTTATTTTTTTTCTTAATGAAACACAATGGCAGCGATAAACAAGATCTATAAACTAGTAAAGACAAAAGAAAGACCAGAAATTAACTAAACCAGAGGAGATTATACTATTTCAAATGGGTATCATTTGTTTTACTGCTATTTCACACATATAATAAAAATACAAAATTTCAAAATATTTTTTCATCATTTAGCATAAAAAAAAAAAAAAAAATGGAAATTTACAGCCTGAAACCGTTCATTTAATCATTCTGTTTTTTTTTTTTTTTTTTATTCTGGGCGGGGGTGAAGGTTTGTATTATACAATAAAAATATGAATGCTGATCACTACTTAAGAATCAAAAAGTCTCTTGTTTTTAGTAATGCCATGTATTTAGATGTACATATCATTCCTTTTTTGGTGCTTAATGCTAATTCCCTCAAGAAAACAGAGCAAAGTAATTAAAAACTAGGAAGGATCAAATGATAAAGAGGTAATTGACTTGGGTAATGACCTTTCCTGGCTCGTGATGAATAAGGATGAGGCCCCCCGATGACAGAAATGTGAACCTGTTTAATGACAGTGTGTCTCGCTAAAAAAGGAAAGAATGCCAAGCCAACCAACCTCCCAGGTTTTTAGAGCTGAAGACTGCATTGAACTTTTTCATATTCTCGCCGAACAGCTTCAGTTATGGTCCCATTTTCTATGCTAGTGTGGCATACAGACTTCTTTTTCTGTCTTCCCACTGTAATAAACCCACTTCAGCCCCCTAATAAATCTATTACTGAGCTGAACACTGTATAATGGCTTCAATTGGTGCTTTGGCTGTGAGGTGTTGCATATTTAAGTGTGCGCTGCTGAATTAAGTGTGATAGTTGACTTCCAATGTCAAGATAGTGGGTAACTGACTGCTGAATAGGATGCACATTAAAAAGAGATTTTAAAATCAATGTGATTTCCCTGGTTAAATAAATGCTTAATAATTAAAAAGCATTGCAACATTGAAGAAAACGATCTTGTATCCTTCCATTATTTAAAAGGATTTAAGAGTTGCAGTGTGTAGTAAAACTTTTCATCGTTATTCTGTACCTTTCTTGAGGAAATCAAAATTACTATAGCCCCAGTGCAGTGGAAAGTAACTCCCAACCATTTGTTTCCAGCATGATGAAGCATTTTTTTTTTGTTGTTGTCCGTGCATTTTTTGTTTTCTTCACAGCTCTACAGGGATACAGAGAGGCTTCACCTTTGACCAGCTTGATTTGATTTTGTCAAATGTGCCCTGCTGAGGCCAGCTGCTCACCACTCCCCTGTGTCTGTGCATGATGTTAGAGTCACACAATAAAAGAGGAAGTATGAAGGACGGTAACATTGAAGCAAAGAGCAATGGAGATAGATTGACCATGAGTGGTCAAATCCAGTTCATCACAGTAACCTGTGTCTGAGAAGCATCTTACATCACCTGCAAAGGTAATGGTGCTGGAGAAGATATCTATATATATATATTTTTTTTCTTTTTCTTCTTTTAATCAGATAGAGACATAGTGTAGGCATAGATCAATAAATCAAATAACTTTTTATCAGAAAAAAAAAAAGACGTAAAAGGTTGAAATCGCCGCTTGAAAGTTTGACTTGATATATTATTTTTTTAACATGTAAAAACAAAAACAGTACATATAAAATTAAGTTTGATTTGATTGCCACTATAAAAATTCCGTTTATTGACATTTTCTGAAGTGTTTTACACATTGCATTGTGGGATGTTGATTCCCGGCATAGATGGATGCATATACTTTTACATTCTTGGTGTGATTTATTGTGTTTGTCTCCCAAAAACTCTGCCAAAGTGACTTCTCAACACATTTTGTCGTGTTTTCAGGGACTGAACGTTGCAGCAAAACAATGGCGGATGTTTATTTTGTGGCTTACTGTACTGGAGAGTGGGGGTCTGCTTGTCCTGGCGGTGGTTCCTCATTGTTCCTCATGTGTACAGGTGCTGGTTGTCCACGCCGCCGGCTGTTTGACAATTTCAAGAATCCCGTCCATCAGTGTGGCTGCTGGTGCTCTTGATTTAGGCACCCTCACTCATTATGCACCGCTAAGTGCATTTACTATTTTTTCAGCCTTAATCTTAGTTTTCTATGTTCAACCCTGGGTTTGTTTTAATTAAATCTTTCTTTGTGCACTTTTAGGAGAGTGTTGTCTCCAACTTTTTGTGTCACTGCATTAACCAGCTTTAACTAACGTAGGGGCTTGTCTGAGATTTGAACCCTGGACCACTCGCAAGTCAAGCTAGAATCATACTCCAAGATGATTAAAAAAGAGTTGAATTCGGCTGTAATTGAATGTCTTGATGAGTGAAGTGATATCACTAGGAATATTGGGAAAAAACTACAAAAAATAAATAAATAATGATAGTATCAAGCCAATCATTGACATCATTGTTTGGCAAAGAAACACAATGAATCAGTTAAAATGAATTAAGTGTTTACAGTGGAGAAGAAAACAAACTTTCAAGCAGCAATTTTGACCTTTTACATCAGACATGGCCATCTGTTATCACAGCAGGGGCCACAAGAATGTGATTGTCTGATCCAAGGGCCACATTATCTACATTCAGTTTAGCATTTAGAATTATGACCAAACTGTGCAGTATTTACAAGTAATAAGATTGGATTTTCTGTGTTTTTGACCTAGTTTGTCATTTTTGTTTTGTGTTTGTATTTTTTTGTCATTTTGTGGCTTGAACTGCCGAGATGCCTCACCAGCATAGGCCTGTACGGCAATGGAGCCCTCTCTCTGCCAATCTCAAGCCTTGTGGAGGAGTACAAATGTTCCAAAACTAGGCTGGAAATGACTCTCACAGAATCCCGGGATCCAGTCCTCAGAGGTGCTGCCCCAGTCCTAGCAACGGGAAAGAAATGGAAGCCATCTGCAGCGGTAGCGGCGGCAAAGACTGCCCTTAGACACCGGGACATTGTGGGATGTGTTCAACATGGCAGAGGGGCCCTTGGCTTTAAAGCAACAACGCCTAGATGGCAAAAGGCTACTCCAGCTGAACGGCGGCACATGGTGATAGAGGAGGTGCGTTGCCAGGAGGAAGCAGCCAGATGTGCCAAGGCAGTCTCCCAAGCAAATTAAGGTCGCTGGATGAAGTGGGAGTGCGTGGAAAAGAGGAAAATCACTTGGAACTAGATTTGGAGCATGGAATCTGGTAGACTGAGTTTCCTGATCAGATCCACGTACGATGTCCTGCCCTCTACAAACAACCTACATCTCTGGTATGGAAAGGATGTCTCCAGTGTGCAGCCCCTACAACCCTCAAACACATCTTCGTGGGTTGCAAGACCAGCCTAATTTAGGGAAGATACACTTGGTGCCACAAACAGGTGTTGAAGTGCCTGGCTGATAAAATTGAGGAAAAAAGGGTAACCACCAACGCTCTGCCTCTAAATGCACAAACTACCTTTCCACAGAAGACTTTCATCCAGGAAGGGGAAAAACAGAGGACCAAGCCATCACCTCCAGACTCAAGCCCACTGAACGCAGCCCGGGACTGGGAGATGCGTGTAGATCTCAATCAGAGGCTGACTTTCCCACCTGAAATTGCAAGGACCAACCTGCGCCCAGACCTCGTCCTCTGGTCCAAGTCCTGCCGCTGTGTCTTCATCATTAAGCTTACAGTTCCATGGGAAGAAGCCATTGATGAAGCATTCGAGTGGAAGAGGCTGCGGTACACCAACCTAGTAGCTGAAGCAGGGGGGCGGGGCTGGAACGTGAAGGTGTGGCCTGTGGAGGTGGGATGTAGAGGCATTGTAGCTTATTCCACCACAAGGCTACTGAAGGAAGTAGGGTTTAGAGGACATGCCCAATGGAAGGCAATAAAAGAGCTTGCCACTGTAGCAGAACAGAGCAGTCACTGGCTGTGGCTGAAATGTAGGGATGCAACATGGGCTGGTAAATGATGGCTAGAGATGATGGTGGATTATGATCGCTGGGCGCCACCATGCAACACACACCCAGGTTTGATCAGCCTGTGGTGGACCAATCTCGGCAGAGGGTGTATTGTGATTAGTGGCCGAAACACCCAATGAAGTCGGGGCACACAACTGACGATGCGTTGTAGGGGTGGCGCCCTGTGATCTTTACTAAATTTTCAACCCACCCAAGAGTACCCCAATTGTCATGCTGAATATTAGGGATTTTTAACATCTAGTCCTAATAAGAATCAATCCTGTACACTTTGGTGTACATGTTTTTTCCATGTATTTTTGGAGACGTCTTGTATGATTGTGGAGTATCTTTCTGTTAATTTCGTGTTTTATTTGTGTGTCATTTTTGTTGCGTATGTTTTGTTTTATGTATTTTCATTTTTGTTTTTTCATGTTACAGTAATTGTACAGTTTTTGTATTTTTGTTGTTTTGTATTTTTTCCCACGTATTTATGGAGATGTCTTGTGTGTTTTTGGAGTAAATTTCTGCCACTGAGTGTTTTTGGAGTTATTTAGTGTATTATTCTGTCATATTGTGTATTTTTGTATGTTTTTTGGGGGTCATTTGGTGTATTTCTCTGTTATTTTGTGTATTTTGTATGTTTTTGGAGTAATTTTGTCAATTGTTTTTGTTTTGTGTCATTTTTGGAGTAACTCTGCAATAACTTTGGGGACTGATGCCTACAGTGTCTGATTGGGTTTCTGTTGTCCTTTGCTGGTGTGTGCTCTAACAAAACGGTGGGCAGTTTGGCAAAAACACCAACTAATCAGTCTCTATTAAGTCCTTTTAAAAGTGAGGCTGTGAAGCGCAGAGCAGAGCTTGATGAGGCTGAGTGGGTGAGCAACGGTGCCTTTGTTAAGGCACTAGTCGCAGTGGTGATGATGAGCATGAGCTCCTCCAGAGAGCTCACACTTCCTTTTTCTCAATGTGCAGTAATAAAGAGCAGCAAATTCTCAGTGTAGATTTTTATTCAAAAGGAGGAGGTGGAGGCGTGGGGATGGTAAAATTTGGAAATGCTTAATGTAATAATGATTCGAAGCAGACATTTTTTTTTCTGGATCAGGAGTGAAAGCAATGTCTAGGAGACAGAGATGTGAATTGTGAGAAAATAGTGCATGGGAGGTGAGCACGAGTCAGTGAAGTTCAACAGAGCTTTTCAACACAGCCTTTGGGACTATAACACCCTTTTGCAGCATCACATCCCATTTCACATTGAATTCTACTCACCGAGTCACTTAAGCCTCCCAAGGCTGCCATATATAAAGCACGATGCACAGTTTAATGTGCAAACACTGAAGCCGATGACTGTATTTAGGCCATTGTGAGATATTTTAGGGGGAAAAATGGTTAAATGGCTAAATGGCTAAAAAAAAAAAAGAATACACTACAAAATGATATTTTTAAGTACAAAGTACAGTACTTGTAGGTTTATGTGTGCACTTAAACTGTCTGCATAGCTGGCATTGTTAATGCTTTAACACTTTCACAAAACATATTAAATTGAAGTTAGTGGCAAACTTATATGAACAATAAACATTTTTGCCATACTGAGCTATTAAATAAACATGTATTTCCAATAGATATATACTGGCTTAAGGTATGAAGACGAGATAGCAGGGGGAGCTGTCAATTATCAACTGTTAGTATTCATAGCAGTTACTTTTGCAGTTGTATAAAACATTCTGATGGGAAAATAGAGAGCTGAAACTAACTTGCCAAGGACATTAATAATAAGCATGGACCACATTTACCATAAAAAAGGCCAAAAACTAATCATCAACTCATCATGAAAATGTTCAAACAGGGGTAACCAAACTTTCTGAAACTGTGAGTTACTTTGCGTTTTAAAAATATATTAAACATTTAAAGATTTAATTTAATACCAAAAGCATCTTTTAACTTTACTAAGTACTAACTACATCTCTGAAATGTATTTATCTTTGTGAGTTTGAATCCTGGTTGGTCTTGATGACCCATGCTTTCAATCATGCCAAGTTGGGAAATTAGTATCAAAAGTCATGTGACAGATTTTCATGGTAGTAGAATTATTTCCATTGATTTATTTTTCACTTCAAAACTTTCATGTGACTTTTGGCACAATCATATCAGTGTCACATGACTTTTGACATCCGCTTTGGTGATCCACAGACAAATGCCCTCAGATTTACACACACGTCTTGTTTTGCACTTTATCCCTATGTCTGCACATGTCGTCACAGGTTAACACTATAAGTCATGCAAATTTTGTTTTATTCTTGCAGATAATAAAACAATATCTTTTTTTTTTTTTTTTAATTATTGCTAGATTGTAGCCATCACCAGCCCTCCATAGGAAAGACTAAAGCAGACTTTAATGGTTTGTTTTTATATTCCTATTGAGGGGGAAAAAAAACAAAACACCAACTGTAAGTTTGTAAGCACAGTGAAAGTCAAATAATTTTCCAACTGCAATTTTTTGTAATACTGTATCGTTACCGTGAGCCCATTATCATCGATCATATAATATTGTGAACTCACTGTATCGTCCCACCTCTAGAAGGCAGTGTGACATGTGACTAAGGAGGGAGATAAAAGGGAAAAGGAGTTGTGAAAGCAAACCCACTTTGGTCGTGATATTACTGGTATTGTGTAGTAAAGTCTGCTGTGCCAGTATAGTGACTTGAGTGGGGATGTTGGGGGAAAACATCCCACCGCTTATAAATGATTAAATAAAAGTGATCGGGGGAGTTATTGTGAACTATGTCAGCCTTAAGACTTTGAAGGATATTTTTTGTACTTGAAAAAAATGTGTTTGTTCTTGACAAATATGTTTTTGTAACTGAGGATATGTTTTTTGTATGTGTGACATGCTGTATATGTCTGATAGGCATGTTTCTTATTTGCAAAACATAATGCATTAGTTTGTGAATGATGTTTTCTATTTACAAACCAAACTGAGAATCGCTGAGTCTGAGTAAAACATATTTTGTGAGTTTTTGAGGCTTTGTGATGATTTTTTACCTCGAAATGAAACTTTATAAAATCTTAAGCTGTTTTAATAAATAATTAATACCTGGGGTATTATAAAATTGAATGGGGAAAAGGGTGGGTTTTGTTATTAAGCATCACAACACTCACTGTATTGGTATTTGTTGGGCACGTAGCCCCTAAATCATTTGGTATGATGTGAGTGGGTGCTTAAAAGATCATAGATTTATTGATTGGCTGCTGTACAAATGCACCCTCCCATATCCATATAGGCTGTAATATTATTAAAAGCCAATAATCACCATCACAACAAAACACTGCAAGAGGTCATCCTCTTTTCTTAAAAGAGAAAAACAAACAGTTTATACAGGCTGTTTAAGGAGAAGCTGTGCTAACGTGCACAGCTTTTAACATTGTTTACTTTCATGTTCCCTAAATAAGTGATTTATTGCCTCTTCTTATATTAGAGCGCTGCAAACCAAATGTTTTCCCTCCCACAGCATGCTGTCAGCTGTTTTGTTGATGAGATCAAACATGTTTTGATTTTGTTGTTGTTGGTTTTGAGCTCTCATCATCATTATTTGCCCAGAATAATCCTTTGTTTATTTTTTCAGAAACGTAACTTTGCATTTCCCTAAAGTAATTCTGACAAAACTTCTGGGCGTGTTTATTCATGGGATTGAGCAACGTGGTCTTTGAGGTGTTAATACAACATTGCTGTGAGCTTCCTTTCCTCCCCCCTTAATTAATATTATTATTTTTTTACTCTGTAGTTCATTTACCAGTGATTTGTGTTGTTATTCTTCTTAAAGGCACACTGTGGACTTTTTGACCTAAAGAGTTCACCCATATGAGTTATTTTAAATGATTCCTCAGGCCAATATACAGTGATTGACAGTATCAATGCTCAGAGCAGGGCTTTCCCCTTGAAATACCGACTATGTAAGTTTGGAAGAGAAGGACCATCTTTCACCAGGTCATGTGACCAGGAGAATGCCTGGAGAACGTTTCACATTGCAGCAGTCACGTGACCACAGGCTCGGATATACATATATATATATATATATATATAGTTCCCACATGACCTCACAACATACAGGCATTTCCCGATTCGGCGCCATTATTGTGGGAAGCTGAAATGAGTTAGTATCTGTTTACAGCCAAAAGAGCACAATATGGTAGTTTCGTGTTGGGTTAATGGTGCAGTAATCACCACAATAGTTCAGTTAAACGTGGATTGTTTAGTAAGGGAAGTCAGGATGTCAGATCCGTAACTTCGGGATAAGGATTGGCTCTCAGGACTTTGGGTGCGAAGCAGGGCTGGTTTCGCGCCGCGGCTACAGTTTATGGGCTGGAGGAGCAGCCCGTAAAGCCAATCCTTATCCCAAAGTTTCAGGTCAACTACTGTCTGCATACACAATCAAAAGACGAAGGGAGGCTGGCCCGACTGACTGTTGATTTTTGCCACAGTGTTGTGGCGCTTGACGTGAAAGTTACTGGTCTAGCGCCCCGAGTGGCCAAAAGTCACACAGTTTGCCTTTAATATAATGCACATAATATACAAAACACAGTGACTGTACATAATATATATGCATTCATTTGTTGTTCTTTAAAGAATACAAGTTATTTTTTGGCGCTCGAGTCATGTGACTAGATTTTATCATGAATATACAACATTAATCTACAAATGAGGAGCTAAAAAAGTAAGAAGAATTTTGGTAAACAAGAGGTTTTATTTTTCTACAGCATTTTTTCTGTGTTTTGGACTAAATGTTGGGATTTATTGTATTTTTGAATATTTTAGGAATATTTTAAAACCACTTTTGATGCAATTTGTGGATTCAGTAAGACATGGCATCGCTTTAAAGGTGAGGAGTGCTGGCTTGTTTATAGCCCCAATTTTTTTCCCCCAAGTTTGACAAAACAATTGACTGTTGTGTTGGTTGTGTCTTAGAATGGTTTCTAAGGTTAAAATACATATGATATGCTACTGTGTTTGAGAAGTATTGAATCCCTAGGAGCGTGAGTGAAAACATGCATTTTGACCCATATTAGGGTCACTTTTCCATTATTGTATATGTTACACACATTGTTGTTGGTGCGAATCTCGAGACGATGTGTATATTCAATTCTATTTTGTCCTTTACCCCCCACGGACAAGAATCTCAAACTCTGCCTATGCATTTACTAGTGATTTGTGTTGTTTTGGCCTGGAGCCGTCCCTGCTTTAGGTCTGTGTCACTTGCTCACACTGTGGTAGAAGCAGGTACGGAAAATTGCATTGATCGTTGTTTTGCACAATTTATCAATATTTCCCCTCATTGGTTCACTTCATCCTTTTGACAGTCAACATTTGTTTTCATCCCGTAGTATCGTCAAACTCGTGTTGACAGTGCTGCTCGGAGATTTCTCACACAGAGATATAGATCGTGCAATGCGTCTCGTGAGCATGCAAGATCCTCTTATCATTTTTCAAGCTATTTGACTCGTCATGGTTTGATAATGAAGAGATTTGTATTTCAGAGAAAGAAAGGAATAAATGCCTGTAGGATCTGCTTCCTTCAGATATCCTTAGGTTTTTCAGCTCCCCTCAAATATTCAGTCATTTGCTCCCATTGATTAGACAGAGGTAAATCGCCTGCGGAGCCACTCAATTTAATCAATTATTTATACTCCAAAGAGGACCTGGAAACAACATTTCAGCATTTTTTTTACTCCCATCTCAAAACAACTTACGTGCATTATTTATTCATCTATTTTTGTTGATGTTTATTTCCAATAAATGGAATACTTGTGGGTCAGAAAAAGATGAAGGGAAATCCAAAGGAGAGAGACAAACTCCTTAGAGACCAATGAGCCGTGGGGTTAAGGTGGTCCCACGCTGAACCGCTTAAATGAAATTTGCTTCAGTTCATGAGCCCATCGTTGGATGCCTGTCATTTACTCGCTGCTGTAATTTGAGACGAGGGGAGCAACCAGTGTCTCGCTGTGGCACTGAAGCCAATCAAGGAGGTTTGTAACTCGATAAGCGTAACCTTGTAACAAAAAGAAATAAATGAGTGAATGTGCACATGCAGCACTTCAGTCTGTGCATGCTCAATATGAAAAGGATGGGAAGACCTCTCCTAAGGTTGATGCAGGTTTTTCTGTTAGGCTTCTTGAGCATGAGAAGAAATGTCATTATTCTGGGTGAAATGTACCTTTTATCGTGATAGTAGTCAATACATGATGTATTCAGAAAAAAACAAACAAAAAGAATCAAAACTCTGACCAGTCACTGGAAAGAACCAATCAGATGCCTTCATGTCTTGTTCTGCCAACAACCCCCTACACACACATACAATCACATGATACCATTCCTTTAACTATCAAGTACGCATGTGACATCTGAATGGGGACAAACTGGGGGATTTGTTATTTTTTCATCAGATGCGTTAAAGGATGTAAGGGCGTGGCTTTGGAAGAAGTCTTATCTAGCAAGCTTTCCAGCATTGCGGATTGTCGGTTCTTTTTGGAGTACCTGATTAAGGAAACGATTCATGAAGAAATGTAAAACCTATAAAAAACTGTAAAAACACAGGGCCATTTTTTGGTATCACTTTTAATCATGTTTAATCATGTGTGCGATAATCCCATAGGGAGACAGCAGGGATGGGGGGATGCGACCCCCTCAAAAATTAGAGTGAGAGTCGAGACATCATATGACTTTTTGTTACATGTTCCATACTATGTGCACATAATATTGGAATGTTAAGATAAGTTTTAGAGTCATAGCACAGAGACCGCCTTAGTAAAAGTAACCAATGATCTCCTTGGCTGTGTTGGAAATGTCACAATAACGTACTATACACTACAAACTCAATGAGTATATACAACTATAAGCTATAAATATGATTAGGATGGTGACCATTCCCGCTGAATTATACTTCCTAGTTTCCCAAGATGCATTTGGAACCTACAATGACATGAACCTGAAGCACACTGAGACTAAATATCTCCATTGATTCTCCACCTTTGAAAGTTCTGAAAGTATTTAAGTGAGAAAGTGACCAAGTAGAATATCAACGTGCGGTCATTTGATCCATAAAACTCACGGAAAACTCATTTAATTCCAATATTTCAGAGATTTTCAGAGACCCTCCATTGTGCTACTCACAAATCTTCTGGTTCACTTCAAGACAAGAGCCTCATTTACAAAAATGTTTAAAAAAACTAATGGAAAACAAGAAGAGATGCTTTTGTTTTGAAAAGGGGATGTTTGATCTTTAGCTTGAAATCGGTCCTAGGACGATTTTACGTTCCACTCGCAATGCATCATGGGGAGGTTGAGTATGACTTGTGTGCCCACCGTGCATATTTAAAATATGTCCCAATATAGTATACATCCAGGTATTTCTTGTGTACTCAATCTTTTCGTACTATCAAATGTGAACGCACTACATATTGACTTCAAACTTAGTATGAGTAGTATACGCCAGTGTGACATTTCAAACACGGCCCTTGTCTCCTTATTAATTATATTGGTCAAAAAAGTTTTAAAATGAACATTGTTTTCTTCTTTAATTTGTGCAATGAAAAACTGTGTAAAGTGGAATAAAACTCTGATATTTACCGCCCTGAATAGACTGTTTGTGTTTGTTTCGGTTCCAAATTTTTGTATTTAACATTTTCAGAAATTTGTTCCAAATTGTTTATAACAAATTCCAGTGGAAAACAAGGTTTCAAAAGCAATGTCAGGCCGACCTTCCTTTAATTATTTGTTTATCTGCCTGTGATTATGTTAAAAGATGAGTTATTTCCACCTTTCTAACTTGTGTAGAAGGGAAGAAGAAGGGGAAAAGAATGAGATGAAACCAACAATATCAATGAAATGACTGGAAAGAGCTATACAGGAAGTGAGATGAGCCCAGGAAAGAAATTAATGAAGAACTGTCATCCAACCGATAAAGAATGGATGGAAACTGAAAAACAAGAGCATACTCTTTTATATCACTGCCTTTATTTTGCCAAATCTGAGTGTTTGGCAGTCTCTACTGGAAACAAACAGGGCTTTATTTGAAACTGAAGCCAAATTTGGATTTTTGAAAGTCTATATACAGTAATTTTTACTGGCTGAGTTACTAAAGTGGGGCTAAATGTTTGAATTTCTATTGTAGCTGAGAAAAAAAACAAAAAACAAAAACAAAAACAAAAAAAATAAAAAAAAACAACTGAAATAAGTAAAGAAAAAAAGACTATTATGTAACTTGTGTTCTCAGTTGCGTTTTATTTGAAGCCTAACCCTTGCAAAAACTACCACACATCTCATCTATTGACTAAACATGAATAAGAAATAAATCAAATAGCACAGGAAAAGTCTGAAGTATAAAATCTGAAATGGATATTTTCCTCCTACAGTTGTAACTTAAAAACAAGCCGACTATGTTTGAAGGGGAAAAAAAAAACAGAAATACAATTTTAAGTCGCTTCATTGATTATCTTTTTTTATTGAAGAGCTAACGCTAACCTGAAACCGAAAAAGCTCCCACTACATTTTCAGTCTGCATTACAACAGGTCAAAGTACACCAATTTACATTTAAGAAAATAAAACACGGTTGGTTTGATTGTTCAATGAATATTCAAGACTTTTCCTCAGTGTCAGGTAGAAACCTCAGACACTGGCACCGATTTTTGTTTTCTTCCTGTCAACTGCCTTATTTTAAGAGCTTTGAAATTGGCTAACTTTGATGAGTGTCGTTTAAAAACAGTTTGACTGAATAACTGGATACGCTAACACCTTATTTTTGGCTTTTACTCCTACACTCATCAAAGCTGCTTAAAATAACTGTCAATTATTTTTCTTTTGTCACTAGGTGCTAAAAAGTCCAGAAGGCAGTGATTTGGCAGACACTGCACATAAGTATGGTGCCAAAAGAGGATTTTATTTTCCCCTTTTTGTTTTTATATTGAGAAAAAAAAATGTTAATTGAATTAATGGGAGAACCAAACATTTTTAGTTTATGCTTCACAAAATTAGAAAGTGCCTTAATTTAACTTGTTATAGTTTATCCATACAACAACTCCATTAAAAAGTCATTACATTACTTATTTAATGGATCTAATAGCTTTTAACATTACATGTCAGCATGTATTCATTAGGTGTGGAAGATGATAAATAATGTTATTTTAGATGAATAAATTAATATTAATAACAACAATATGTTGTAATTACATACAATGTACACACATTTATATTTACATACATATTATTCATTATATATACACACAAACATTAGAATATATATATATATATATATATATATATATATATATATATATATATATATATATATATATATATATATATATATTCTTATGCTGTTATGCTTATGCTATTATATATATATATATATATATATATGTATATATGTATATACATGTATGCATAGTTTCATAAGAGATATATTTATTAAAAAAGTGAGCCACATAATGCTAACCTCCTTCACACACCATGTGTGTATATTTTCCCATGTGGTGAACACATTTAATTTTCATTTCAATTAGATCCTTTCATTAAAGTGCACAGTATTACATTATAGAAAAGTGCATGCATTTAAACTAGATATTTGAACCTCGATTCTCAATTGGAAAGGAGCTGTGGGAAGAGTATAATTCTATTTTATTCCACCCTTCAACTACACTCAGATGATTTATTATTACTACACTAGATTATCAGTAACATACAGAATGTATTATATTAAAATAAATCCCAACAGTTCAGAGGACACATTTACAAGGTCAAAACTATTTTAAATAAAGACCCAGTTTTAATTGTCATTGCATATTGTCTATTTAATTCTGGTGTTACAAATCTTTATAAAAATTTCTCAATGTCAATATAAGCTTTAAATAATGCTGTTAAATTCCGCAGTTCTTGCAACTTGATCCATAAAATCAAATTTCATATAAATCTCATTTTCTGAAGTAAACACAAATCACTTTTTTGCAGGTTTTAGGGTTATAATGTGTTTTTAGCTTTGAAAATAATGTTTGTAGGTTGGTTTGTCGTTTTCATTTTTTGTCTGTTTATTGTCATTTTGTGTGTTTTTGCTATCACTTTTGTATTCTTTTTTTCTTTTATTTAGTGTATTTT
This sequence comes from Gouania willdenowi, assembly GCF_900634775.1. NCBI lineage: Eukaryota > Metazoa > Chordata > Actinopteri > Blenniiformes > Gobiesocidae > Gouania > Gouania willdenowi. The sequence continues at coordinate 46,343,550 of NC_041049.1, forward strand.
CATTGTCACAGTATAATTTTCTCTATATTTGTGTAATTATGTTGTAATTTTCTGTCTTTTTAGTAACATTTTTTACAGTTTTATGGCACTTTGTCAGGTTTTCTCTTAATTATTGTAATTTTGTTTGCATTTGAAATAATTTTGTGTATTGTCGCTGTTGTTTTCTTTCTTTTTTTCCTTTAGTCTATTTTTGCTGTCAATGTGTATGTTTTGGGAGTCTTTTATATAATTTTGATGTAATAATGTATAGTTTTCTCGTCCTGTGGTGCATTTTCATTTTTTTTTTAATTGTTTTTTTTTTGTCATTTTGTGTGCATTTAGTCATTTTGTGTGTTTATTTTGGGGGCCACAAAAAATCAGGGCCGCATATGTCCCCCAGTCAAACAAAAATATTCTTCCACAGCTTTATCTACAAGGCAAATTATATTTTCATCTTCCAAAAACCTGATCACCAATAACTTCTAACAATAACTTTATCTTTAAAGCTTTGAAATAGCATTGATTTGATGATTGTTATCCCCCAAGGTCAAAAGTCCTCTCCTGTCTTCTTGTGTCTTAAAATGTCTTCAAATCAGCTCTTTAGCCCTGGAATTTAAAAAAAAAAAATTAAATCTAGAATTACTGTGAGTTTAGTGCTTGCCTGTTTGTGGCTGAAAGTGAGAATGGAAATAGCAAAAGAGTAAAAAGGAAAAAGTAACAGATGTGGTGTCAGCGGAGAGAGCAGTGACACTCTAAGGAAAAGAGTGAATAATTGAAAAAGCCTCAGAAAGAAAGGCTGTGGTTGTGATGGTTTTGGCTGTCAGCACACAGTGCAGAAAGGACATGACGCCAAGCAACTTTACAAGTCCCTTTCAATGAGATGCTAATAACCAGTTCTCCTACGGGCCTGCAGATGCTTCATGAAAAAGGAGAGTTTAGATGGATATGTATGTTCTCTGTGCTTCATTTAATCACTCAAGGTTCCGTCACCATGATGTGCATGTGATGAAAGCGCACGGAGCCGTAAAACATCGACTTCTGACAGTCTCACACACCTTAGCTGGCTGCATTTCTGATGATCGTTTGTGCTTCAGTGCAATATGAACAAAGTACTTTATTGTCTGAGCAATCTGTGCAAATGCAGAACTGCATAAAGATCTAAGAAGCTTGAGTAAACAGCATCTCATAGCTTAATATAGCGTGTGCACATTAGACATTGGATTATTCCTTTGTAATTTTATCATAGTGCAGATGAAGATTAAGTACCGTACATTTACCGTATTTAACGTTTATTTTTTTAAAGGATTTTGAAAGCATAACGTGCTGTAAAGACATTGCATAGCTCTTTGGAAAGTGTAAAATGGATTGGGTCTTATTGTCAATTACATATTTCTTGAACTTGGCTGCAATAAGTCTTAAAATACCCCACTGTACATTGTTTTTTAATAAACTGATTGAATTCCCAGACATTTGATTCATAATTACAGTATTTATTTATTAATTTATTTATCTATCTCAAACAAACACAAGCCTGAAAACAGACAATACATCAACATGTTTCTACACGAAAGTTTAAATGTTGTATATTTTGTATCAGTCATTAACAAATATATTTAAAAATAAAGATTTTACATTGATATATTATGGATAAAGCACAAGTTTAACATTTTTATCTTGGTCCATCAGCCCCCATGTCTCTGTAATTTGGCCATTTATTTCCAAATATTTTAACCTATTGTAGAAAATCTATGGTAGCAATTAGTCAATCTCCTTGTGGTGAATTTCATGTTTGTGTTTCATTTAGTTTTTTTTAAACGTTCCTGGCTACTTCTTTATTCCTCAATTAATGATGAGAATACACAACTAATATAAACTTTTTGATAATGGAATAGTTTGATGGGTTCACAGTGTTCTTTACTGACAGGAAGTTATCATGAGTCACCCGTGAAGTGGTTAAAGCAGATGAGGCATGACTAGTCTCCGATAGCTATATATGATATAATAGAAGCAGAGGTCATTTTTGAATTAGAAATTCATGAGAGCTGAGTTGGCTGATAGCAAAAAGAACAAATCCTCTCAGCATGGCACTACATTAACCTCATATCCTTCAGGCATTAACATCCACCTCAAATGTTCTGCTTTCTTTCTTCGAGACCCTTTAAGCAATTCAGCATTTAACCATTGACGTACAAAGATCAACCCCTCGGTTGGGCAGAGAACATATTTATTTTGTAGCTGATGGAAAAACCTGATCGCTTATTCATGATTTCAAATTCTTGTATTTTCAAAAGGTCAATATTTTGTTTAAAATCAAGGCAACATTTCATTCATTTTTTATTTCTATAAAACAACAAAAACTACAATAAAACTGATGCCCGTGTTTGTAGCGACCACTTCCTCAGAAGTATGTTAGCGAGCTAACTTTGTTTTTGTAGCTGTGTTTATATATTAGAAACTGAGAGAATTTGAGACTGCCTCAGTTGTCTGTAATTGTTTTATTTGATTCTTATGTTATCCTGTCATTTTAATGTAATGTAAATGTAATTCTGTTCAGTGTTGTAACTTTGCTGCCTCTTGGCCAGGACTCCCTTGAAAAAGAGGTTTTTAATCTCAATGGGATTTTTTTCCTGGTTAAATAAAGGTTAAAAAAAAAAAAAAAAAAAAAAAAAAAAAGATTGTTGTAAAATGCCCAGTTACTCTATTATTTACCATCTTTCTTTCACCCCTGCTGCACACTGTGCACAGTAAAAGCTGAACACCCAAATGTTACTTCACTATTATGTCATAAAGTACTATTCAGTAGTCGTATATATGTATGTGACAACCAAACATCATGTATCCTTGACTGTCAGGCTCACATCATTAAGATGTATTGCATGTTTGTTTACATTATAGCCGTTACTGCTGAGGTTGTGGACCCACCCGCTCACAAAAAGTTATCCATATTTTTATAGGTTTTCATTTTCTGTTTGGTGCAGTAGGATCATGTTTAAATGTTGAATGGTGTTTGATGTTTATTTTAAATGTTGGTGCGCGTATGCAGAGCGTTCTCGTGCACCCCGCAGTTTCCTTAATGTCCCCCCATTTAACACTGGCAGGCGCCGACTCTAGCTCAAACCAACGTCTATATCAATAAAAATCCAATAGAATTATGGTACAAACCCCAAAACATTCCAGACAATGCAACATAAAACACACTGTGTTTAAAGAGAAAAACACTGTAGGAACCCAGTCAGTCGCTGTGTTGAAGCTGGTGATTAATGTTTTCAAAATGTTCAGTGTTTTAAATATTTTTCTTTAGTTGTTATTTTTTTTTTTTTCTAAATGCTGCACCTTAAAGCATGTAAAGCATATTAAAATCAAATGTATTTACTATTTCTATACTTTGCCATGCAAAGCACTTCTCTAGACAGCAAAGAAAGGCAATCGGGAAATGGGCAACACCTGAGTGGAAACTACTCATTCTCTCAACACAATCACTTTAAAAAGCAGAGGTGTAAAGAGTAATAATAATATATCTTACTCAAGTCAAAATACTGCTACTCGATTGAATTTATACTCCAGTACAAGTACGAGTAAGTTATACATAAAATACTGAAGTACACGTAAAAAGTAGCTCAATTGACTAGTATTTTAAAGTAAAAGTTACTTAGTTACTTTAACCCCTCACATTTCTAGTGGTAATAAATCTTGCCACGGTTCTCTTGCATACAGTAAACATCTCATGTAGAAACTTAAAAAAGACGAGACCAAATCTTGCACAATTGGAACTTGATTTACTTTCCACAAAGGTATCTGTATAGAATAAAATATAAAATGTACAATTATTTTTAAAATATGTCATGCCAAATATACCATGTGGTAACATAATAGGTAAAAAACCAAACCTGAATCCAAGAAAGTGGCTGGGCGTTGATCAAGAAATGGCACGACTGAGAACATATGATTTATGTTCAATGTGCTTTCATAAAACTAGTTCATGAAGAGACCATAAAATGGAAATTAAAATTATATTTATATAAATCACAAAAAAATAATAATTTACTCAGTAACGATTAGGTGTAGAAATGTAACAGATGACTTTACTTATTCTAAAACATACTTAAGCACAAGTAAAATGACTGATTCATAAATATACTCAAAAATGTTCAAGTACCCATAAAAGCAATTCAATTACAGTAATGTGAGTAATCTATCACTTTCACCCCTGGTAAAAACACAGGGAGTGTTCAAAATGGAAGAAACTAAAACTTACACACAGACACACACAAATTGGAACAAATTACTGAATTACCTAAAAAAAATTCAGGCAAATAAAACTCGGACTAAAAAAAACAAAAAGTCACATCATCAGTATTACATAATTGAAGTTAGCCATTGCAAATGCACAAAACTCTGTGTGAACATTTGATAAAATGCAAAAGGTGAAATAGTAATAAGCTGATTTAATTAGTGGTGGACCTTAAAAAAAACAGCACTGCTTTATTTACTTATACTTATACTGATCAGAGCAAAAGTTCAACATTTTATTTGAATATACTCTGAGAATAAGTTAAGATGTATTAAAAAAGACTTATAAAACATCTTAGTACAAAGTAGTACAAGACAATGTGGCAACATAAAGGATGGCGGAAGGATACCACCTCCTTCTACTTGTTTTCCTTTTTTATCGTGTACACAGTAATAGAGGAAAACAATGACAAATGGGTGGGAAAAATCAGGATTTGAAACCAACTGAGCAGGTGTGAGTGCAGAAAGTAATGTCAAGGAAACAGTGAGGAGATTATATGTGGAACAATTTCAAGGTAATTAAATTATACCAGGTATTACACATAATCTAACAAAAAGTCATGAAGTTAAGATGAATATTAGATGTGTCTGCAGCAGGAATAAATCCACTGATCAATAATAGCGAATAAAAAAAAAAAAAACAACCAAATATTGGAATATTCTTTCAAATTCTTTAAAAAGACAAAACTTGACAAAAATATGAAGTGAAATGCAACAGCATTGAGTGTTTCCTCCATGTCGGGGCTATCGTTTATTCCGTGTAAGGAATCTGTCCTACTCTTTCTTTAGGTTGTAGATCACAAAGCATGAAGCTAGCACTCGTGCACTCTCTAGTGCGAGTCAGCTCAGGTAATTACAGCATCTGTTAAGAGCTTCGCTGATTGTTTTTCATCTCCACATGGTCGCCACTCCAGAAAACCAATTACCCAGGGGAATGCTAAATCACCAAGACCGATTCATTATTCTATTGCAAAAAGCAGAAAAACCTGCAAAGGAGTGAACGCTGCTTTCCCCTTCATCTGAAAGGAGCTGAAACCCCTCACAGTAAATAATACTTTGGATTCTTGATTGATGAAAAACATTACATTTAAAAATCAAAATCATGTCAAACAACAAGGTAACAATAAACTTAAGCCTACTTGTGGTGACCATCACATTGTGTTGAATGCCAGATTTAAAATACTTACAAGTACAATTATTTTACAGTATTCCAGAAATCGACTGTCAGACTGTTAATGTGTAATTTCAGCATGTAACTGATATCTTTTTTTTAATTTTAAATATTTTGTCGATGAATAAAGCAATACCACAAGGTCATGTCAGCACTTTCTCATTTTGCAGAACACTAAATGCTTGTGTACTAAACTGTTACAGACTCCACATATGAAGATGAAAATATGGCACAGAACAGTTTTGATCGTACTGTGTGTGGTTTTTAAATGTATTTCTTTATTTTTTATAATTCAATTGTGTATGTTTAGATCAGGGGTTTGCAACCTTTACTCTACAAGGAGCCATTTTGCCTCACCTAGATTAAAGTCCTCCTGGAGCCATAAAAATACCTTCTCAATGAAGACAATACAGTTTATTAAATTCTATACAGTTAAAATTATGTAGAATAATGTTTTATTTAATTTGATTTATATTGATCATGTAAATGGCATCTTAAAAACAGTTTTGAATAAAATAGAATAAATTGACATCAAGAAATAAAACAGTATCTTTCATCTTCAAATTCTTATACATCTCAGTTTACATGAACACAATGTTATATAAAGAAGATTTTTTTTTTTAGTTAATGTATTTGAAAGGCTACAAAATGTGATCATATGATCAACACATGCTAATTACTCATTTCTTGCCACACATAAAACATACATATTTGACCGGCACATATTGGTGGTTAAATGAATCTGATCCCACACAATTAAAATCTCTATTTTCTTCAGGAATAGTATTTTTGTTGGTTTAGTTATCTTACCAGGGATTTAAAACTTAAGGTTAGCCACAGGTGCAGGAAAGTTGATGGTCTGTAGATGTTGCAGGAGGTGAAGTAGGAAGGTGCTGAGTCATGGCACAACGTGATTTATTTTAAGTTAACAAATTGTTATATCTTGTCTTTATTCATTATTAATCATTAATAGCCTCTGTACTTTCAATAGCTATAGCTATAGGGAGCCATTGCATAAGAGTCAAAGAGCCACATGAGGCTCCAGAGCCGCACGTTGCAGACCCCTGGTTTAGGTATTTTAGAGGCCACAAGACAGGCCTGAGAAGTTAATTGTTTCATATAGATACACTCACAGGAGAAGAATGATATTCCTTTGTTACATTATATTACTCTGTCTTAACAGTGGTTTTTGTCTGTAGCTGTATCCTGAATCAACATGTTTTACATGTCTTATGAATAAGGCCCTGCTTGCGCAACGTTTTGCTTCTGTTTCCGTTTTAGTTTCCAAAAAGTGCCGCATTCACACGGCAACATTTTCATAAACGTTTTTGTAAGCATAAAGAACAGTGATGTATACATGTCTGACCAATATGGAGGTATAATTTTATAATTCACCAAAATAAGCACATGTGCAGAGACACTCTTTGTGCACTCTTTTGGAATGTAATTGAACTGCTGTTGATTTACTTCACTGTCACTTAGATCACAGGAGACATATTTCATGCCTGCACAAGATTCTGACCACAATGTGTTGCACTTCTACTGAGAGCTATTTGCCCGAACCCTGGGTCGCGCTTAATTTCTATCTTTTTAACACAGACTCGGGTTGGACTCGGGTCGGATGCTGTGCGGTGAGGAATTGCCAGGTGATGTGTTTCAATAGGCGCAAGATGACACAAAATGTTTGCTGAAGAGGTGAATGGAGGTTGTCTTCTGGTACATGAATAAACTATGTTAAAAATGCGTAAATGACTTCTTGACTCGTCGTGCTGTGTGTGTCACATAAGTAGAACGAGGTTGCTGAGCTGTGTGTGTTGCAGCAGTAAACCGATACATAGCGTTTGTAGCATCAAATGAAGCTGTTTGTCATGTTTACAGTATACAGAACAAGTGGCTATCAAATAAAGTTGAGTTATTAAAGAAACTCACCTACATGTATGCGTCGCACAGATTTCAATAGTGTCGCAGCAATGGTTCAGGATTAAAGAGAGATTGGCTTTATTTGGGGGTTCAGGCCAAATTCTGTCAGCCTTGGGCCGGGTCAGGTCTAATTAAAGTTCTACACTTACTTGTGGTCGGCAGTTCCTTGAAAAACTACACCACCATATATCGGCCTGGCATGTATACTACATTGTTTTTTATGTTTCTTGCGGTCCCATGTAAACAGAGATCGCTTTGAAGATGTTGCCGTGTGAATGCAGAACTTTTTGGAAACAAAAGCATAACAGATGTTGTGTAAACAGGGCCTAAGTCAGCCTCTACATTTTGTGTTCGTGGGTCATCCAACCCAAGAGGATAAATGTAAAACTCCCAAATGTCTGCAAACCAGTCTTCTTCTGCTACCGCCTGTGAGCTGGTTGCAGGAACTGCTACAACTTTGCTTGGAGAATGTGTAGAGAGTTCTCCCTGCTACCCACCGCCTGCCTGTGAGTTGGTAACAGGAACAGCAGGCCTGCTGCACCAATTTCACTTGTGACTTAGAATAAATTACAATGAGAAATAGTATTACTCTTGTCATCGGTTCTTGAAGCTGTTCAATTAAAGATCCAGAGAGAAGTTAGAGAGAGAAACCTTATAGTTTGCTCTGACAATCTCAACACAGCACACACACAATGATTCTGTCCCACTACCAAGAAATCTTTTGTGATCAAAGGAGTCCTATCAATGTGATCTAATGCTGCCAACCAAGAAACTCAGGATTACCTGACTTTGCTACTTAAAAAGTAACTTGGAACACAACCAGATTCAGAAAAATATTGAACACATTAAATATTTGTGATTGTGGGCCCTGACCTGTTTAAAATCCAATTATAAGGACAAATGTGTTCTTAACACACCCCAGACACACTTGCCAACCTTGAGTCCTCAAAATCAGGGAGATTTTCAAAAGAGAGAGGGGGGGGGGGGGGGGGGGGGGGGGGTAGTTTGCTTTTGAAAGAGAAAATGAAATAATTCAATTTCACAGTGTTCTTTTATTTGAAAAACACATTTAAAGTAAAGAACAAATTCCACAGTACCCGTGCAAATGGTAAATGGTGGTAGTAGTAGAATAAATAAAATAAATAACATAAAATTAAACAAAAAAGGCATACATTGCATACATTATCCATCAAAATAAATAACAATAAAAATAATCAACAAAAGGATAATTAAACATAGCCTATACAACAACGGCTATAACCATAACAAAAACTTCCCTACACATGGTTGTATTTGAAGGTGCAATGCTTCGCAGCAGAAGTGTAAATACAAAATACATACTTTATCCATGTTTCGGCTTGTGCTTTCATCACACATCAAACCAAAGGGTTGGTTTTGGCACAGTTCGATCACTCCCTTGTCTAATTCCGGGGCAATGGCACCTATCAAAGTACATAATAATGTAAAAACTGTTTTTCTACTAACTGTACGTTCTGCTTACACACACACACACACACACAATATATATATATATATATATATATATATATATATATATATATATATATATATATATATATATATATTTATTTAACAATTTAATCTTAAAATACTAACTCTTAGAAAACAATATTATTTTATATACACTTACCTTTCACTATTTGAGTAGTTTTTGTTCTGCCATTTGCGTACTGGCGAGCGATCTCTGAATCCGGGAAAATATCCTTCACGGATTTGTTGAAAACATCCGCAAACGTAAATGGGATGTTACTTGTAGCTAACAGCATAGCCATCTTTGTCTCAGCAAAAGTAACTCCCTCAGCTCTCCATTTGGCCAGATGACTCGAAATACTGGGCTGTGAACGGTGCTGCGTTGCAGAAGCCTTGTGCTTCTCTGACCGTTGATGACTCGTGATGTCCGTTCGGCCACCGTGTTCAATCGAGAAGTCAGACCTACACACATTGCAGGCCGCATAACCCTTCCCTTTTGAGCTGTCCTGAATGAAGTTAAATAGTTTTTTCCAGTCATTTTGGAATTTGCAGGCATATTTCTTCTTCTTACATGCCGCCATGTCTCTTGTTCCTCTTCTTATGCGGTGTAATCGTTATTATTGTCCGGCCGTAAACGACGCTCAGTGAAGAATGGTCCGCCCGGACAATGTCAGGGCGAAAATAGGGAGAAAATCGGGAGAATGGTGGCCCCGGGAGATTTTCGGGAGGTACACTGAAATTCGGGATTCTCCCGGGAAAATCGGGAGGGTTGGCAAGTATGACCCCAGACCTCAGGATAATCTTATGGTTAATCTCATAAAACATAGGATACTCTGAAATTTTAGCTCCTCGGTCAGGAAAGGAGAAAATTGGGACAAACACAACCCTATTATCTTTGTGTGTGTATGTGCACCCTGTTTTTTTTTTTTTTTTCAAAATATATTTATTGGAAAATATATCAATTGAAACCATACAGTCATGCATTACAGTTTTCCAGTTTTTTTTTTTTTTTTTTAAATGCTCACGAAACACAGAAACCAGAAAAGAAAAACAAAACAAGACAAAAAAAAAAACAAAGATTAAACCCACCATCCTTCACCCATCCCACCCTGGCTCAAATAGAGTTCACACACACTATACTTGATGAAACAGCACTCAGTCTGGCAGGACTTGCAACTCCTTGAAGTATGAAATAAAAGATTGCCATTTACAAAAAAACTTATCAGTACACCCTCTCATCGTGTATTTAATCTTCTCAAGTTTAAGGAAGAACATGATATCCGTAATCCACTGTGATACAGAAGGAGGGTTAGAGGATTTCCACTGAAGGAGCAGGCGGCGTTTGGCAATCAAAGAGGTAAAATTTATCATTTCTTTTTGGGCCAAATTTAGTTGTGTTGGCTTAGCAGGAGTGCCAAAGATGGCAATAAATGGGCAGGGTTGTAAATCAACTCCCAATACGGTAGACATTATATGAAAATAACTTGACCAATAATTATGCAGGCGAGGGCAAAAGAAAAACATATGACTCAAATGACACTGTGAATTGGAACAACGGTCACATTTGTCCTCTACCTCCGGGAAAATTTTAGACAACCGTAATTTGGAAAAATGAACCCTGTGTATCACCTTAAACTGAATAAGTGCCATCCGTGCACAAGATGAGACCGCGCCTGACCTACTCACCACCCCATCCCACCAATCTTCATCAATTTGAAGACCCATCTCCTCCTCCCATGCAGACCTTGTTTTGGAGTTGGAGTGATCTCCGAAGTTCAGTATACGGCTATACATGACTGAGATAACCCCTCTACTTGGCATCTTAAATGTGAGTAAATCTTCCCATAACTGACGAGGGGGTACAGCGGGGAAGGCAGGAAAAGATTTAGAAATGAAATGTCTGACTTGGAAGTACCTAAACATATGGTTTGCGGGCAAATCATATAGTGATGACAAATTGGCAAAACTATTGAAAGTACTATCTGAATACATATCAAGGAAACAACGTATACCTTTGTTACGCCATGTTGAGAAAGCGGAATCCATATGTGAGGGGAGGAACAGGTGATTACTACACAATGGACCCAGAGGAGATGCCACAAGAAATTTGAAATATTTCCTGAACTGAAACCAAATCTTTAGGGTATTAAGTACAACAGGGCTTTTAACGTACCTTGAGACCCTGACTGGGAGAGATGAATATACAAGAGCAGGCAGAGAAGATGCATTAGAACAAGATTGACTTTCTAATTTGCACCAAATTAACTGAGGAAATTCAATCCAAAAACGTATTTTATGAATATGTGTTGCCCAATAATAAAATTCAAAGTTTGGTAGGGCAAGTCCACCACCAAACTTGCACCTCTGCAATAACGATCTCCGGACCCTCGGGGACCCCGAGCCCCAAATAAAAGAACCAAACATTTTATTCAAAGTGTCAAAAAAATGTTTGGGTAAAAATAAAGGGATCGATTGGAATAGATAGAGAAATTTTGGTAGGATGTTCATTTTAATAACATTAATCCTTCCAATCAAGGAAAGGGGCAGACTATTCCATTTCTGAAAATCAGACTTTACTTGGGCTATAAGTGAAGTAAAATTAGCCGAAAAAAGATCAGAAAAAGTACGAGTCACATGGATCCCAAGGTACTTGAAACCAGAGAGAGTGATCTTAAAAGGCAAGTCAGCTTGTTGGAGTAGTGAACCAGCTGCATTAATGGGGAAACATTCACTTTTATTGAGATTTAGCTTATATCCTGAGAATGAGCTAAACTTATCCAAAACGGAAAGGACACCTGGAAGACAGGATACAGGATCCGTTACATACATCAACAAATCGTCAGCGTACAAAGATAAACGGTATTCAACACCATTGCGAATAACACCTCTTAGTGAAGTGGAGGACCTTAATGAGATGGCCAATGGTTCGACCGCCAACGCAAAGAGCGATGGAGACAGAGGACAGCCCTGGCGTGTCCCGCGTTCCAGAGCAAAATAGTCAGAGCGGACATTGTTTGTATGAACACTGGCTTGTGGTGAAGTATATAATAGTCTAACCCAACTAATAAATTTATGTCCAAAACCAAATTTCTCCAGTACTGCAAACAGGTATCTCCACTCGACCCTATCAAACGCCTTCTCAGCGTCCAATGAGACTACAATCTCAGGTAAACTGTCTGAGTGATTGGAATAAATTATATCAAAAAGAGTACGGGTGTTAAAAAATATATGACGTCCCTTAATAAATCCTGTTTGCTCCTCAGAGATAATATTGGGCAAGACTTTCTCTAAGCGAGTGGCGATAGTTTTAGCCAGAATCTTCACATCTGCATTAAGTAGGGAGAGGGGTCTGTAAGAACTACATAATGTGGGGTCTTTTTCACTTTTTAAGAGAAGAATTATTGAGGCTTGGGACAAAGTGGGTGGTAACAAGTCCTTCTCCAAAGATTCGTTAAGCATTAACAAAATTAGAGGTGACAATTTATCAATAAATTTCTTAAAGAACTCAATCGGAAATCCGTCAGGACCTGGGGCCTTATTAGACTGCATTGCTTCGATTGACGATTTCAATTCTTGAAGGGAAAGAGGAGTATCCAAATATTTTGCTTGGTCAGGTTTAATAGTTGGAATCTGAAGATTAGCCAGAAACTCATTCATTTCAGTAGTGTCGGTGGGAAACTGAGATTTGTATAAAGATGAATAAAAAGATTTAAATGTTTTATTAATCTCAGCAGGGTCCGTAACAATAACATTGGAATCATTTTTAATTTGGGATATAAGACGTGAGGTGGACTGACGTTTTAACTGATGTGCCAGCAGTCGGTTGGCTTTATCACCATGTTCATAGTAATTACCTCGGGTTTGTAATAACATGCGCTCAGCACTTCTGGTAGAGATGATATCAAACTCTGTTTTAAGAGTTAGACGCTTCTTAAGTAATTCTTGAGTAGGGTTAGAGGCGCACTCTCGATCAAGGTCACCAATAGCAGATGTTAATTCTGTGAGTCTGGAATTTTGTTTCTTGTTGGAGTGGGAGGAGAATGAAATAATCTGCCCTCTAAGAAAAGCCTTTAGTGACTCCCAGAGTAATGAATTAGAAGTGGATTCATTTTGATTAAAGGCCAGGAAGTCACTGATAGATTTTGAAATAAATTCACAAAATGTATTGTCTGCCAACAATAAAGAGTTAAACCTCCAAAGAGGGGGTGTAGGTTTATACATTGAAAACTGAATATCCAAATACAAAGGAGCATGATCAGATATTAAAATATTTGAATAATCGGAAGAAACTACACACGAGTTGAGTCTATTGTCTACAAAAAAATGGTCTATTCTCGAATATGACTGATGCACTGGGGAAAAGAAGGAAAACTTCCTTACCAAGGGATGACGGGATCTCCAAGGGTCAACCAGACCACTTTGGGTCATAAAATCAGAAAAACATTTAGCCATGGCCAACAGGGGTGTAGAACTGGGACTAGAGCGATCCAGTACAGGGTCAAACACACAATTCAAATCACCCCCAAAAATCAACAAATGAGTGTTTAAATGAGGAATATTACTAAGTAATCGGTTAGAAAAATTAACATCATCAAAGTTTGGCGCATAAACATTAACTAATACCACTTTTGTTTGCATAAGTATGCCGGCTACTATAATATATCTACCCCCCCCATCAGCAATAATCTCAGTAGATTGGAATTGGATCCTTTTATTAAACATAATTGCAACACCTCTAGCTTTAGAGTTGAAATTAGAGTGGTAGGTCTGACCTGTCCAGGGAGACCGGAGCCTGTAATGATCTTTAAGTCTAAGATGGGTTTCCTGTAAAAAAATTATGTCAGAATTAAGCCGTTTCAAATGACTAAAAACCCTTGCCCTTTTGGTTGGACTGCCCATGCCACGTATATTCCAACTAAGAAAACGAATTGGCTTGCCCATGCCAGGAGTGCTGGGATTTAAGTTAGCAGAAAGCATTTAAGTGTGAATAAAAAGGCAAAAGGAGAAACTCCAAAGTTAACTGAAAAGAGCCAGGATGGACCCCCCCCCCCCCCCCCCCCCCACACACACACACACGTACACATAAAATGGTACCTCCAGAGGGGAGAGTACAGTGTAAACAAACAAAAAAAAGAGAATAACCATTGTTGCCACACAGCCATGACAACAACTCGGAGAAAACCTGAGCTAAACCTCAGATAGCCTCCCGCAGACTATAAGAACCAAAACATTAGCAAAAGCCCATAACCACAGTTAAATAAGTAAAGTGTGCTGGCATCCTATAAATCAACCTATGAGACTCAATAATATATATAAAATAAACAAAGCAAGAACTTGCACAATATTGCAACCTAGCTTGATCTAGCTTATTTAAAGGTAGAGGTAAGTGTTATCAGTACAAGATAACAAATATTTCAAAACTTAGTACTTATAGGAAAAATAACTGTGCAAGAGAGCCCCATTAATAGTGAACATGGACAAATTTGGTTATAAAGCTTAAAATATAAACCTAACAAAACCAGCAAGTCAACAATATACATAACAGAACCAGAATCATGGAGCTCTATGGCTCTACTGAGAGTACTGCACCGTAATTATTGGATAAATCAGGCAGTGTTTATCGTCTTGGCGTAGGTCATGGCGTCGTCTGCTGAAACAAAGTTCTTTACCACCCCACCGTGACTGATCTGAAGCCGGGCTGGAAAGAACAGGCCATATCTGACCCCCTCCATCCCGCGCAGCTGCTTCCGAACATCGTTAAAGGCAGCCCGGGCCCGGGCCACCTTTGCAGTATGGTCGGGGAAGACGGAGATCCTTGCACCGCCAACAGCAATATGTTGAGCCTCTCTCGCGCGCCGTAGCACATCCGCACAATCACCATAGTAATGAAACCTGGCAATGATGGGACGTGGTCTATCCCCAGGTCGTGGCCTCGGCTGAGTGGTTCGGCGTGCGTGGTCCAGAAGTGGCTCCTTGTCCAGCTTGAATGCCTCCATGAGGAGAGCAGCGACGGTGGAGGTATCCGCAACCACTTCCTCCGCGACGCCCACGAGCCTGATATTATTCCGACGTGACCTAGACTCCAGCTCCTCACACCTACCCTCCAGCCTGGAAACCCGAGCTGCTAAACTCGCGAGCTTGGTGTTCAGCTCAACAACATCATCCGTGCAGCCAGAAAGTGACACCTCCATGTTTCCCACAGTACCTTTGAGCGTGGCTAGCTCGGTATGCGTAGCAGCTTTATCATTTTCAAGTTGCGTTTTCACTGATTGTAGGTCAGTTTTTATCGTAGCCAGGTCGTCACCCAATGCAGCTCGTAGTTCGCTTTTAAAGATAGCCGCAATGTCTTGTCTCAAAGACGTTAATATCTCCAGTTTCAGTGCATCCATGCCGGGAGTCCCAGTCGAGGAGGCGGAGTCCTCAGGTGAAGCAGGCGCACCGGAGCCCGGGGTCTTAGTGTGCCCAGCAGGCCGCGTCTGCCGGGTAGTTTTCCGAGGCTCAGTGGAGTCTTTCTGCATATTTACTCGGTCAAAAGTTGCAAACTGCAAAAGTCCGTTCCAAAACGCACTGTGGTTTCAAAAAAATATTTAAAATAAAAGGCCAACAAATAAGGATTTTAAACAGAGTCTGCGGGAGCTTCTACCCACGCGTCCTACTCCATTCCTGCTCTCTGGCGCCCCCCGTGCACCCTGTTTTAACTACAGGTGATCTGATCTCGAAAAAATAGAATGTGGTACAAAAGTTTATTTATTTCAGGAAACCAACTTAAAAGGTGAAACAAATATATTATTTAGACTCACTACATGCAAAGTGTGATATTTCAAGCCTTTAGTTATTATCATTTTGATGATTATTGCTTACAAAACCTATGAAAACCCCAAATTCAAAATCTCAGAAAATTTTAATATTACATGGAATCAATAAAAACATGATTTTAAATACAGAAATGTCGGCCCTCTAAAAAGTATTATCATACATATGTACTCAGTGCTTGGCGTGGCATTGATGCTGTCAGCCTGTGACACTGCTGAGATTATGGAGACGCAGGAGGATGCTTCAATAGCGTCCTTCAGCTCTTCTGCATTGTTTGGTCTCATGTCTTTCATCTTTCTCTTGGTAATGCCCAACAGATTCTCTATATTGGATTCAGGTCTGGCCAGTTTCACCTTTTTAATGTGAATTACTGAAATAAATACATGTACCTGTATTATTAACATTTAGTCAATGCCTTTTGATGGTGATACTGAGGGTAACCCTTCCCAGAAACATTTTCCATAGTGTTACAGAGATTCATTAATTCAGTAATATGACATGGTGAAACCAGGTTGTTTGGATAGATAAATGATGTGATTCCCATTAATCACAGATGAATTGTTCTCATTTATTGTGCCGACAGAATAGTTTCCCTCCTCTCGTGACCTCAATCTTCGGCGTCCTTTGAAACCGCGCTGATGACTACTATTTCCTCAAGTCTTTGCTCCTCCTGCACTGAATCTTCTGAGAAAAAAAGAGCCTCTAAGCCGATTTAAATTTCCGTTTTAAAAATAATAACAAAAACCTTGACATTCACAATGAGAAAAATGAGAAGCTTTATTCTCCTGGAACTGCGCCGGATTGCCTTTATACCATGCCTGAACTCTACTTTTTTTTTATTTTGGCAGTCCTTAAAAGTGCTGTGTCTAATTGTGATGGTATTTTTAATTAAAAGTGAAGGAATTGGATATGTAGTTGTTTGCGAAGGGAGACTAATCTGTTCTTACCTGCACCTCTTCTACTGCCTTCTATCTTCCATCTATCTGCCTAATGAGAAAATAGAGGCGGGTATGGGACTTTTTGATATTTGCCTTTCTCTAAATAGATTTGGGTGAATATCCGATTAGGAGTCAAGCCCCAGACCATGCAACGCTATGGTTCAGAGACCTGAAGGATTACCCGAGACAACAAAAACAATTCTTTTCAGACTCCATATTTATATTGAAGTTTTTCCAATTAGGATATCTTCAGTTAGACCAATATTCTTAAGTGAAATTTACAACTTCTTTGTTGTGCACTCACTACTAAGTATACTAGGGGTTGAACGACTACATAATTTTAAAGGTCGACTCTGTGCATACTAGTTGACTCTATGTGCATACTAGTTGATAATGTCACCAAGAGCCAAAGCCGAGCCGAGTGGCGGTGTTTTACTAAAATCTGTGACCCAAAAAAATCTGTAGCCGCAGATGGCGACAGTTCCAACCCCTGCGGCTTCTTGGCGGAGATTTACTTCCCCTTAAACATGTTTGTAATTCTTCTCCAGTCTGCATTTACTTCACCCAATGGAGCGTCATGTTTAAGGGGAGCACTCTTCTTCTCTACCGCAAAGAAGCTGAAGCGGTCACTGATTTTTTTGGGTCAGAGACTTTGGCATAACATTGCCATCTTGGACAAAAGTCAGGTATCAAATATCTTTGATTAATTGATTGATGAGGCTTATGTCATTGTCAGATTAAAAAAAAAAAAATCTGATTCTTTTAGTTAAAAGTCAGTAATCAGGTTCCTTCATTGTAAGTTTATTTCCTCACTCTTGTTTTGGAAATTGTGATCCAATAATACACTACCGGTCAAAGGTTTTACAACACCACAATCTTTTCAGTTTATTTTGAAATTGCACTCTGAAATGAAAGCATTCAAAAAATAAGCAATTTGAGTTGAAAAAGAAATGATGGAATCCATGAACAATACTGTTCATCTGATGCTCATGAGGGTCTGAAAAAGGTTTTTTTGTATAATTCGGAAAAATTTACAGAATTTTTCAGTTTCTGGTAACCAAACCTTTTTTTTTAACCTCTGACTGTTCAGTTCTTACCTTTGTACTATTTCAAGCTGATCATTGGACTTGCACAACTTGAATTGCAATAAATAACTTGAAAAATTAGGGTGTTCTAAAACTTTTCAC
The DNA here is from genome assembly GCF_900634775.1 of Gouania willdenowi. Taxonomy (NCBI): domain Eukaryota; kingdom Metazoa; phylum Chordata; class Actinopteri; order Blenniiformes; family Gobiesocidae; genus Gouania; species Gouania willdenowi. Next base: position 46,361,339 of record NC_041049.1, read on the forward strand.
TGGTATTGTATTTCTGGAGACTTTTTAGACTTTGTAAGACGTGTTTTGACTACAAAACAAAACAAAAAAAAAACAAAAAAAAACTGAAGCTATTTCATATTATCGCATAAATATTAACAAATAAAGATATCTTGTTAACCTTGGCAGTAGAACTATTACAGCAGCAGTCCTTAGAGCAAAGATACCATGTTCAAACAGTCAAAGAAGTGGACGGAGTGAATATAGAGGACAGTCAGAGAAGAGATAATAAAAGTAAAACTCATTACAACCAGAGTATGCAGACGGAATGTTAAACACAACTAGTAGCATATGTTATAAAACACAACAGAAAATGAAATGGCTCTCGAGAAGCCAAAGTAGCGAGACATCAAATACCACCAGTGTGTATGTTTTTACCATGTCCTGAATACACAACACCTGAACAAGGAAACAAAAATTAGAAATCATCTTATACAATTCTTATTATGAATTTTATGTTTTGATAAATGCATTGAGATTGACAAATAAAGTTGAATTAAATTGAATTGAATCTTAACATTTATAATGTGGTTTTTCTACACAAATGGCTGTACAAGTGTGTGTGTGTGTGTGTGCGTGCGTGCGTGCGTGCGTGCAATTCGTAAAGCTCTTGATGTCATGCAAAGCATAACTTCTAAAATCTTCAATAATCAAATCTACCATTTTATCTCAAGATAACAACTGGGAGGAAAAATCATCAAAAAGTTGCTGTCTTGTGGAGTTTTCTTCAGTGTGTGACAAAAATCCAATACTAATGAAAATATTAAGGATGTTTGTTACTAGCTTTTTGCCCATGTCCAATGTTTTACTTCTGATATTTATCAATACCAACATGTACGCAGATCCCCTCACCGAGACCATTTTAGTACACATTATGTTTATCTCCATGGAAGATGGCAGAGATGCCTCTTTTATAACAGTGGGGGCCACCAGGTGGCGACGGGGCAAACGTGGCTTAGCGGTACAGTGGATCGTCTAATAAACAAAGGGTTGGGGGTTTGAATCCCGCTCTATCCAAGACATTGTTGATGTGTCCTTGGGCAAGGCACTTTACTCTTGTATGAATGGGTATGAATTGTGCATGAATGTTGGTGGTTGTCAGAGTGGCCGGTAGGTGCAAAATGACAAATGTGGCTGCAATGTAGCTCACCACCTGACTGATGTGAGTGACTGGTGTGAATGAATAATGGTTTCTGTACGTGTTTGAGTCTCCTCAAAAAAAAGAGCTATATGAATCCAAATCATTATTATTCTAAAGTTATGTTTGTTTCAGAATCAGAATTTCTTATTAATTGCTTATGTTACAGCCACAGAAAAAAAATCTCAAATAAAAGAATAAAAACATTAACAAAGGTGAAAGAAGAATAAATGTTAAAAAAAGTGTATAATTAAGTAAAAGACTGTTAAAAATAGGAATCAGATACACACACATTACAGTAGTAGAAAATAAAGTAGTATAGATAATAATAATAATAATAATAATAATAATAATAATAATAATAATAATAATAATAATAATAATAATAATAATAATATACAAATATGATACAGATATTTACAACAAGCTGTGAGGTTACAGTGATGAATTATACAGTTTGATGGCCACAGGCAGGAATGATTTCCTATTGCGTTCTGTGGAGCACCGTGGTTGGATCAGCCTGGTGCTGAATGTGCTTTTGTGACTGACCAGCACATCATGGAGTGGGTGGGACTCATTGACCAATATGGCCTTCACCTTGGATGTTTAATCCAACTTTCACATAATCAACATTCATGTCAGCATTTAGAAAAAAGATGTTCTCTGTATTTTTGTTGTCATTTTATTTGTTTCTCTCATTTTGTTTGTTTTTTTCTAGGATTTTTGGAGTCATTAAGTGTTTTTTTTTTTTTTTTTTTCTTTAGGTTTTATGAAGTCATTAAGTGTGTTTTTTTGTTTGACGTTTTAAAATTATTGTGTGTATTTTTCTTGACGTCTTATGTGTTTTTGGAGTCATTTTGCACATTTCTATTGTTTTTTGTATCTTTTTCTGTATTCTATATATTTTTCTCTCATTTTCTGTATTTTTTTCCACATTGTGTGTTTTCTGTTTTTTTGTTTGTCATATTGTAATGTTTTGTATATAATCCTTTGTATTTTGTTGATGTTTTTGTGTGTTTTGCAGTTATTTTGTGTGTTTTTGGAGTCATTTTTTTGCATTTACTTTAGGGCCACACAAATTAGACTAAGGGGCCCCCAGTTGCACATGCTTGACACATATCATCATCCGTGCAACTTAGAAATACTATAATACTATAATATAGAAAAAGTGTAATCATTTTTAATATGTTGTCCTAAACGATAGCACATTTTGGTTTTTCATATTTCGGGCAAATAACATTACCCATTTGTGCAAAAAATCTTCATTTGTTTGCAAAAACCTTGATTTCAAAATAGAAATAAGCTGTTTCTAAGGCTGGAATTCAAACCATGCTGCCCCCCTCTGCACTGAATGTCCTTAGTTATCCGGGGTTGCAGCTGTGACACAACAGAAGAGGAGAGATCCACATTGTGTTCAACTATTCTGTTTCACATAGAGCCCAGTGCCCAAGCTTACAGCTGGGGTGGCAAAGCCTTGCCTTTGGGTGAGCTAACCCTGAATGTGGCCCTCAGCCACATCAAATCTAATAGATTCCAGCTTGCAGAGCCATCAGTGACATACATACGCCCCTGAGAATGGATTTTGGCACCTAAGAGTAGAGAAAATGTTACCTTAAGTACAGTGAGGCTCAGAAAAGACAGCTGCTTCATAAAAAAAAAAAAAAAAAACTAAAAAAAAAACTCTTGCATTGTCATTTTTTAAATAAAAATCAGTTGATGATAAATATTTGTGATGGCTTATAATCTCATTTATTTGGCATGTGTCCAGTTTAAACCAATATGCGTAAATCAAATTGCAGACAGAGCATTGACTTTTTTACAGCATACACTGCTCCTACCCTTATCTGTAAGAAAACACAACATGTCTTGTGTAAAAATGCCACAGATAATGGAAAAATGTAAAGTGGAGTTATGTGCAGTAGAGATGAGGTGGGTTGGCAGATTGTGACTATAGGGTGCCTATTCATCATCAGCAGCAGCAGCAGCTCTTAAGTTGAGACTTGGTGATTGTCCATCGCTGATCATGGCCACACACTTGCATTTGACAAATGAGCCTTACATAGGCCTATATCTATTCATTGGACATGTGCCTAGGTATTATTTCTTTTACCAACCAACGCACAATCTGTAGTAACAATGTGGGCGGACAAGGAGATATAAAAAAAAATAAGCAGGCTGCTACTAGGAATCAAAACACACTGACAGACACATGAATAAACATCCATTTTATTGGAGCGAGAATGACTGGAGTTTCTTTATGTTCATTCTGAGTTGCATTAGTTTAATTAGTTTTTTAGCTTGTTCAAGAAAAGTGAGTCCTATAGTGATTTTTAACTGCAAGCTTTATCAAAAGATAATTTATAATATTCAAGGTTCAGTCTGGCCAGAACTCTTTGGAGAACAAAAACCTGAACGTCAGCGAGAAACGGTGGCTGCCTTTTTTGCTCATCTCAGACACTTCAAGTGACGTCATCACGTTGCATTAGACTAAACCGAAACTCCGCTCTCTCTTACTCACTTACACAATATACAAATATTTTAAGTGCCAAAAAACGAAAGTGACAAGGAAATAATAAAAACTATGATTTGACTGTCCTGCTTCCCGTAGCAGTTGAAAGTTTTGTTTACAACATGGAGGACACCGCAGGTGCTCCATAGACTCACTAGTCTGTCGTTTGTAGTGATACACTGAGAAAACAAGCTGGCTGGAACAAAGAACGAGCAAACCCTGCGCTCAGTGTCTGGATATAAAGCGGTGGATTGAGTGGGGTTGTGATAATCCCGCCTACCCAGCGACAAAATCAGCATCCACTTGCCGCTGAACCACATAGACAATCAGCGAATGCAGACTTCGATTATGGCATTAAAGGTCTCGAACAACATTTTTTCCGATGTTGTTGGACTTTTAAACGCTTTTAATCCATATGGATCCTGTTATTCTCTCCTACCTGTTGTTTAACTCAGTGATTTACAACTGCCAGCAAATCTCTCCCTCCATGTTAAAATTTGTCTCACATATTAAAGCACATGTATCGAGTGATGTATGATATATCATGTAGAACATAATCAATAATATCACTGCTTAATTTGAGCAACTTTACTCTCTCATTCTTTAAGTTACAGTAGGGGCAGGACATTTCAAGTTGCATTTTGGATATATTTTGGCAGGTCCATAATACAGCTTTAGAAACTTATGTTACATAAATGATAATAATAAAAACAGTTTGATTGGTAAAATTGTTTTGAACACTGCCCAATATTGCAAATGATATAGAGAGTAGAAAGACGGTGCTGAAGAATCTGTATAAGTGGAGCTTTGTTCTGGAGAGCAGAGGAATTAAAGTCAGCAGAAGAAAAACAAGTACATGTGTCTGAGAGACAGTAGGACACATCACAATTCATGAGATAGACATAATGAGAATGGATGACTACTTTTAATTGGATGAACAGTCAACAGGAGACATAGCAAGGGTGGAGTGGATGGAGGTGAGTGTTGGGGGTTGTGGGACTTAAGGGTGTTGAATGTGAAGGGTTATAAGACAGTAGTGAAAGGTAGCATGATTTGTGTTTGAGGAGAGTGGCAGACTATAATAGAGAAGAAGCAGAGCTGGGAATAGCTAGAAGGAAAATGCTTAGTTTTTTCTTTCAAACAGTTAAGGTGGAGTAGTTTGGAGATAAGGTTTAAGGGACCAGGTCGAGATGATTTGAACATGTGCAGAGGAGCGATAGTGAATGTATTAGACAAGAGATTTTTCCGATGGAGCTGCCAGGAAAGAGGAAAACAGATTGACCTGAGAGAAGCTTTATGGATGTAGTGAAGGAGTGAAGGATGATATAAAGATAGCAATTCCTGCATCACTGACCTATACTTGAATGTCTGAATGCATTTGGTATTTATGTGTTCAAAAAAGCTCAAATAATTTTTTCACCTAAAGAATAATGGACCTAAGCTCTTAAGTTGATATGTATAAAATTTAAGGACCAGGGTCCAAATTTGCTTCATTAAAGCAGCAGCTTTCAAAGTTTTTGGAATCAGGGCAATGCATTTGTACCCCTAAATCCCAAAGGAATAATTTTTGAAAAAATCAACTTCAATATTTAGGATTTTTTTTGGAAGAAATAAACTGTACTAGTCGTATATAACAGGGGTGCTCACACTTTTTCGGCTTGCAAGTTACTTCACTGCTCTCCACACTTGGTACAGCACTGCTTCGACGTCTTACCACGGCCGTAGAGCGCCGACCGCTAATACACCTGTTTTTGGCTCGGCTCAACACTTCACTCAACTCCAAATTGTTGTGCCCCTCTTAATACACCTGTTAACCTACCACGGTGGCCAGGCGCCGCGTGTTGGTTCTCCGGTTAGCCTAGCAGCTAGCCGCCATGTGCCAGCGCTAGCTGACCACCTCTCTCTGCCTGCACACCAGCACAGATGGATGGAGAACAAGGCCCCACACACCAGGGGTCTGGATGCTTGGAGGCAATGCTCTGCAGGTGCGTCAACAAGATCTCGGGCTGAGACACATCATGTCTGCTCATGCTGGCTCTGGCTGGTACATGCCCGGCAGGCCCTCGACGCTCCCGGCTCCTGCTGCCACTGTGCCGTCTTCACAGTAAAGAGCCTCTGCAGACAGCTAGTACTCCAAGCTAGCCTGTCTGAGCAGGACCCCTATTTCCCTCTGCACTGCGTTGCCGCTGCAATGGGAATGGGCATGGGGACCTTTGTGGAGTCTACAGTGAGGCCTGATTCCAGCTGGGGTTCCCAGCTCGACCTCACCACTGTTCCTCCCTCTTAAGAATGACATCCTCAACTTTGACTGTGGGAACGATGACAATGTTTCCTCTGAACTCCTCATTTCAGAGTGACGATGAGGGAGATGACATCTTCGTCACTTTGGCTCGGGCATCAAAGTCTGCTGCCTCGGTTGCTTCCCAGGTGGGAGCTGAGGGAAGCATTCCAGCTTCTCCTCTCCCCGGCTTGAATATAATGGAGGTGTGCAGATGCGGCGCTGCCCAACTGGCCATCCCTTGGCCTGCTGTTGTAGCCGAAAAAGGAGGACAAGGCTGTTGCCTTGACACCTGTTTGCCACAATGTGTTCCCGGCTCCTCAGGGCGCTCACTTTAAGACGCCTAAACTGTCTGCGCTCTGGCAGGCCTAACTATTGCCACACGGTTCCTCTGGCTGGCCCAGGAAGCCTTTGGCCTTGGCTGCAGCTTGGCCGGCACCGCAGCACACCCAGGCCAGGAAAAAGAAGAATGCAGCCTGGGGCGTTTCTCTCATCTTCCATGGGAAGAGGGCCCCACACGCCCCCGCCTACCCGCTGGCACGGCTTGGTCCGAAGGCCACCGGGAGAAAAGGATGATTTTTGATGGAGGTTCCGGCTGTTGTCTCTCTAAAAAATGTCAAAAAGCACGCATACACAATCATATTTCCACCAAAAATAAAGTGTGTCCTGCTGTCGCACCCAGGCCAAATGCTGAGGGTGCAGACAATAAAAAAAAACAACAAGCCCCTGGCTACTCCTGTTGCGCAGGGACCTGCACCCAGAACGCCTGGCGCTGTGGGCTTGGCCACTGAGTGGCATAATCTGTCAGCCATGGTATTCTCACAGCGTGTGATCTCCACCATACAGAGCGCTCGAGCTTCCTCCACTAGGTCTTTGTATGACTGTAAGTGGAAGGTGTTTGAGGGGTGCTGTCACCAAATGGGACACGCCCCATTTCAGTGTCCAGTGGGAGGAATTTTGTCATTTCTGAGGGATCTGATTGACTAAAAGAAAGCCTTCTCCACGGTGAAAGTGTATCTGGCAGCTATTGCTGCCTGTCACCTGGGCTTTGGGGATGAAACTGCGAGACAGCGTCCTCTGATTGTTCGTTTTATGAAAGGAGCATGCAACCGATGGGACGGGCAGACTTGAAGTTTGTGTCCCTGAAAACAGTGTTGTTACTGACTTTGGCGTCAGCTAAGTGGGTCGGTGACATCCATCAGTGCACTCATTGTGCTCTCAGTTCTTCCCGGGCAATTTTAGGTAGGTGCTGAAGCCCAACTCGGCCTTTGGGTGGAAGATGTTGGGCTTGTGTTCTCCTATTGACCTCACAGCCTTTTCTGCCTCACAGAGTCAGCAGCGGCCTCATTTGTTGTGCCCAGTACGCGGTGCGCGCCTACATGGATGGGACAGGGAGTTCGAGGAGGAGCAATCAGCTCTTCGTCTCCTGGGCTCCGCCCCATAAAGGGAAGCCAGTTACTAAGCAACGCCTGTCACGCTGGGTGGTGGAGGCGATCGCTTTGGCTTATACGAGTCAGAGTCTGCAGCCACCTGTGTGCTTGCATCCACTTTCGACTCAGGGTTTAGCCACATCTTGGGCCTTGTTCAGGGGAGTGTTTGTTCAGGATATTTTTGCTGTGGTGAGCTGGTCCTTGCCCCTCACTTTTGTCTGGCTTTGGAGGCTGGATGTCTCCGCTGTGTGCGGGGCATGGGTGGTTCTCCTGTCCTCATCAAAATCCTGCTTACCCTGAGGGCTGGTATACACTTGATAAGCTTGCCTGCAATACAGGAGCTACCACATCTCATAGTGAGACATAAAAACAAATGTTATGAAAGAGAACTACAGTAGTCTCTCACTGTATTGCGGTTCACCTTTCGCGACGTCTGTGTTTTGCGGATTTTTTTTACAGTGCATATTTGGATGCATTTTTGGATGCTGTGTTCACCCACCAGCGACACATCTAACTCGGTGAGTTTCACTGCATGCTGAAGTGATGAGCTGCGCTCCTTTTTTTCCCTTTCACCAACATAAACCACTAGTGAAAAAAGCAGGTGTGATTAGCGGCTATCCTCGCTCAGTGCTACAGAGAGAACTTTTACCTGCTGCTCCCTCCTCCTCGCTGATTCTCCTCCACGCCAAATCCTTTCCTAGTCCGGTACCGGGTATGAAAGCCGTGTCATACAGCTCCAGGTGGTCACAAACAGCTTCTACTCCATGGTTGAATGGGTGAACAGACCGGTGTCCGTGTTGACGTGACGTCATTGTCAACAAAAACTGATGGCGTTCGGCATCACGAGCAGTGTGACTCTGAAGTGCTGTATGTTTGAAAACAGGTTTATATTTTAAAAACTACAAAGGTTTGAACTTTGAGAGTGTTTAAACAAGAGAGAAATGTTAATTCCTGTCTGAGAAAAGTGTATAAAGTGTGTGGTGAGGGGTTTTACAGCCTTAAAATATGTATAATAATTGTAAGAAAGCTGACAACTTCGCAGATTTTGCCTATTGCAGGTTATTTTTAGAACATAACCCCTGCGATAAACGAGGGGCTACTGTACAGGTTATTTACATAACCCCGGTTCTCTGATTAATTTGAGTGAGAGACCGGACAACCCTTCTAGTGGTTTGCTTATTTGAATGGTGTAGTATCATCCGCCCACTCTACTTATAGTAGGTGGGCCTACCTGCGGCGGATGAAAACATTTTACCAGCCAATCAGGATTGGCGTAATGAGGCATATATCCCATAGTATGACATCTCACTCATATTACTCAGAAAACTGGAGTGATGTATATAACCTGTAGTTTCAACTGTATACAATCGGATCTTAATATTTTAAATTATTACAATTATTAAACAATATTCAATATTTGTATAATATTAAAATACAATAATAATATTGAAGTAGTAATGCCTAAAATTTGAGTTGGATTGGATAAAAATATTTTGAAAATAAAGTTTGTAAAATCTACAGAGTAAAAATGTAGCCTTTCCACTTCATGGCAGAACCAAAACTGTGTGAAAGTGTGATGTCAGCAGTTTGTTTATCTCAGATCATCTCACAGTTCAAATCAACAGAAGTACCAAACACAGCTGCTCACTTCATAAAGACCATGCAGGTTATAGAGTCCAAAAGTCTTTGCACTGAATCAGAACACACTAATGGGGTTGAAACCACAATAAAAAAAACACATTTTTTCAAGTCTTACGATCAACAAGACGGATCGACAAACAATGCCTCTGTGATTGCGATCGACGCGTTGGGCACCCCGGATATATAACATAAATGTATGTATTAAAAATAAGATAAATATGTGCACATATATTTGAAAAAAAAGGTAATTACTTTTTGCACAGTTTCATTGTTATTTAGACAGACATGTACATTGCACTTCAAAGGAACTTTGAAGTCTTTGACTCCAGTTTGACAACCATTGCTATAAAGCATTCAATTTAGGCCACAGGAGAAATCAAAAATAACCCAGAAAAAGATTAATCAATTTGTAAGTTACCATCAGATTTAGTTGTGGATATCTCAGTTTTCCCATGCTTATTTCACATGATGGCAGTTATTTTTTAAAACAACTCTCAATGTTTCCAAAATCCTTCAATTTCCCACAAATAATGACACAAAATTCCCTCAAATTAAATAAAACATGAAGTGAAAATCCTGCAGGCACTGATGTCTGTCACTCATCGGTTGAATATAGCCTGTGCCTCAGATACTGTAGATATCATTTATACTTGGGAGTGAAAACTAGGACACATTAATGGCGATATAACTAATTTTTGGATTTTTCTCAAGGTGGGAGTAGAAACATATGTGGAGGCTGCTTAGCAGCCCAAAAAGCTCTTATGATCACAGTCCTTTTACTTTTATTTTGAAAGTATCTCTGTTTTCTGTATTTTTTCTGTGATATGCATTTCTTTGGACTTGCCTTTTCTGGTATCAAAACCATCTTCACTGGGTGATCTTATCATCTAAAGCATCACAGAGGTGAAGGTTAGAATTTAACATATGCTTGGAAATAATGTGGTAAACATGTTTTACACTTAAACCAATAACAGCTGGGCCATATCTGTAAATTTGTTTAAATAAGAATGAGAGGGCTCATTTAGGGCAGCAGATCCTATCCTTTCCAGGACTTTCAAAAGTCTGTGTACGAGCCTGTGTTTAAAACCGAGCCGTGCACATTCTCTCCGCTCATTCAGGCAATCTGAGCCTCACTAGGCCTCTTTGGCAAGGAAAGAGGGACCAGGTGCCGGCTCTTGCTTCCATGCCAAAGTGCAGTGAAATGTCTGATTTGGATAGAGCCCCATCTGCATTTCTGTGTGTGTGTGTGTGTGTGTGTGTGTGTGTGTGTGTGTGTGTGTGTGTGTGGGACATGGAAGAAGGTTTTAGGGGCAACCACTCAATTCAAGTAGTTATCATAGCTCAAGTGCTAACAGCTTCTCAAGTTTATCTCTGTCATCTTTGTTTGAACAATAATTAAAATGAAGTGACATAAACAGAAACACTAAAGTGTGTCAACAGCCTGTTTTACTCCAGTTATAATGGGTAGGAACAGTTTTAATTTTGTTGAGTCACAATGATTTATTGATTGATTGATTTTTTGCTTTGGGTCATTGTTCATTGTTTGTTTTACCCGTTCTTTAAAAAAAAAAATAAATAAATAAAATAAAATACGTGGAAACAAGAATAAATATGATAAAAATAAATACACATAGTTTTGTATGTGTAATTAATTACACTTTATTGGGTTTATTTTCCTTTTCTTATAATTATTTGCCCATTTCTATAAGAAAGTGCTCATGTAAGTTTTTTGAACATTTTGCAGATTCAATGAGTTTAATTTAGTTTACATTTTACCATTCATTCAAAATCATATCAGCTGAGTTCTATAGCAATTTTCTGTTTCTGTTTACAATAGCAAATTATCTTTGATTTATTGATCAATGAGGCCTACACTATTTCTTTATACGACAAAAAATGTTAGTCTCTAGCATTGTTGAAATTAGGGCAGAGTTGGCGCCAGGCAGTATTAAATAAGGGAGCATTAAGAAAACTGCGGGCGTCACACAAAAACACTCCGCTCCAACATAACGGAGACATGAAGTATAACAAAACAAGAGAACAACAAAAACACTATGCTCCATGGTCACTAATATTAAAACAACACAAATTCAAAGCAGTTCAGCATCACGGATAGCGACCGCATCACTTTGACACCCACTTTAACCATTTCAACTCTGAGCCTGTATCAGTAGCTATAAAGTTTAGTGAAACTGGCACAGCGGCCCACATGTTCACAAACACTATTTCAATATGAAGCACTGTAGGCCTACTCACCACTATGCTGCATGCCGTGGCTGACAAATAAACATACTCAACAGATAACTATTATTATCTGAGGGAAAGAATGAGCAACAAGTTTGGTGTTAAAAAAAACAAACTGTCTCACTGTTTATCATGTGCTAACTTATAGCATTACATATGACGTTATTTCACTTGTATTTTAGCCCTCGGGACTAGTCTCAAATACAGGTAAATGTCAACGCCTGCATCTGTTAAAACCAAACATTAAATTACTTTATAATATATATATATATATATATATATATATATATATATATATATATATATATATATATATATATATTGTTATATATCAATGTTTTGATTTTCCACAATAATGTAACTCAATTGAAAATACCTCAAGTTGATGGCGTTTTTCAGCGATTTTTATCTGCAATTAAAAAAGAGATTAATTAGATTAATTAATTACAGAGCATGATTAATTAATAACACTTTTTTTTTATTTAAATCTCTTGACGGCACTAAATTTGATTTCCAAAAAAGAGGACACTTGGGCTGACCTCGGCATACTCTATAGTTGAATCTACCTTGAAACGGCAAAATACAATATAATAAATAAATAAAAGTTGTTAATGTCCTTAAAGTATAAAAATTAATTTCTGTCTTTATAACAAAGACTTAAAAATAACTACTGAAATGGTGACTCAAGTAAATCATATTTATTATGCATTATTATAATCTACCGGATGTATGGTTTCCCTAGTTAAAATAGTATGACACTTGTTTGTATCACCATTCTATAAAGCGAACACCATTGGGCAGTGATATTACTACGGTATATTCATCCACATTCTCACTCATTCACATTCCATTAGAATGTATTGCAGCTCATCTTCAACAGCTCTATCCAGCTGATTCAGCACATCATCACTTTTTTCTTGTTAGATCAGTGTCACCAGAAACCTGTTTTTTTCCCCCAACACACAAGCTAACATCCATTAGCGTTATGTATCTCTATTCACACACTCAGAGAGTGATGTTTGAGGGGCACCCCATCATTGCCCTAACATGCACGACAGACTCGCTCATTGGAAGGTGAGAGAACAGCATGCATTTCAATGATGTTAACACTGCCCCAGGTCAACACTGAGCTGATTCTTCATGGGGATATTCGTTTTTGTGCTGGTATACCTTGCCCTTGAGATTTGGCATTCTCATTATGAACCGAGAATACTGGGGGATCACATTGAAAATTAAATATGCTTATTAAAGGTGATGGATAAATGGATTATCCTCTAATTGGTCTGTTATTATGAGTGGTTGATTGGATTGTCCTTCTCAGGCTATTGATCTTGGGGATGAGGTTGATTAAGAAGTGGACTGAGCAGAGGATAAGTGAGTTTCAGCATGTGGAATATATATTTAGGCTGAGGTTCTGAAGATTAGCCTTGATTAAATTAGCCATGAAAATGCATTTAAATCTTTTGCACAAAGTAGCAGTAGCATTGCATATCAAATAGTTGCATTCCTAGATCTCTAAACAGCATTTTCATCCTCCTGTTTTCCTCAAATATTACTAACACATTTTACCCTTGGGTGTCTAACCACAGGGATATTTGCCTCCAGAAAAAATATTTTCAAAAAATGGTTGAGAAATTTTTTTTTGTCAGCATTTTTATTTGTTGAATAAATAGATGAGCCCTTGATAATCAAACTGTGACCTGTTCTTTAGCGCCACCATCAGGCCAAACTTTAAATATAGATGTTATTTATCTTTGAATCATTTTTATCCAAATCTTTTCAAATTTACTGACAACATTAATGACCACGAGAGTATGAACCCTATTGGTTGTGGTGATAATAAGTTAATAAATAATAAGGCTGGAGCGCGCATGTAAACAACACATGCACCACATAGTTCTAGTGTAACAATTACAAATCAAACATAATGTAAATCAAGCAGTAGCAATTACCTTTCAAGCAGAAAAGTCACCAACTCCATGTTCTACCCCAGACCATATATTGTAAAAAAAAAGACACTGCCCTAGCTCTGGGAAAGGGGCGGGGCCCGATAGTAATAGCTGTCAGACAGTCAATCAAACACAATCCTGGCCCTGATTGGCTGTTTTTGCTCGGTCACGGTGCATTCTGGCAATCTGCCAAAGGCTACAGGAGCAGCAGGTGGGAATCAATGAAAGTGTTTTTTTTTTCACACAAACTACTAGTTTCATGTAAAGCTTTTGAAAAGAAAATGTGGCATCCATCCTGTGGCTCCGCTTGCTTTAAAGGGTCTCATAGTCAAAATTCATTGAATCCAGTGTCTTCTATTGTTACATCTCCAAGCTAAATGAAGAAAAAGCTGCATGCTCTCCTTTGCAATTTTTGCCCCGTGTGGCTCTTAAGGCAAAGGTTACATCTCTCTATGACTCAAGGGTAAAGGTGTTTACACACAGACTGTCCACATGACTAACATTTCCTGCTTCCCTGAGCACAGTCTGTTCAGGTCACACACCCAGAGACAACCCTGTGTTCTAGCTAACTTAAAAACAATGACCTGTGTGACGCCAAAATACACTTAAATAAGCTCAGCAGAGGACTCTAAGGATCTTTGCTTTTCCATACTTGGCAGCACACTTTTCTTTTGAACAAAATACCCTGATCATGTAGTGCAAAGATGGGCATCCTTTATCAAAGCCGGGGGCCACAAAATTGTGATTGTCAGATACGAGGTACCACATTAATGTCAATATTTAAAATAATGACCAATCTGAGCAATAACACGGGAAAGAAGAGTTTTGTATGGTTTTGTAGTTGTTTTGTATGTTTTTTTTTTTTTTATTTTTTTTTATTTACTGCATGTATTTTTGTTGTGCATCATTTAGAGTATTTTCATTGCCACTTTGTGTTTTTCAAAGCAGTTTGTGGTCAAACATGCTTATCACTTAAAAAAAAAATGAAAATGTACTTTAATAAATGATGTGCTTGGTCCTAAAATAAGAAGAGGTGGTAGGTGTATGTCATTATTCTTCCCAACAATTGAAGAAAACAGTTAACATACCAACACAAGTGTTAAATGAAGTACAGTTCTAGTAAAACTACACATCTCTGTTTTAATATTGACGTAACAAAGAAGTCACAGTTTACCTCCTTTAGGACTAACCCAACGTTCTACTTAAAACATTCAGTTACTTGTGTTGAGTCAGAGTAATGAAGGAGTGGCAAACACAACAATTTTAGGGAAATTATTGTAAAAAAAAAAAAAAAAAAAAGGTATAAAATGTAATTAAAGGAAAAGCCTTGGCAGAACTAAAATAAGACTGGTATTCATCCAAATTCATGATTTTATTATTCCTAAAGCTTTAAAGTTTGTAAAAATAATAAGATTAATAAAAAAATAAGTATTATTTTAGTAGCTAAGTGGAATATGTGATTTGAGGATAGCATTTTCTTTTTAATTTGTCTTCAACTATGAGTATGGATCCCACTTTGCGAGGCTACCAAACATATTTCTCATTTCTTCTCTTCCATAGCCTACAACATATATAAAACAGAACGAGCTGTTTAGCAAACACAGGAAAACTGTTGCAGAAATGGTTCACTTTCTTCCCTTGAAATAAAGCTGTTTTCAAAGCGTTGAGCTTAGGGCATTGTTGCTGCCAAGGTGAAGGACACACAGAGAAAGTCAAGCACAGTGGGATGACAGCATAAGGAGGATGGAGAGCATGAAAGAGGCAATAAAACAAATCTTGCTCATTACAGCAGTGCTCCTCCTCGCTATAAACAGAGCATCGCCTATGGGGGGAATTGTTATCATTTTATTTAAAAAGGGGCGAGGGGGGGCAATGGTTTGAGGGAAAACAGAAGCATAAATAATTAAAAGTAGCCTTATCATTTCTGTTTTTCGCCAAGCTATGAAGAATGACAGTAAGGAGAAATCCCCTTAAAATGTTCCTGTCACTCAGCTCATGAAAGGACGTATTGCTTCTGCTCTAGTTTGTATTCTTGCATTTCCATTCACTGTAAAGTGAACTGTTGCAGTCATTGACGCGTGCATGCTTGCATTGGTCTTCTACTGCCACTTTATTAGCTCAACAGCTTATTGACGATTATCACTGATCTGCTGATCACATTACAGCAACTCCATGTATATGGTTAGGATGATGATGAAATTCAAATAAATGAAAATTGTAAAAATGTGTCATTTAAATGGTTCAATGTAAAAAAAAAAAAAAAAAAAAACGGTCAACAAAATCACCAATCAGACGTGTCTAATGGTCTTAGATAATTTACAAATACAAAACAAAAAGTATTATTCATATTGTATTTTATTACATAATGTACATAATATATACAGTATATTTTTATGGGTCAAGGATTAAACCACATGATATATATTTATGAAATGAGCGTCTGAATATTATGGTAGAAAAAAAAACTATACAAAATTCTTTAAAATCTTACACATGACTACAATATAACTGAAATAGGGCAGAAAATAAATTTGAAAGGATTTAGAGTAATTTAAAAACAATCTTTTAAAACAGCATTTAACAGCATTTAAACATTTTGGTGTTATGTAATTGACCCTTCTATTATTCATTTCATTTCAACATTTCTGTATTTCCTGAGTTTTAAACTTGTTTTCTTTTAAGTGTATTATTATTGATTGTGCACATTGGGACAGTCCTATTGTTATGTCACATAAGCAGTTGTTTCCATTACCTTTATACAAGGCAAGTGTTAAACCTAATTTAAATTATAGATTACATCTTCTGTGACTAAATTTGTCCTTCTAAAAGTTACAAGATAAAATTAAAATTAGAAATAATAAATTAGGATATTTTTAAACTTGCGTTGATAAAAATGTATTTCCAACCTTTTGTTCAAAGAGCTCTGGTATAGGGTAATACAGTTAGTCTGTGTCAGCACTGCCTAAGCATAATTTGGTTTCCTCAATAATTCATTATTCAATCCCCACGACCCAGAAAACGAAATCAGTAATCAGCCGGAATTAGTATTAAAAGTAACATTTGCCAACTTCAAAAACGTGCACATTCGGGCTGCCAAAGGTTAACTGTTAACATTTTACTAGCTACAACATCAAAGTACGCTTGAAGTCTTCTGCGAGGAGACTTATGTCTTCCTTATGATGTCAGTAAGTGGGGAAATTGGAATTTTTATCTCGGCCTGTGTGTCTTTCTCTCTCGATGCATCTGTCTCTTGTTTTCCAGCTGCCAGGTTCCTGGTATGCCAGATATGTCTGGGTTGGTTAATTAGACACATGGAGGAAAAGAAAGAGGCAGAAACAGTCTGTTAATCATTTTAGGAACCTGTGAGTTAAGTCAGTGATCTTTTTAGGAGGCCTAATGATCTTCAGCTTACAACCCTCAGAGACTGTCTATAGCTTGTGGGAGATTATTACAAAAGAGCCGCAAAAACATGTTGGAAATCAAACTAAAGTCTAGATTTACAGTACAGAAATCTTAATGTAATTTAGTTTATTAAAACTAGACTGAAATAGTCCTGATGACAAAATGTTAACATAACTAAGTTTAACTAAGAATAAAAACACTTACCGTAATTTCCGGACTGTAAAGCACTACTTTTTTCCCACGCTTTGAACCCTGCGGCTTAAACAATGATGCAGCTAATTTGGTATTTTTTTCTGGTTTTACATGCTTGATGCCACCCAAAAATTGAGCTCTGTCACATTAGACCAATTAGATTACCGTTAAGGTGGACCAATGAAACTGTTTGCATTAATATTCCCCCAATGTGGGAAAGTTAAACGTTGCAGCAGCTCCAAAAAAACAGGGAAACAGGAAATATAACAGCATCAAACAATAATTAAACAAAGGAAGAAAAAAATACAATATAATTAAATAATACAAGGCATAAGCACTATGTACACTTTCACTTGTGAATCACACATACTAGACATAAACATAAACATAAACACTATGTACACTTTGTACATTTTCACTTGTGGAAAGGCAGAAACCCACAAAGTGAGCAGCATTAATGAGATTGATAATTATTTAGCGGTGATGCTTTTGAACAGTCTGACTACAGATGGAATAAATGACCTGTGGTAGCGCTAAGTCTTGCAGGGTGGATGTCTCAGTCTGCTGCTGAAGGAGTTGTTCAGAGCCCCCACAGTGTCATGGAGAGGATGAGAGGAGTTGTCCGTGATGGATGATAGCTTCACTAACATCCTCCTCTCACCCACCTCCTCTACAGAGTCCAGAGGACAGTCCAGGACAGAACCGGCCCTCCTGACCAGTCTGTTCAGTCTCTTCCTGTCTCTCTTTCTGCTCCCTCCTCCCCAGCATACCACTGCATAAAAAAGTGCAGACGCCACCACAGGGTCACAAAAAGTCTGTAACAGAATTATGCACACTCCAGGGACCTCAGTCAGCTCAGCAGGTGCAGTCAACTTTGACCCGTCTTGTACAGGACGTCGGGGTTGTGTAACCAGTCCAGTTTATTGTTGAGGTGAACACCCAGGTATTTGTACGTCTCCCTCATAGTCCAAACCCTGGATGTTCACCGGTGCAGTCTGGGGTGACTTCCTGCGGAAGTCTATCACCATCTCTTTTGTCTTACTGGCATTGAGCTGAAGGTGGTTGAGCTTGCTCCAGTTGACAAAGTCCATTATAACCTGCCTGTACTCCTGGTCGTTCCCCTTGGACACACACCTTACGATGGCTGTGTCATCGCTGAACTTCTGTAGGTGGCAGCTCCTAGAGTTATAGCAGAAGTCAGATGTGTACTGGGTGAAGAGAAAGGGGGAGAGCACAGTCCCCTATAGGGCCCCTGTGACGCAGACTATCATATCAGACTTGCAGTCTTGAAGCCTCACGTATTGTGGTCTGTTGGACAGGTAGTCTGTTGTCCATGCAGCCAGGTGACAGTCAACTCCCGCTCTTTCTAGCTTACCCCTGAAAAGTCCAGGCTGGATGGAATTGAAGGCACTAGAGAAGTCAAAAACCATGACCCTCACACTGCTACCAGTGTTCTGAATCGGTAAGGACATTTTTGGCTGAGCTATCCATTCACTTGTTGTGAGACGTAAGGTTGTAGATAATTTTCACAATATTTGTCAAATACAACCAAGTGTAACAAATGTAATGCCCCACTCCTACAATCCCAGACATGTGAAGACACTTTCACACCTTGAATTGAATAAAATAAAGTAAATAAAATGAAGAATTTATACATTAAGAATCAAGAAACCCTTTGGCAGACTGGCGATCTATTCAGGGTGTATCCCGCCCTCACCCATATTTTGCTTCGACGTAATCGATGACATTGTAAAATATGCATCTAACCAAAACAAAGATGGCGGCGCCGGAGTATAACTAATGCGGGTGGCTCCTCCGAGTTTCAAAAGTACAAGGCAGTGAGGGCACGCACTTATTCGTCAAAGCTGTTCACCGTATCCATCGTCCTTTATTCCGGGTGTGACCGGACGGCAGAGCGTCGACGGGACAAGGAGAAAACACCTGCTGTGACATCAGCAGCAGCAACACACGCACACACACAAAGCCAAGAGTAAAAAAACACATTCTCTTTTACAACCGAGTGCATAACATCAAATGGCTCTCACAGTTAAAATATGAACAAAAAAAGCTTTGCTCTTTTCCTGAGTCAGTGTGAGAAGTTGCTCTACAGCAGTGGTTCCCAAACTTTAATATAGATCATAATGATGTAATGAATGAGTAAATTTTAAAAGAATCAGATTTTGTAAATAAGCAGAATAAAACAGTATTTAGTGGCTTCTGAATAGATTTATTTCTATAGTTTTTATCACTTTGTGTCATTGCCCCCCCTGGTGTGGGACCAAGACTGACCATTGTATTTTCAGTTCATGTTCTAATCAAGATCATTTACATCATCAGTATTATAATTATAATTTTTAACTAAAAATGAACATTAGAAAACCCCTTATTATTTTCCAATTTCTCTCTCATTTTTTGCTGGAAAAGCACTTTTTGTATTCGGAATATTGAGTTTAAGAAAAATGTGAGTGGCATTATTTTGAGTGGTATTACTTTAAGTTGTTATTTTCATGTGAATGAAGAATTAAAATATGCACTTTATTTCAGTAAGCTTTAGGCCTATGTGTTTTCAACATAAATCTTAAATTTTGTTGGTTCAGGAAGGATACCATGACAGGCTGCCGGCTCCCACTGCTTTTTTATTTTTTTTATTGAATGCTACCTCTGACTCTGAATGTATTATTTTATACTTTTATATTCTTACTTGAACTTTATTTTGGAAATTTGAGTTGACGAGCATCAAACATAAATTGCAATGTTAAGAAATTCATGTTTTTGATTTGTTTTTTTTGTTTTTTTTCATTTTAGGTATATAAATCAACATGTACTGTATAAATTACTTTTAGTTATTTTTTTGTGGAGATAATCGACAATCAAATCGAGTCGAATCGAATCAAACTGGAAAAAGTAATTGATGCATCTAAAAAAAAAAAAAGCTAGATTAATCCTTTAAAAAAATTGCTTATCCCAGCGCTAATCCCTGCCATTTCCATTAATTCTGGATTTCCTGAATCACTTTCAAGGAATGTGACAAAAACAATTCATTGTTGGGAGTTTCACTGATAGAACAAGTCTTCTTAAAGGTGAAGCAGTTTTAAAACAAACATTTAAAAACAAAACATTCCATTTGAGTTATTTTCAAGTAATCCTGTATAAATGTGCTCAAAGACAGTTAAGCTGTCCAGCTGTCTTGCTAGTGAAATGCTAAACAATAGGTAGCATGTACCATTACAGCTGGTATGAAGTGGGTCAATCAACTCTGAGTATGTAATCCTTGGGTTACCTACGTGCACGGGTGTAATAAAAAGCCACCATCAAATGAGCAAAGATCACATCTCACTTATATAGATTTTTAATGTAA
Organism: Gouania willdenowi; assembly: GCF_900634775.1. Lineage (NCBI taxonomy): Eukaryota > Metazoa > Chordata > Actinopteri > Blenniiformes > Gobiesocidae > Gouania > Gouania willdenowi. Next base: position 46,381,498 of record NC_041049.1, read on the forward strand.
TGTAATCGCCAGTCCAAAGAAGATGTCATAAAAAATGACTGAACTTGGAATCAAACCCCCACCCTTACACACCCAAGCCCACCTTCTTACTCACTATGCCATGGTAACCATATAGCTAATCCTAAACATTGAGGTGAAAGTTCAGGTATTGTTAAACAGATTCCCATTTGCTTACTGTCCTTTCAGAGTTAATGATTAAGGTTCCCATTAACAGAAAAGCCTGTCTCTTTATCACAAACTATCTGTTCTTGGTTAGATTAAAAAAGGGAAGGTATGTTTTTCAAATGGTGAGTGTGAGTTTCCTTCAGCATTGAGAGCGCAACTTCTGATCTGCTCCAAACAGCCTCTGGTGCAGTTGCATGAAAGAACCGCTGAAGAAGAGGCTCTCAAAAATGGGTCAAAGCGAGCACTTAAGAGTATGCAGAAATGTCTTCCTTCTCCATTTGTTGATTTGTTTGCTCTGTCGCAGGGTTCTCCTGACCACCCACAATGCTGTGCACACAACATCATCGTCAATAGTACCTGTGTTTGATCCGTTCCAAGAGTGTTTGCGTTCAGAGTGTACCTAATCACTCTAGACTTTGATTGGAAACGCTCAGAGACCGACAGAAACAATCACTCTACAAATCACCTATTTGATCCGCTCTAGAGTTTGTTTACGTGTTCACACTGCCTCAACGAGGCGGACTATCCGAGCAAACAAATCCTATAGTGTTTTAACTGCTCTTGGATCCATCGATGTGAATGAAACCCAACATGCATGTTTTTGGATGGTGGGGGGAGACCATGCAAGCACAGGGAGAACATGATAAAAGTTAAGTGTCCATACCATGGATTGAACCCAGAAACTTCTTGCTTTGAGGCAGATGCCCAAACCTCTACCTCACTATGCTGCTTTTTTAAAAAACTGATTTCAATATGATTTTATATTTCAAGGTATTTTAAGATGTTTGCTTTGATGTTTTACACTTCCCATGTTTCTTATTTGCCCTTAACTTGCTCCGAATTTTAAAATTTCTGCTATTTCAGAACACTGCTGTGTTAATTAGTAACCTCCCAATATTGTTTGCTGTGTTTTTCGAACCCCTAACCTGACGTGCTGTGTCTTGTGTTCTGTGTCCCTACCCTACTCCATGTTCTTTAATGGGTGGGAGGACGGGTAAGATGGTGCATTAATAATGCAGTGCTGCCTGGAAACCAAACACGCTGCAGCGGAGTGCTCTGTGGAATTCTAAAGAGGTATTTGTTTGCACGTGGATGCCACCCTCCCTTTCCTTCTCTTCGCAACTCACATTTCATTTCTACTCCCCCCCAACCCCACACAAACACACCAAAGCCTAAGCAAGTGTACAGATCTGTTAAAATCTACTGTACTGTTGAGGGTTCACAAACATCTCTCCTAAATCTAAATTGTTTAACCTAAAGGTACAATTAATGTGTCTGTACTTGTGCCCCCATATTATGTTTACTCTTTCAAGTATTTTTGCACTGCAGGACTGAACTTCCGGTTGTTCTCAAACTAAACCACAATGAAAGGTATGTGTCATCCGTTCTCTTTGGAATAACATGTCGAGAGCACAAACAGTCATTATGAGTCAGAGTCACAGTGGACACACAAACAAAACTGCCAAAAACATCACTTCAGTGTACTTAAGTCTGAGTCAAGCTGTCAGTAAGGGTTAGCTGACACTTTATGTATGCTGCACTGCACCTTAGAGGTGTGTGTGTGTGTGTGTGTGTGTGTGTGTGTGTGTGTGTGTGTGTGTGTGTGTGTGTGTGTGTGTGTGTGTGTGTGTGTGTGTGTGTGTGTGTGTGTGTGTGTGTGTGTGTGTGTGTGTGTGTGTGTGTGTTTGTGCGTTTGAAGAGGAGACATTTGATAGGGTTAATTTTCATTTGAGAAGACTAGACTAACCTGCCATACAATGACTATTTACAGGTGTTTTTAAAATACATAAAAATCACAGAACAACAACAAAATGCATCATTACTTCTTCTTCTTCTTCTTTATTATTATTATTATTATTATTATTATTATTATTATTATTATTATTATTATTATTATTATTATTATTATTATTATTATTATTTTCTAACTAGTCTAGCTACTGTTTATATTTATGTTTATATTTATTATTTTTTTTTCTAGTTGATTGTAATCATTTAATGTTTACACTATTAGGGAGAGCACAGTTCATCAAGTCAAATTCCTCGTGTGTATAACATACATTACTTGGTCAATAAAGTTGATTCTGATTCTGATTCTGATTAAAAACCTCTACCAGTAATTTAATACAATTTTATCAACCATATTCCTAAGGCTGCTAGTATAGATATAGATATGCACACACCTCCCAGTGTGAGTGTAACAAATGATATCGCCACAGTCCTTTCTCAACCAATTCAGTTAGTGATTAAAGTTCTTTGTTATATTAGAAGCTTAGCCTCAGATGAGATGTAAAGTAGCATTGGTGAAAGACCAAAGCTTGAATAAATAGGAAATGCATTCAGCATGAACACTTATGCTCGTTCAACGTGGATCACTAAAACAATACAATCAAAAGCACTCGGAGAGCGCAAACCTCCGCCAAGTGCGAAATACCCTCTTTGCCAGATATTGTTTTTTATTTGGATCAGTGAAAAATTGCAATGAAACACGCATTCTGAATGACTGTTTAGGTTTATTTAAGAACCAACCTGACATAACAGTCAAAATTCATAAAGATCAGTCAATTACAAACCATTATATGAAGTTTAGAAATGTTGTCAATGATGAAAGATACATTCAGTTGATGACAAAGAAGACATTTTTTAAAACTGATCCAGAATCAGTATATTAATCAAGATCCCCTCCAAATCCAATGGAATCTTCTATCTTTGGTTAAAGTTTTGTCAAAATCAGTTTAGTGGTTTTGATGCAATCCTGCTAACAGACAAACAAACAAATTGCCTCCTTGGTGGAGATAAAAGAACAGTTGAGGCAGAGGTTAACAGTGACTACCACTGAGTCTGGACCCAGCAGAATATGCTGGGATCTTTGCTAATGTCGGTTGAAGAAAATTAGAAAGAAGGATAGTCAAGAGGAAGAGTATTAAAGGGATAGTTTGCCTATTTAAGACATGACGTTGTATGCAATCCTCACCAGCACTATAGTGCATACACATTGTTTCACTCAGTGGTCACCTCCCTGGTCCGAGTTCTGGCCGTTTGAAGTTGGTCAAGAAAGTAGTCCCGGTTAGTTTCCGGGGCCACAAAACTGTGCGTTTTTAATAAAAAAAAAAATTTCCGGCTGGTTGCCATCGGCAGAGTCAGACATGTTGTCCGCGAGTCGCGCTATCAGCAGCTGATGGGATTAGGCGCACCGATGACGTTGACGGCAGCGCAGATTGATGGAAACAGAAGAGAAAATAGTGTCGATTAAAACTGGAGGTATGAATTTTTTTTGTGGGCGGTTTTGTGATGTAAATGAATCAAGCTTTCAAATGCATATCTTTTTTCTATTAAAAACTCACAGTTTTGTGGCCCCGGAAACTAACCGGGACTACTTTCTTGACCAACTTCAAACGGCCAGAACTCGGACCAGGGAGGTGACCACTGAGTGAGACAATGTGTATGCACTATAGTGCTGGTGAGGATTGCATACAACGTCATGTCTTAAATAGGCAAACTATCCCTTTAAGATTAGATTAGAGTATAAACTATGTGTTTATTATTTTGGAGAACTAGCAGGACCAATGTCCAAATAGTATTTGAATGTGTTGTTAAATCCAGAGTAAAATGAAAGCAGCTCCACAATACTCAAATATGTTCATTGTCAATAATTCTCTGCCATTACTTTGGTACTTCAAGGCCTAATCGACTTGCCATTCTTTATGGTTCCATAAATTTCACAGGTTGTGACCATAAGATCAAGAGGACATTATGAAGGGAACAATGATCCAAGGCACACAAGCAGGAGTAGTTCTGATTGGTTTGAAATGACTGGGTTTCATCAGTGTGAACATAGAAATAGACCCAACCCTTCACAAGGCATTTTATGTTTAAAATAGCTTCCAATATCACGTCAATACTGCAACAACAAGACGGAGAAGTGTTCTCTGCTGCATTGTCTCTCATTTATAACACTTGATGATAGTTTTAATAATCAAAGCTGCAAAAGCTCCTACAAGGTTTAAGGGATTTTTGCTCATTTTACACTAGTGCAGTGCCCATAGGAAGTATGCATTGCTAGAGAAAAGTGGGAGGTTAAGTAGGTTGTGTTTGACGGTGGGACGTCAGGGACATTTACTGTTTTTTTTTTTTCGTAACTAACAAGCATTTGTCTCACCAGTTTTCACATTTTCAAAACTCTAAACACAATTAAGCACAGCATCGGTCTTTTGTGGCCATATCATTCACACATTTCATGTCGTTTCCACACAATATGCAGTCAATGAACACATTTTCACAATGCTTACATTTTATTAAGAGACAAGCTATACCTCCCAACAAAATTGTGAATTAACATTCGTAAATATTACAAAAACAATCAATAACATCCCACATTCGCAAAAACAATATCCCAAACCTTAGATACAGCATAAAAATATCTGCTTCTGCAATGACATCAGTTCAAAAACAACATATCTCAGCTGATAATAAACAAACAGCTGATTAGTAAATTGGGCCAACCACAGATGATTCCAGTCTGGATTAGACTCAGTGGCAGGAGTTAAAAGGCGGACTTTGAGGAGTGATGTTTTTGGAAACAGAAACTGAAAAAGACAAACACTAATGTTCGGACGAGGGAAAGTAAGAGCAAGGGGCCCAGGGAGAAGAGTGGGCCCAGTGAGAGATGCATGACCAAGGAGAGGGCAAGGCAGAGGTCTAAGAATGCATGGTGGTGGCATTCCAAGGGCTGCAAGAACAGTAGTCAGTGATGAAACGCGTGCCACTATCATTGACCATGTAATCAACCACAGACTTTCACTAAGAAAGGCTGGTAAAAGAGTGCAGCCCAATTTGAGGTGGTCAACGGATGCCTCCATTATACGCATTTTTCAACAAACCAACAGGTAAGTATTGCATTCTACATGGATTGTTTCTATTCTCACTTGACATGTCAATAAGGCCATACAGTAATGCATATGTTGATTTATTTGTCCCTCTAAAGAATGCAGTGTCTTCCTCCCTCTGAGTGAAGAGGAAAGCTCCTCAATAATGATCAAGAGCTTGCCATTGTAGAAATGGTTGTTGCAAATAATGCAATAAAACTGGATGAAATTCATACTAGAATTGTGGAGGACCATGTGATATTTGACAGTATCGATAGCATCAACCTAACAACCATTACGCAGACACAGTGTGCGGATGAAACATCTCTACACTGTTCCCTTTGAGAGGAACAGTGAGAGAGTCAAGGAACTACGACGACAATATATCCAGTAGTACTGTATATTCAATTCAATGTCCAGTTCTATAAGCTTTGCGCTTTGCAAGTAGGTAACTTCCACAGTAATAGGTTACAGTACAGTATGGTATACAGTAATGAGATGTACATAAACTTTGTTTCAGAGAGTTATTGAATTGGAGGCCAACCAGACCCCTCGTGAATTCATATATATAGATGAGGCAGGATTTAATCTGGCCAAAAGGTGTCGACTTGGACGAAATGTAATTGGAAAAAGGGCCACAGTTGATGTGCCAGGACAGAGATGGGCAAACATTACCATGTGTGCAGTGATTGCAAATGCAAGATTACTCCTTCACAGATGTCATGTTGGACCCTACAATACCGAGCACCTCCTTGCCTTTCTCAATGATATCCACCAGCACCTGGTTCCAGAGCAGGATCAGGAGGGTGAGAACATGAGGACCTTTGTAATCACCTGGGATAATGAGGCTTTCCATCATTCACAAGCAATAACAACATGTTTGGAAGTCCACCCAAGACTGGTACAATGTCCCCCCCCCATTCACCTTTTCTCAACCCCATAGAGTAGTTCTTTTCTGTATGAAGGTGGGAGGTTCATGACCATCAGCCACATGACCAAATGTCCCTCCTTGAATCCATGGATGCTGGCTGCAGGGACATCACAGTTGATGATTACCAAGGGTGGATCCGACATACCAAGCAATTTTATCCCAAGTGCATCGCCGTGGAAATTATCAGATGCAATGTTGATGAAAACATGTGGCCTAACCCTGAAGATCGCAGAGATTAGATACAGTAATTTTGTGCTTTTTTTTAGTTACCTCCCCATTTTTATCTGGGCTTGTTGCTGTTGTTTTTGTTGTTGTTCAGAATGCTCTTGTGTGTTTCATGGATATTTTGTTCATTGTAAGCAATACTGTAAAACTTTTGCTGTTTTATCATATTGTTAATAGTATTTCTACTGTACCTCCTGTAGTAAACAGTAAGGGAACAAAATACTGATTTGCTTTTTACTGGAATGCTTTTGAATGTGAACATTACATGTGAACATACAGTTCTCAACCAAGACATTTAGTGTAAAAACGGTGGACTGCATGTTTTGCATGCAAATACCTGTAATGCTGAAACGTTAAAGTCTATGCAGCTTTTGTAATGTCAACAATAGCCAGTATTTTGAAACCTGGTGTACTTTGATTGAGTGCATGTACCTTGTGAAGTGAAAACAAGTGTTATTCTTTGACAGGATAATTTCATTTTGAGTCAGATTTCCAGTGTTTTGGTACAGTTTGTATGTGCAGAGAAAGATGTGTTCTATTTTGAAATGAAGAGTTAGTATATATTTAACAAAATGTGTTTTTGAGGAGAAAATTATCCATTTGGCCAATTGTGTTTTGTATTTCTGAGTCTGTGTTAAGAGTTTAGAAAAATGGGTAAGCACTCTTTAGCGATTGAAAAAAAAAAAAAAAATCATACGTTTGTAGTGAAATGTGTAGAGTAATAACTATTGTGTTTTCACATATTTAAATAAATAAATTGTGGAAAATGGAGTTATGCCTGGAGAAACACTATGAGACAACCACATTTACATGGGAGCTATAATTCCTCTTTAATTCAGAATGAAAGTTAAATCCTCTTTAAACTGACCTTAAACACTTAATTCCTAATGCAATTGTAATTCTGAATTAAACACACACACACACACACACACACATACACACACAATGTGAAAATGTATTTTGTGCCTTAACAATTGGACTTTAAAAAAAAAAAAAAACAGTTTGCACTGTATTTAAATCAGATATTTGTTTGGACCAGCAGAGGGGGCTGGTACCCCAGTGGTGGGTTTGCATGCAGTTAATCTAGCAGTGAAGAAGAGATGCTATGCTAGCAGACAGAGCTAATAGAAAAACGTGACTTTTACAGATATTCACGTAATATTACAGATAATCTTTCGGTGCTAAAGGGGTAAGAAATCATTTATGAACATGTTTAAGAGTAGAAGGCGGCCAGAAAAAAAGTTTCTGCTGTTTAAAAAAAGTACCAAACAAATCCAACGTTGCACACCTTTGAACCAAGCAGCAGCCGTGTTGAAAGTCTCATTGCAATCTGACCCTGATCCGCAGAGATATTTGAGGAACTGACACACAGACAGAGAGACAGACAGAGATTGCCTGCTTTATAGATAGGTAGATAATGGCTGAACTTGTGAACTGTTTTGCCTTTCAATTCAATTCAATTCAACTTTATTTTAATAGCGAAAATTGCAACAAAGTAATCTCAGTGCACTTAACAAAACATAAAGTGCCTGGATACTATTATAAAGACAACACATTTGTCTTAAGATCAGAGATGGGCAACTTCTATCACAGGGGAGACCATTTAGACTAATGACCAATCTGAACATTTATACAATGTTTTTTATGGTTTAATGCTTTTTTATATCTGTTTGTTGTTATTTTGTATAATTTCTTCTAATTTTGTATATTTTTGTCTCCCTGTGTGTCTCATTATTACAATGTTCTCTCCTTTATGTATATGTGTTGTCATTTTGTGTATTTTTGTTGTCCTTTTTAAAAAGAAAATGTTATGTCTGTGCCTTTTAGTTGTCTTTAAATGCATTTTTCTGTAATTGTGTCTGCACTTTGAGTAATTTAGTATTTTTGCTGTTGTCTTTTTTTCTGTCATTTTGTGTGTTTTCAGACTTATTTTTGTGAATGTACATACACACCAAATTAGACTGGGAGCTGCATGTGGCTCTCTGGCCCATCTGCTTTAGATAAACCAAGGGAGAACCAATCAGGATGTTGAGCAGTTTTTGTTTGTCCTCCTGTTTGATATTACATTCAATACAAACAAGTACTGCTAATTAATCAGGTCATTATTATTCATAAAGTTTTGTAACATTCTGAAATTCTTCCTCATTGGTTTTGTTTAAAAAGATGATACGGTTAAACAACAATGTTAGGTCATCTTCGCAATTTTCATTAGCTGAAGCTTTTAATAAAAACACCATGCTTTTATCATTGCCAAGCTGTACAGGGTTGATGTGAAAAATGTTGTTTCAATAAGCACTGCACTCCTGGCTATCGGTCATGTCGCCACTTTAGAGCGCTGCAGTGGGTTGAAAACTCCATTTGAACTTGGAGTATTTTCTTCATGCCAGAGAGGCTTTCTCATTGTCTTCTTGCAACTTTTTTAAGGCGGAACAGATCAACACATACAGAGACAGAATTCTATGAGATACTGTAGAACGTTGAAGCTATAAGACAAACAGACCTCAATAAGTTGTTTTATTTTTTGTATTTGTTGTGTGTATTTTGATATTTCTCATTAAGTCAGATTACAAAAACATCAACCCAATGTTACAAAGTTAATTTGTTCCTACACAAAAACGTATCACCTTAATATTCAAAGTGTACAATAAAAATAGCTTTTACAATATCCATGCAGTTTTTTTTTTTAATTTAATTTAAAAACATTTTTAGTCAAGTATACAAAATTATGTTGAAAGTTTATTACTGTGGGTACAGTTATAAAAATGTGCTTGTTTGGTCAGAGGGCCACATTATGAATATCATGTTAGCAAAGCGTTTGTGTGTTTTTTTTTTTTTTTTTTTTTTCTTATGGTCATTTTGGGTTCTTTCTGTTCATTTTTGAATATTTGTATTCTTGTTTTGTGTGTTCTTGTGGTATTTTGTGTTTTTTTTTTAATGTAATGTCTGTTTTTTTTAGTTATTTTGTATATTTGTACTGGTCATTAAGTGGTTTCTGGGGGTCGTTTTGTGTGTTTTTGAAGCCATTTTGAAAATTGTGGATATTATTGTGTATCTTTTCTGAGTCATTTTCTGCATTCTGTCATTCTCTCTGTGTGTTTTTTTAATCATAATTTATTTCCTCCATTACGTGTCAAATCGAGCACCTTATCTTTCCAAATTCACAAACTTTACCCAAGGCATGTGAAGCATACAACCAACCATATATTGTTGTGTTAGAGTTCAGCAAGTTGTTATTAATTATTAAAGCCGAGTAAAACCAAGTGTGTGTCCCAAGGAGTCCTTTGTTTATTGAGAATAATGCTGGTTGGTGCGTTAAGCTTTCTCAGGATACAAGAAAAACTATTCCATTAATCAAGAGCAATAATAAGCATGTGTTTCAGCTCTTTCTTTAATGTAGTGCAGAAACATTAGGTGAACTATATAAAGGAAATGAGTCTCTGGATGATGCATTGACGCTCTCTCCTAAATGATGTTGTGTTGAGGGCAGACGATAAGCACGTGGTTACATTCACTAAATCAACTCTCCTGTGACAATAATAGACGCAGCTGTATAACTTAATTTCTTATTAAATTTGAATTTACATTTATTGCCTTGGAAGACTAATGTGCTTTTAAGTGTTTATAATTTAAATATTTGAATTAAATTATTTTACATCAACGCTTGACGGGAATCTGCACATAGGGTTGTGGAAGAGAAACGTATTGAAGGAGACACTGTTACATATAAATTCTGAAGTATATTAGTCAGTGACGTATAAGGACTTCACCTCATATTTCATAAAATGAGCATCAATGGGCAGTTTGCATAACTATTATAATGGAAATAAATATATAAATATTTAGAAATCGTCTACAGGACTATAATATGAATGAAATAGCGCAGGAAATAAATTTTATAATCCTAATAATTTTTTAGTCATTTTAAAGATATTTTCAAAACAGCAGTCATTGCCAGGCAGTCGCACCACATGATATTTTGGCACTTTGAATAACAGAATAAATTACAGAAGTAATTAAATAAGTACGATGGCTCTAAACTACTAATCTGGCCCTCCCAGACATCTAGATTCACACCAGCAAAAATAGATGACACTTTCAAAAAATGGAGAGATGAAGGGATGACTGCGTTATGCACAATGATGGAAGATAGAACACCTAAAACACTAAAATCATTTGACAAACTTAAAAAATATGTACAAGATAATATCTCTACAAGATAAGGAACTTTTTTAACACTGAAATCAGAAAAGAGCTCTCAGCAGGAAATTATTTAGGAGAAATCATAATAGAAGCATACAAAGCCACTCCCTCTAAGGTGGTCTCAAAACTGTATAAAAGCCTACAACAAAATGAAACCCACAAAAGTGGGAAAGGGAGTTAAATATGACTATATCTGAGGATGAGTGGTACGCCATGTGCGGCACGCAGCACACCTCCACCAGCTCAAGGAGATGGTGGGAATCTGGCTGGAAGAACCTGGTAAGTTTTTTAAAAACACCACACATTTTAAAGAGAACACTGAAATGTGAAGAGCTGTGCTAGAGGGGCTGTGGGCAGGCAGATGCTGACCACTCGCACATCTTCTGGTTATGTCCAAAAATACAACCCTTTTGGAGGGAGGTCATACAAGTAATGGGAGATGTTGTGTGTTGTACAATACCGGTTGTTTACCTTGGCCTTTGGACAAATATACTGGAGGAAATATACGTAATGAAGAAATGGACTCATTCCCTGAGAACCCAGTTGAGACATTTTGGGAAACACTGGAAAAAATGGATTGATTAGAGGATAAAGGACTGAATATTCACATGGAGCAATACCTCCCTTATTTTATTTTTATTTTTATTTGTATTTGTTTTTTGTTTTTCTTTCTCTTTGTTGTCTATGTAACAAAAAATTGTACATAAAAAGTATAAAAAAAATTATAATAAGTACGATGGCGTATTAGGGCCACATTAAAAAAATAAATAAATGAAAATAATCTGAGCACTACAAGATGACAGTCGTAATATTTCCAGTTTAAAGTTGCAATTTTTATGTAGTGTTGACCTTCGAGTAAATGTGCAGACAAGGCAGAAATAAATAAACAAACAAATACATAAAGAAACTAAAGTTGTAATTTTATGAGAATGAAGTTGTATCTTGATAAAACTGATAATTTTATGAGATTAAAGTCACAATATTTCAAGATTAAAGTCATAGTATTTCAAAAATAAAGTTGTAATTTTACGTCCATGCTATCGGTGCTATACTAATACGAGAACTTTACTCGAATAAAATTCTGACTTTATTCTCATAAAATTCTAACTTTATTCTGGAAATATTCTGACTTTAATTTCGTAGTTCTCAGATTATCCATCCATCCATCCATTTTCTTCCACTTTTGTCCTGAGCCGGGTTGCAGAGGCAGCAGTCTCAGCAGAGATGCCCAGACCTCCCGATCCACACACACCTCCTCCAGCCGTTCTGGGGGGACCCCGAGGGGACACCAAGCCAGCTCTGGAGACATAGTCCCTCCAGCGTGTCCTGGGCCTTCCACGAGGCCTCTTTCCAATCGGACATGCCTGAAACACCTCCCGAGGGAGGCGACCAGGAGGCATCCAAAACAGATGCCCGAGCCACCTCAGCTGGCTCCATTCGACGTGAAGGAGCAGCGACTCTACTCCGAGCTCCTCCCGATTGACTGAGCTTCTCACCCTATCTCGAAGGGTTCTCAGATCATTATTTATCTTTTTTTTTTTTTTTTTTTTTTTTTTTTTTTTATTAGGCCCTATTACACCATTGTAAGAAACATTAATTAAGGAAACAAAAAAAATAAAAAAATCAAAGTGAGTGCATATATATACTAAGTTACTAAATTTTTTGGTATCTTTTTATGCATTTAACCTTTTTTAACTAAAGTAAATGCAATTGGACAGAATATTTAGGTGTCACGTCATTGACCCATATACAGTATATCTAAAGAAACGTTCACGCTTTGAATGTATGCTTGCTTATTTGTAAAATGCTCCGGTATGTTCCACAATGTTACAATATGTACGAGGCTGTTATTAACAGCAGGGGTCAAAAAATGATTTCATGTGCCCGTTTAAAGCATGTGGATCCTCGTTGATTTGGCTTTAATGTTGCAGCTTTCCACAGCAGGTGTCATGGGATAAAAAAAAGCATTATTAACACCAGGCATTCTGTTATATATTTTTAGTAATTGGTGTCACCCACATGTTCAAAGTAAACATTAGTCGTACATCTTTTAATGGCAGAGAATGACGTAGGGTGGGGGGGGGGGGGGGTTCAGCTTTGAAAATATAATTTCAAATCAAGAAAAAACAGGCTGTGCAATACATCAAACTTGGTCTGACAAAATGCAATACAAAGAAGATTAATAGATTCAATTGTTTACACCTTTCTTTATTACATCATTGCATACAAAGATAAATTAGATTCACACACAGCACTAGGAACTGTGTGCTGCATCAGCAGCATGACAGAAAATCAACAGAAGTTAATGATAGAGGGCTCAGGTGTATCAGGTAAAAAATAAATAAGTAAATAAATACTTCAGTCACAATATTAGAACAGTAAAACACAAGGAAATTAGATTTTATTAGTCATATTTTCCTGTCAAACACAGAAGCCGTGGAGTAAATATACTTTGTCTGAAACTCCTACCTGCTACAGCTTGACTTTAGGCTTACCAACACTATGTTGTTATATGGTCGTGCGTGCACTTTGCATTGCACTCACCCCAATGACAAGTGCTATATGAATAAAGTTTGATTAGATTTGATTACCCCTTTAAGCTAAGGGCAATTGAGTAGCAGAGCTTGTGCTGATGATCTGGCTTGCACAATCGCTGAATATTTAAATTCACTAAAGTCCTGATTTAACAAAGCATTAGTGGCATGCCAGCATTGCTATCTTCTATTCCACTAGCTTCAATGTAAATGACGTTTTACTTACATTGGCTATAAAGGGTAAAGAAACAATTTAGTTGAATGTAGATATCTCAGAGGATTATAGTTTTAGGATTATGAACAATTAGTGAGGAAATATAAAAGGAGTATAAAGGGTTCCTTCAAGTAAATATAAATTCCTAAACTCTACAGATCATTGTGCTACTTCACTTTTTTTGTATTAATTTGGTGGCATCAACAACCCAGAAAATAAATGTCAGACCAATTGAAAGGGTTTTAGCTAAGGCTGTATTAGATAGATGAATCGATATATATATTCTTACAATCAAACTCAATCCGTGCTCGGCTTTACGGCATAGGCGGAGTTTGAGATTTTTGCCTGGGGAGGGCAAAAGAAAAAAACAGAATTAAATAAATAGACTGTCTTTAGATTTGCGACAACCACAATGTGTGTATCGTATACAATGATTAAAAAATGAATAGTAACATAATTGATAAAATTGACAACAAAAATGTACGTCGATGTGTTGTTTAATGTTGGAAATTTATGATAAAAGCCGGCCGGCCGCCGCTTTCTGCTTCTTTTTTTTTGCTGTAGTACCATACATTTAACTGCTGGGAGCAGTGTATAACCAAGAATTGTGCAACAGAAGAAGAACCAACCTAAAGTCTCAAAAGTTTTGGGACCATTGTACTGAAAACTAGACACCTGAGGTATAACTATCTTCTGTGACATGAAGCTGACAGTAATATGTTAGAATCGAAATAGCAGGAAACTATTTCATATTATTTCGAATGAAAACTTTAGACCAACTTAGCTTATGCCTTGTGAATGACTTTAATTGATCTAAAATAGTTTTAAAAGGTTATTAATTGCATCCATACGAGGAAATACCACATTGAATTTAAGCACGGCAGACTTTATGTAGATGTGTTTTAAAAGCGCTTTTAATATTAAAGGCGTTAGGGTCAACTTTGTCTGTGACATCACGCGCCGCGCGCCAGCAGACACGCAAAACACAGAAGGCGGTGAGCAAGAAATTCATCAATCCAGTTTTGAAGTCCAGTGTGTGGAAACACTGACAGAGACAGTGATATTCTAAAGTAGTCGCTCGCTGTGTTGCCTGGCGACCACCAGGCCCTTCTGGCAGTGTTCACTGCAGCAGCAGCGGTGTTAGCATTAGCTTGTTAGCATTGGCTCTGCAAAAGCCTCACGCTCACCATCATGTTAAAAGAAAAAGTATCAGCGGCTGAATTACTGCTTTAGTTTGTTTGGGTCCATAATTAATGTATAGACGTTCCCTTACAAGAAATGACAGGAATCTATTAAACCTCACCTGTACTGTACAGTAGGGTTTCTCTACTAATCTCATGGGACCCACATTTTGCCATGGTCATTAAATTGCGACCCACTTTTTTTTTTATAAATCAACCAACCAAATTCAGTTTTTCAAAAATAGCTGTTGAAAACACAAATATAATGTTTTTTTAAACATAAATCTAAATTTAAAATAAAATAAAAGTCCAACATGAGCGACATTAAGTATTTATTTATTTTTGACCAGCTGTCTTTTGGGTCCTGAACCACCAGTTGAGAATCACTGCTGCACAGTATTGAGAATCGTTGCTAAAACAAACTGTTACACACCTAGTTTTAGGGCTCACACCTTTTGATCTTTCATTTTCAAACTGGTCTTACCTCTGTTGTAATGCTGTTACTCATCATAGTTTTACAATACGAGATATTTCAAAGTCAATGAAGGAGACATTTCTTCTTGATGTGAATATCTGGGGTGAGATTAGACTGTCAACTTTTGCAAGTTGTTGCAGATATCAGCTGTGGTGATGTGTGAATAACGGCTGCACTATTTATATTGGTGTACTTAGAGTGTTTACATTGTAGCAGAGCATATTTTCACTTTTTGATTTCCAGTTCAGACTTGTGTTTGACTATTTAGGACGGTAATAGATGGTTGCGTTCTGGCTGTTATTCAGGTTATCCATTCCTTTTGTGTGCATTCTTCTGTGTGATGTGTTTGTGTAATATCTTCCTCCAAGGCAGGATGACACTATCACACATCTGCTAATCTGAGTGCGGCCATGAAATGAAGCTGCATGGAGTCTCGCAAGCAATTACTGCTCCGCCTTGTCCTCTAAAGCAGCCAATATAAACACAACAGCGGAGAACTTCATAGCCTTCAAATCAAAGCAAGCACAAGAAAATCACATATTTTCTCACAACAAGATTACAAATGTCAAACTCAACGTCATGTGCTGTTTTTTCAGCTGATCTATCTGTTTCTGCTCTCTCATTGTTGCCCTGTACTGTAATCAGACTGCCATACGTCCCCTTTTGTCATTTTTATTTTCATGGCATTCCTCGGTGGAGTCCTATAACCTTTAGTCGCCTTTTAATATGCCTGCTATGTTCACACCCCTGGCAGACTGAGTGGCAGGCTCATTTCTGTTAGAGCCTCTCTAATGTGAAACAATAGCCCTTTTGTCCAGAAAAAAAAAACCATACAAGGAACAACATTATTTGACTACATTGTCTCAGTCTTACATTTCCATGACACATGGATTCAGATACAATTATGTTTTCCTATTACTTTTTAATAGTGAAATAAAAATGTTACACTGTGATAATGATCAATAATAACAAAAAGGAAAGTTAACTAATCTTTTCTTTTCTTTTTCTAGGGTTTTTATTGAGCTCTATGGCTTTCAATAGATTTTTTAAAAGTAGGTATTTAGGTTAAGGTTTGATTTTTATTTACAATGATCAATTTATTTATGCTGTCAGCTATTTTATCCTATTTATTTATTTATTTATTGTCTCTTTTATTTATTTATTTATTTATTGAATCGATACATCTATTGGTTAAGCAACGATCCAATTAAATTGATGGAAACTCAAATAATCGATCAACATCATAATAGTTAGGGAAGTGGTTCCCATAACTTTTACTGTTTCAACAAAATGAATAACAAAAAAAAAATGTGACCTTAATGAATAAAAGTCAAAATTGTAATTATTCTTTTTCAAAACTTATAAAAAATATCATAACATGTGCAATTGCATATTTTAAAACAGTAATAATAAAGTTTTTGAAATTGAATTTTATTATTTTTTTAAATTTTTTTTTAAATACAATTTTTCATGCTCAATGAGCCCCACCCCCCATCACGTCTCCCCTTCCATGACATCACATGACGCCCCATGAGTTTGGAAACCATTAGGATATCCCTTTTTGTTAAAAAATAATCTTTTCCCCGCCGCTGAAACTCTAATTCACATCTCGCCTTGACTGCTGCAATAGCATCCTCTTTGGTACAACCTCCACACTCCTAAATAAACTACAATACATCCAAAACGCAGCTGCCCGCCTCCTCACCCACACCCACCCCCGTGACCACATCACCCCTGTCCTCCAAAACCTCCACTGGCTCCCCATTCCTCAGCGCATCAAATTCAAACTCCTCCTTCTCACCCATAAAGTGGTTAATAATCAGGCCACCTCCTACCTCACAGATCTGCTCCACCCCTACACTCCCTTTCTCAGCCTCCGCTCCTCAGATGCAAACCTCCTCACTGTCCCCAGGACCAAGCACAGAACCTGGGGGGGACATAGCTTTTTCTGTAGCTGCCCCCACCCTGGAATTCCCTACCAAGCTACATCCGCAACTCCACCGACCCCCATCCTCCAAATCACTACTCAAAACTCTCCTGTTTCACTCAGCTTTAATGTTTAAACCACCCACCCACTCACTCACTGCTTTTCTCTACGTTATATTTTCTTCTATCAATGCTGTTGTTGTTTTTATGCTGTAAAGTGTCTTTGAGTGTCTCGAAAAGCGCTTTTAAATTAAATGTATTATTATTATTATTATTATGAAAACATTTCAGCAATAAATATGTCAATAGATCAAAATTGCTTGATTTTTATAGTTTTAGGTGAAATGTAACTGATTGTGTCATTTATTTGTTCAAATAAATAAAATGATATGGTATTGTCAAGAAACTGGTATTTACAACCCTACTTATGATACATTCATCTTGTGTTTGTGCTCCACAAACTGTTACACTTGACCAACTTAACAAGCCTCAGTTATTACAACCTCTTAACAGTGCAACTCAAGCCTGCTAATTAAAAACATTGATTCACTTCATCTTAATCAACAAAAAAGATTGCGAGTTCAAACACTGTATGTTTATTTAAAAATCTGAGAACAAGAAAACAACTCAAAAACACTCATTGCTCATGGTTGGTGTTGTTTTATGATTTTCCTACACTAATATTCCAGTATAGAGATAAAGACTGATAGCCTTCATTCTACTAAGATGATGCAAATTAATAAGCATTGGGACCCCCTAGTGGCTTATGGGGGCCCTATGCAATTGCGCATATAGCCAGAAATGGTTCTGAGGGGATGACTACAGGTCATATCCATATAAATCTTGAGCACTGAGAAATAAAATGGTAGTAATGATAATAAAATAAAGTAAATCTAAAGTGGTCAAAAACCATCAGCCTGGGACAATGCCTCTACCCTTTTTTACTATCCTTAATAAAATATACAATAGTCTGCCCTTTTTAACTCAGTGCATTTAAACTCTATCACCTCTCACATTATTATTTAGTTCTTCTGCCGTTGTTCTTCATTTTGCTTTGTTTACTTTCTCTTTTTTTTAATGTGCAATTTCCCAATCAATACCCCCTCTTTAGGTAGTTGAAGAGCTTTGTCACCCTGTCATCTTTGTTTTCCTTGCAAGACCACTTTCTGTTGTTCTCTCTGGTGTGTCAACCTGTGCAGTTTTAGCACTACAGTACATCCTGTTGATAGGAACCATCCTGTGCATCATCGCTCCCAGCTGCCTGTGGGTTCAGCTGGCTCCGTCAGGCCCATCTGTGTGATCTCCTGCCAGATAACTGGGGTTTGGCTCCACGTGATCCGTCCCTTTCCAAACCGTTTGCCAGGAGACGGAGGTAGGGAGGTGGGAGGAAGAAAGGTGCGTGTTGGATAGGGAGCTCTGCATGGGCTGCTCTGCCTTAGGGGGCTCAGCAGTATTCATGCTGGGTCTCCAAAGATCTTCTTAGACTGCAACCATAACGCTTAGAACAGAGGAGCCTTCTGCTTAAAGAACGATGTGTATGGACGCACTCCAGGCGGGTTGCTGACGTGCGTTTCTAATCCTGTATGACATTTAAATGTCATGGCTATAATTGATAAATGGTTGAAGTGACACTGAACTGTGTTCCCATTCCGAATGTCTGCAATAAATTTGGAAGAAAAAATCTGGTAAAAGTAACATGAACAGAAAAATCAAGATCTTGCAACATTTCCTCTCGGCATCTGACACAGCAAGCAAAAAGCAAAGAGTGTAAATGTGGCTCAGAAGAACTCGGCGAAGGTCAGAGATGTGAGAGTGTTCAGAAAATGAGTATTACCCAGAGGTGTTGAGCCAATTCGCACCACATTCAGGATTTATTGTATATATGGGAGTCGTAGAAGCAAAGTAAACAACGTGTCAACATGCCTGTTTTGATATCACAGAGAAATGCATGAATTCAGACACAGTGTGTAGGTGTATGTGGAGCTTCAAGAGTGAAAAAGAAAATATTCGCTGTCGATGAGCAAATAAAAACATTGGTGATCTAAATAAAGCTTCCCATCCCAAGCATGCATGCAGTCTTTGGAGCGAAGAATAGGATTGATCAGATGCACTCACATCTGGGGAGGGTTGACATTCCTAACCCATTGATGGAAGTAAAAAATAAATAACCCCCAATTTAACTAAACACAGCAAAATACAGGAAACAATTGTACGGTAAAAAAAAAAGAAAAAGTACACTTTTGTACTGGTGCTCTGCAGAGCAACAGCACTATTGTATTGATTGTTGGATTGTTGTAAAACCTATCAGTACAAACAGTAAATTAGTTATGGTAGCGGTGGCCTAATGGTTGAAGAAGTGGGTTTGTAACTGGAGGGTCACAAGTTTGAATCCACTGTGAACCATCACTGTGGGACCTTGAGGTAAAAATAGATATAATGGTATTATCTTCAAAATCTATGAGCAGGATGCAGAATCTACAAAATGAACAGAATGATACATCAACCTTCTTTTTTTTTTTTCTTTTTTTAACTTATGGCTTAATTAAAGCAAGTTGGGTTTCATTATGTCGAACAGCTCATTGTCAAACTCTTCTTGCCTTTCACAATAAGGTAAATTGATTCATGGCACACATTGTCTCTCCACACATATCTTCAACTCAGGAAGGAATCATCAGAATGTGTTTTCTAATTGTTTGTTCTTAATGATCGCAGTACAGACCTTCAGACAATGTTGAGCTATCACCTTTGCTTCAGATGTTGCTAATTGTTTCTCAGTTAGAAGTATTCTTTAGCTAACTGTAAATTAAACGTTTTGATTAAAGTGGTAACAGTAATTACATTGTTATCATTTTTTGCACATGCACAACACTTTTCTTAGTATTCTTTCTTTTAAAGCGCCACCATATAACTTTTGCGACTTGGGGCGCTAGACCTGTAACTTTCACGTCAAGCGCCGCAGCACTGTCGCAAAAATCAACAAACAGTCGGGCCAGCCTCCCTTGTCTTTTGATTGTGTATGCAGACAGTAGTTGACCTGTTGGTTGTAGAGAGATCATCGACTCACTATAAACGTCAATAGACTTGAGTTGGTTTAGTAACCTGGAGTGCCATTCACGTCTATAGACATGAATTGTGTTTTTAGGCTGGGGTTGCTAGGAGACCGTGTGACGAAGCTCTTGGTGAATATCTAACTTGTATCATGATGTAGTCACCAACGGGTGGCAGCAGGGCACTTTTGGACAAGAGATCACCTGTGATGAGCAGAGCTCAGAGGGAGAGGAAAGGAGTTTACAAGACAGAAAATGATGCTACGAGAGTTGATGCTCACAGCAGCCCGACCACAGCATGTGTGGAACCTAAGTGGACTATTGACAGTGTCGCGATGATGAGAGAAAATGATCAAAAAAACGGGGCAGAATTCAAATAGTCATAGTGCAAAATATTCTGTGGGTCTTTAAAAGTCAGTCAAAATGCTTTAAAATGGCTGGCACTGAGGGGGTAGAAATTTTGAAAATGGCTGGCACTGAATGACTTCAAAAAAGTAAAGGAATCTGACTTCAAGTGACCACTCTCCCGTCAGGGCGAAATGAAAGCGGTTAACTTCTTGACTAAGCCTACATTCTGAGTGAACTCATCCTTTTGTAACTCTGTAAGTTGATCATTTAAACCGTAAAAGCGGAGCTGTCAATGATAAGTGCTGTAAACTTACAGCATGAGAAGAAGGAAAAGAAGTGATTAGAGTTCTCTATCTCTCTCCTCTGTCACTGCTCACACACGCACACGCACAAAATGTGAAAATGTATTTTGTGCCTTAACAATTGGACTTTAAAAAAAAAAAAAAAAAAAAAAAAACAGTTTGCACTGTATTTACGTCAGATATTTGTTTGGACCAGCAGAGGGTGCTGGTACCCCAGTGGTCGGTTTGCATGCAGCTAATCTAGCAGTGAAGAAGAGATGCTATGCTAGCAGACAGAGCTAATAGAAAAACGTGACTTTTACAGATATTCACGTAATATTACAGATAATCATTTGGTGCTAAAGGGGTAAGGAATCATTTATGAACATGTTTAAGAGTAGAAGGCGGCCAGATAAAAAAGTTTATGCTGTTTAAAAAAAGTACTGCGATTAAAAATACACTAAAATGACAACAGAAATACACGAAACTACACCGAAAAAAAAAAAAAAAAAAAAAAAAAACTCAAATATACAAAATGACTCCAGAATCACACTACAATGGCAACAAAAAACAATAATTATACAAAAAATGCACAAAAAGACAACTAAAAGATAAAAAAATATACACATAATGATGACTTCAAAAAACATACATTACAAAAAAATACAACAAAAATTTGAAAATGGCTCAAAACACACAAAACAAAATATTTAAACAAAAAATACACAAAACTAAATATTTACACAAAAAATACACAAAATGACTTCTGAATTACACTGCAATGGCAACAAAAAACTATAATTATACAAAAAAATGCACAAAAACACAACAGAAATTTACACGACTCCAAAAAACATATATTACAGAAAAATACACCAAACAAAAAAATATAAAAGTGATGATGAAGTCATGCACATGTCCCATAGAATTAAACCAGGAAAATTGCACCCACATTTTGCACCCGCAAATATATCCCTTATGCTCCCACATGATTGCATACTTCTGACGGGCACTGCACATTACAGAAAAATAAACAAAAAAAAATATTATTATCATGCGCATGTCTCATAGAATTAAACCAGGGAAATTGCACATGCTATTTTACTTTGCACTTGCAAATATACCCAATTATAATGCTACAGAGTATGTTGTTATTATTATGCCCATAATTGACAACTCTACTTAATCTCTCACTATATGAATACATACTTCCAACGGGCACTGTACTAGTTAATATAAATTTCAGTCAGGTTAATCCAATTATGGATTTTATTGTTAATACACATTTACATAGAATGCAAAGATCCATGTTTAATACAAACAGAATTGCAGAGCCATATGTAAAAAAAAAAAAAGAAAAGAAAGAAAATCAATTAATACTCAGTGACAAAATACTCTGAAATCCACTATTAGTTGCAGCTTCTACACAAGTTGTATCAAATCATTGAATGATTAAATGTCAATTAGCTTAACGTAGAAACAAAAAGGCTTTGATAAAAAATTGAAAAAAAAAAAACCCAAAAAAATGCTTATTAATAATTAATAAATAACTACAAATAAAATAATAATATTTTTTCATTTACTAAAAGCTCTGCTGGCTGTAAATGTGAACTCTTACTGTTGATCCAGCCAGCATATTCCAGAGGTCACCAATATAGTGATGCTTAAGAGGATTTTAATTAAACAGCATTAGCTTTTACTACTCCAGAAATTATTGGGTCAGGAGACGTTGATATTTGTGGTCAATGATCAAGTGGAAGGCCTACTTACTGTAAGACTCCCCCTCAAGGGAAGTATTAATCTGTAAGCTTCCCACAATCTCTATGAGCTCTGTTAATTTTTTTCAAATGAAGCTTTGGATGTATTACCGAATACATTAAGTGGATTTCTTTTACTTTTGTGTTTTTTTCACTACGGTGTTTAATAACGTCTACAAGATCACACAAGATGTCAGAATTTAATGGGACATGTTTGATGACATGTAAGAGAGACTTAAAAGGGGGATTTAAGTGGCAATGAGAGGGAGCATTGCTTAAACAAGCTATGGTTATAGAAAGTATTAAAGTAGAGACACTACAATATCATCTACATTACAATTTATTAAAAAAATATAATCCTCTTATAGATGGTCTTGTTTTCTTTCTCTTATTATACTTTTAAACAATTGCTTTAAGTTTACCTCTAAAATAAATAAAGCAACAAGCTTCACCATCCAAGGTTAGAATAATTTGTCACCTAATCTCCATCTGGGTTCCAGAAAAGGCTATCACAATCTGAAGCATCGTATTTCTGCCCAAGTCAAATGGGTGTGTAGTGATTGTCTTCCCAGATAGGATGAAAGTGACATAAATGTGGATTTATGATGGGTTTAATGACATTTTAGACAACAATCGCCCCCGACTTTTCATAAAAGACCTTTTAGGATTTAAGGTAAACCTGTTACACAAGCTGTTGGTACACAGAGAGCAGATGGCAAAGCCCCAAAACACTAATTAATTACAAACTGCCTATGGTAGGTGTCCACATTCCCACATTACGTTTCCCTGTCTTGACCCGAACTTTAATTATATTCAGTAAAAGTCGGTTTTCGGCAAAAAAGAAGAACTGGGCAGCGGCATCAGCACCATCTGCTAACAGAGAGTTCTTTCAAAGCTGTGATGTATTTAAATATACATTCACGGCCGCTTCAATAAACTAAAGCTTGTGCATAATTAGTTCAAATGTCAATAAAAAAGTATGATGTCAAAAAAAGCAAAAAAAGAAAAACATTTTAGGAGTAACTGTATCAGACATCTATAGTATTCTTAATTCTTTATTTTTAGGAGTCAAAATATACACTACAGGTCAAAAGTTTTAGCACGCCACACAAATTATTCAGTTTGTGTCATTGCACTCTCAAATGAAAGCATAGAACAAATAAGCACTTTATAATACAGCTTTTTTACTTCTTCCATTTCAAGCTATTCATTGGTCTTGCACAACTTGAATTGCAATAAGTAACTGGTAACTTTTGACTTTTTGCAACATGCAAGACAGAAGACAGGAACGAACAACAATGTGAAAACACGACAGCATACATCCAGAGAACAACATTTGCAATTTCTTACAGTACAGTAAACAGTGTGTGTGAGAAACAGGAGGGAAGGGATGAAGAGAGGAAAAGTTTCTATTAACAAAATAAGATTATCGCAGTAATGATTATAATTGTCATGTTTCAGAGTGGTGGATGAGGACCCAAGCGCAGAGAGAATCAGGCAGCAGACAGGTGTCGCGTTTATAATAATCCATTTGAATGAAAAAACCAAAATCCAAAAGGGCATGAGGAAAACCAGGGAGCAGGGTACAAGTTGCAGCGAGACACAAAGAGGTTGACATTAACAATGACTCAGCCATCACACGGTGTCCAAGCACTCAGCTAAATAGTGAGGGAAGCTTGACTGGGAACGGTTCACACCTGAGTGCAAACATGAGGCAGCTAATCAGTCACAACCCAAGCACACAGACAGGGCCGGTCCAATGAAAATCTGGGTCGGGGAGCAAAACCATTGCGTAGGACCCTAACCTCCCGATCCCCCCAACATCCACCAACTAGGGCTGGGCGATATGGCCTTTTTTTTTTTTTTTTCAATATCTCAACATTTTTAAGCTATATTGTATATCACGATATATATCTCAATATTTAGCTCTTCTCTTGCGATGATGCTTTGATGCATACAATTGAACCAGAATGGCAATACTCAATATATATATTGTTGTTTTCTCTGTGATGTACGTAATTGGGGTTTCCCCCAACTATCATAGCATTACGTACCTATTAGTTTATTTTTTTCAGACCTTTATTAACATATGTGTAGAGAACAATATCATAATTTATAAAACTAATTATGTGCATTTGAGCACATTTTAAAAACAACTTCAGCTGACCAAAGTGCTGTACTGTTTTTTGTATTACTACAATTAACTATCAATTATTGATTTATTATTACTGAAAATGTATCAGATACTATTATCAGAAGAAGTATTATGATATAACTACTAACACACACACACGCGCGCTGTAGCGAGCCATGGTAACGTAAGGTCAGAGTTGAGTCAGACCTGCTTACTTCCTGATTTGTACTGAGCGAATGAACGGAGCTTTTCTGTTACCGTCCCGTCTGAAACGACATAGAAGCAGTGTGTGATGGTAACGAGTTGTTTTGAGTCCCGGTTATAACATTATCGACCTCTGGATCTCACTCGCTCACGCACAGTGACACTCTGAAGCCAAACCATTTCCAAATTTAACCATTATTCTTTTTTTTGTTTTCATTCGACTCTGTCTTTATATTGTCGCTGTGGCTGCTGAGGTGAGTGAGTGGAGGAGGGGGGGTTTGGTAAGCGTGTGTGTGTGTGTTGAGTTTCATTCACAGGGACATCCACAGTGTCTTCTTGTTCTTCTGCTGCGGCTGCCCGGACGTTAAACCACGAACCGTAAACCTTTTTAGCAAATTCTGCCTTTTTTATTTGTACTTTCTACTTTTCGTTTTACCTTTCTCCGTTTCTGGCAACCCAGTTTTATTCTATTCACTGACATGTTGGCAAGTCTGAACGTTTCGCGTTGACTCAAGTTTCTCTTGCGCATGCGGCATGGGCAATACTAACTAAAGGTGGAGGGAGGGGTGTGACAACACACATTTTGGCACATTTTTCAAAATAACTTATTATGGGGGAAAAAAAAAACGTAAGAGCAACACGAAGGGCCTCTTGTATTGAGTGACAAAAAATAAATTAATAATCAAAATCATAATTTTATTTTTTGGGAGGATTGGGGAGGAGGGCCCCCCCTGCAGACATGGACCCGGTGCAATTGCTTGACATGAAACTTTGTCAACGGCTTCCAAATACCCCGAGTTTGTGAATCTCTTATTTTAGAGTAATTTGGTCAATTCCAAATGTTTATTTAATTTTATTTCGCTTCTGGATGGCACGACATGTGAAACCTAATCAGCTTTTGACCTCAGAGTGTGAGAGGGCGCTAGCGCACCATCTGTATCTATTTTGCTACACAGCTCACTTCCTGTGCGTGCAAGAGCTCCTTTTTTACTGTTCCGTATTTGGTGATGACGTTTCAAAATGTTTATTTTCATGTTAGTTTGACCGTACGCTATTTAGACCAGACAGACCTCACCCGGATGTTATTGACAGCAAGATACAAAATGACTCTAGAATCACACTACAAAAGCAAAACAAAAAAATAAATAAATAAATAAAATAAAAAAATTATACAAAAAATGCACAAATGACATAAAACAAAGAACTAAACAATATTTATGCAGGAAGTACACAAAACGACAACAGAAATGCACATAAATATACAAAAAGGCTCCAAAAACACACAAAATGACTCCAAAAAAACATATATTACAGAAATATACACCAAACCACAACAAAATTATGAAAATGACTCAAAATATACAAACTTAAAATGTATACAAAAAAACACACTAATATGACAACAGAAATGCACAAAACCACAAAAAAAAAAAAAAAAAAACAAATATACAAAAAGGCTCCAAAAACACACAAAATGACTCCAGAATTGCACTACAATGGCAAAAAAAAAAACAATAATTATACAAAAAAATGCACAAAAAGACAACAGAAAGATGCAAAAATACACATGACTCCAAAACACAACAAAAAAAATAATATAAAAATTAGTTAAAAAAAACACATTCATCATGCGCATGTCTCATAGAAGTAAACCAGGGAAATTGCACAAGCTATTTTACTTTGCACCTGCAAATATATCCCTTTAAAATGCTACAGAGTATGTTGTTATTTTTATGCCCATAATTGACAGTTCTACTTAAGCTCCTCCCACTATATGAATACATACTTCCGACGGGCACTGTACTAGTATTAATAATAATAATGATGGTATACACCTCCTCGTGGTGGGCCTGGATAGGCCACAATGAAAATTCCAGTCAGCCTCCCTCAGGTGAACAAACCACCAACACTGGAGATGGGACTTGCCCAGGGAGAGGGACAGAACCCAGCCAAGAATATCTTGGACCACCCATAACCCCATTATTCTCTGTGCCCTCGGTTTGATACCTCCTGACCTTCTGTCTTCGGTTAGGAGAGTGCCCGGGTTCTCTACCGGGAATACAGCTCTTCTGACAATCTGGGTAACGCAGAAAGCTGCTGTTTTGTAATATAATAATAATAATAATAATAATAATAATAATAATAATAATAATAATAATAATAATAATAATAATAATAATAATAATAATAATCTATAATGACTCAGTTGGCTGCCCCGATGCCCAAAGAGGCCTAACCCAGCAGACACAAGCGGAATAAATAAATAAATACACAATTTAATGATGATAATAATAGTAATAGTATTGAAGATTTTGTTTCTTGATTTTAACTTACACAACTTCATAAAAACAGGTATTCTTCTGCACAATGTGTGGTAAATTTATACCATGTTTGTTAAAATGGCTTACAGGTGGATATTTATGTCCTACCTCACTGCACTGCAGGAACAAACCATGTCAGACCCATCACATGTTGACTCAAAACTATTTTTAAACACAAAATAACTTCAACAAATCCATTTAGTTGCACAAAAAAACAAAAACAAAAAACAAATCGTACATAAACATTTGGTGATGGAGGCCAAACGCTGTCACTGATAGCCATCTCTTCAAATGTGCCCTAAGAAATGTGCACTGTGAAAGTACATTAAAGGCTCTCTCGCCTGCGGAGTACTCTTAGCCAATAGGTATTTGCCTCTATCTCTGTGAAGCATTAAAAAAAAAATAATGAACTCACTGTAAAGAAACGTTTGATCTAGACACTGAAGTAAAAGGCTGCGTCTCTGCCAATGTTCCCCTTGTTAATACAGTTTTGCTGCTATCATAATTCTGAAATTATCTGAATTTCTCCCGCCAACACATTTGTTAGCCTTTAGCCGATATTAGGCTTGGCAAGTTGCTGACTCTTGGGTCCGGGGATTTTCTTTCAACTTTTTTTTACTGCAATTTTCACTGCGGTGTTGTCATATTCCTCTGGCATCCTATTAGTTGCTTAAAACAGTGAAATGGCAACTCTGCTTGGTATTGGAAAAAACAACCCTATTTTACTCAAGTGGGGTACACATTATAATGATTTTCTAAATCTGAAGAGATCTTTCATTTGTTACAGAGCTTGGATGAATGAGAGTCAAGCTTTAGGGTTGCTGGTCAGATGCGGACACAGGGTTTAATTGGTCAAAGGATTTTGGAAAACAGACTGAGATTCTAAGATAAACAACTAGCTTTCAGCGTGTGTCCCAGTGAGTCTGTTGCTGTTCTGTACTTTCAGGGTTATGTATGTTGCTGATAGCATTAGTCTAGTCATGATATATCAGAGCCTCGTCAGGCAGAGACCTTGGTGAATGCTATCAGTGTACAAAGGTATCTGGCCTGATTAGGGCAGTGTAAGCAGAACTGACCAGGAAAGAGTTCTGTAATTACATATCACACACACATAGAAGCCCTGTTTGAGATGTTTTGACATGTTGCCATTGAACTCAGTTGAAACTCTGAAATCGGATTATTCTGATTTAAAGTTTAATATTTACAATTGTTGGCCCAGACCCGTTTCGGAGGTGATTATCGGGACAAATTCACTTTCAACACAGACCAAGGGATAATCTAATAAAACATGAAATAATCATTTGCCGTCCTTGGTCAGGAGGAAATAAAGTTGGGACAAAAACAGCTTGATTATATGTAATTGTTTACCTTGTGTTAGCGTTAAAGTTCGAGCACTGGTTCAGGAATCCTAAAAACAATTTTTTTTTAGAAAAACGCCTCTTTTACAGTGTATTTTACAAGGATTTAAAGTGGAACGATTTTACATGATATTGGTGTAATAAAAAATAAACAAATATGAGGCAAAGCAGCCGATTATTGGGAATGTTTCCTTACTTGAGGTGTACCTTGTCATCCAACAATAAACCATGTACCAGTAGCTATTGTAAGAGGCGTAAATAGTAATGATATAGCTACTCAAGTAGCCATACATAAAATATTAAAATAAATAGTACTCAAAGTAGAAGTTACTAGTTATTTTCAACCCCATATGTTTGTTTTTGGTAATAAATCTTGCCAGAGTTCCCTTGCATACAGTAAACATCTCATGTATACATTTAAAAAGGAAGAGACAAAATCTTGCATAATTGAAACTGAATTTATTTTCTGTATGAAAAAAAAGGTTTGTCAAAACGTACAATATTTTTTAAATAAAATAACGCCATTGAATTTAATTCAAAATAATAAAAACAGCCTCTAATTATAGTTACATTTATGAATTTTAATACTGAGCAAATAACCTCAATTAAATGCAATTTTAGCACTGTGCATTAAGTTTAATCTGGTTGGTCGGCTATGCTGTGATGCATTTGATTGTTCATTTCATTTGTTCTTAAGTACAAGTAAAATTATTGATTTAGAAGTATGCACAAAAAAGTACAAGTACCCAAAAAAGAAACTCAATTACAGTAACAAAATTTCATGTAATGTTACTTTCACCTCTGGCTATTGCAATAAAATGACTGAACAACTTGTGCCACTCAAGAGTAAGTGAACAGAAGAGGAAACAAAACATCTCCTAAATCATTTTACCTACGCTACTCCAAACTTCCTTTAAAGACGAGAGGTTTTCCAACCCTGTTTCTGCCTTTTCTTGTTTGTGGTAAGGATTTACTCACCTATAACCCAAGCCGACCATTTGCACTGGGGCTGTTTTTTTTTTCTTCACTCAAGTATTACCATTATATTTCCCCCTCTCACTTCTGACTGATAGCATCCCCCTAGACACAGAAAACAAATAGAACAGAAGCAGTCTCTTGTATAGCACCCTACACCTACAGGCAAACGCTGCTTTCCAGCTTGACCACATAATTTTTTCCTGTTTTAAACAGAAGCCAGGCTGTCATCGATGGACGTTTTGGATAAATGAAGTGGAAGAGCACAGGCGATGGTAAGGACATTTCTGGGCGTCCCCTTGGTGATTAAAAGACATGAATGTTTAAGTCTGAAAACTAAGAATGTATAGTCAATTATTCATTAAATGTAAGGTGACAAACTGCTTCTGTGTTTCTATTTTTTTTTTTATTCTTAATGAGCCATATCGTGTCTTCCTATCAGGCAGTGTTAGTGAAACTGTAGTTAAAGGGGAATGACTCAACTGAGTAAGTATTAAAGCATGGAGATGAAAAAAAACTTTCAAAAACAAAAACAAAATTACATCTTCTTGTTCTTCTACATAGTAAAAATTGACACAGCCTTGCTTCCCTGCGTAATCCTCGGCCTCTTTTAAGGTGTGATTTAAGACTTGTTGTTTTTATTCCCATAAACACTTAGTTCTGTGCCAGCAGTGTGCTTTATAGGCTTGCTGTCTCTGTTCCCGCTTACCAGGGTTTATAGGTGGAAAGGTGTCATATAAACATTGTAATATAGCACCCATGCGCGTTGGATAGAACTACCCAAACATTTAATTCATCATATCAAAATATTTTATCACAGGCAGAGAAATAATCTGCTGCTGATTGCTGCACGGTGTGAATGGATGGAGTGATAAAAAAGTAAAAGGGACGAGGAGGCAGGCAAGTTGAGATCATGTTGGAAAACCTCTAGTTTCTTTTGGTTTTAAGTAAATGTTGGTTTAAGTAAGACAATTTGGTAAGATGTTAATATAAGGTGGAAACATTTGATAAATTAAAAGTGATTGTTCAAATGGTATTTTGAAGGAAATCAGTATACATAACAATATTAATAATAATATTGCATCAATTTTATATAGCGCTTTATCATAGACACTCAAAGTCGCTTTACAGAATTAAGGCATTATTCTTCCACTCCACACTTAGTGGTGGAAAGCTACTGTTGAAGCCACAGCCCTGAGGCAGGCGAGGCTGCCATAGTGCGCCATCGGACCCTCCGATCACCACCAACACATCACATAATCTTTAGCTTAAAAATGGTTTGGAAGAAAAAAAAAAAGTTGTAGCTTCAGTGGAGATTTACAATGTTATGACAGCAACTCCAAAGCTGAAGGACCAAAACTTATAATTTCTCAAAGTTCCAGATTTATGCACCAACAACAAGATGACTTTTGAAATATTGTTGCCTTACAGCATCAAAAATATCAAATACAGGTGACAAAAAAAATGTCCTCTGAAAGGTTGATTTATTGGACAGGTGCTGGTCATGTCAAAGTCAGTTATTTATTTTAGAAAAAACACATTTTTATTTACAGATTTTACAGATATTTTTAAATTATTTGTTTTTTTATTGACTAATATCAGAATCCTTCCATCCATCATCCAATAGTACAGTGGTTCTCAAGGACAGGAATGATTAAATTCTGCTGAGTCATGGATACATGGAGCTTCAGTGAGGAATTCTTTAGTGATTGCCAATTGCAGTACCAGTAGTACAGAGTAAAACAATCACTAGGATACACATTAATATGCAGTCGATTCAGAATCGTAAGCACCCCCTTATGTCCAACTGCAACATTTTCCACAGAACACTGTAAAAAAAACAACTATGAATAATAATGATGGGATGAATAAGTGATAACACACATTTTAAAGAATCTCATTTGGTAAATAAGTGGAAATAAACAGTATTTAGTACCTCATGGATATATTTATTTTTGTTAATTTGAGAAACTCTGGAATATACAATAGAGTATGTGTGAGTCAAGGTTATTATACTTCTTAAAATTTAATTTCTTTTTTTTTTTTTAATTCAGTTTTTCAGATTTTACCTTTTAACAAGTAAATCAATACAAATGGGGGTGAGAAAGGAAGTGGTAAATGAACGTACATAATTTAAGACCTAGTTTATAAAATATGGACATATTCAAGAGTTGAAATCATCAAATTTAGTTTGTTCCTATAGTTTGTTCATGTTTCTTTGCATATTCTGATAGGTGTTTTAAATGGGTCCTACCTGTCTTTATTCATGCTGACTCAGCAGGTAGGCAGGGAAAGCAGAATTATTTAATTTATCTTTCTTCATTTTGCTTCTCCTTCTAACGTCCCATGGTTTCACCTGTCAAAGCCACTATATGACAGACAACTGTGACGTCAGCCCCTCCCAAGGCGGGTGAGGGGTGTTGTGTAAATTATTGTCCCGTATTCAACTCTGCACAGCCGCAGAGTGTCTCTGAAATCAGAAATCAGAAATGTTTTTTATTGGCCAAGTAAATTTTTTAAGACTGTACAAAGAATTTGACTTGGTAGTCGGTGCGTGAAACAAAAAAACAAAGGTGCCGGTAAGCTGCGCCCAGAGACACTCCATTGACTCATATTGAAGAGGAGTTACTGCACATGCACAACTTTTAACGAAAGTGGACGGTAAACATGTCACCAATCCAACACAGATGAACGAAACAACTTTACTCATCATCATTATCTATATCATATTTATTCTGATGATCTAAATACAGATATACATTTGTTTGGTAGTATTTTTAATTCATTATTAATTTTCTAACCCTAACGTGCTGAGTGGTCTTCTATTGGCCAGCCGCCACTGCTACCGACACAACTTTTAAACTCAAAGGCCCCTATTTCCCTGTTTCCCAAAGCTCTCAGTTGTACTTACATACGTAGTAGCATCTTTCTCCCTGCGCTGTTGTGGGTGTGTCCCTAAAAATCAGGCCTGGTGTACAGATTTTGCAACGCAGCCCTGCTGAAGAACGCACGGGCACCAAGCAATACGATAAGGCATTAGAACACAGACTTTGCTGAATTGAGGACGTGATTAGGTGTGCAGACACAGTGCCATTGTTCACCTGCAGAAACAGGTTTTTAAACATCTGCGTTTTTGCCGCACAGAGGACTGTGTGTGAGTGCGTGCGTGCTTGTGTGTGTACGTGTGTGTATGTGTTGGATAATCTGTCACCACTGTCTGGATTTGGCAAGTATGCAGCGTACACATAGTATTTTTGTAACATAAAAAAGTCCATTTTTAACAATATGTTGCCTTAGTTTATCATCTGTAGATATAAATGTCTTTGTAAAGATCAGGTCTCTTGCATTAAATTCCTCTGGCAGCATTATGTCAGCAACTTTTCCATCGTACAAGTTTATTTGTTTTAAGTCCCTCTTTTAATTTTCTATAAATTGTGCTCACAAACATCTTAGTTTCATTGAATAAATACATGCATTTATTGTGTGTGTGTGTGTGTGTGTGTGTGTGTGTGTGTGTGTGTGTGTGTGTGTGTGTGTGTGTGTGTGTGTGTGTGTGTGTGTGCATTTGCATGCCATTAAAACTATTGCCATTACAATGTTATACAGTATCTGCATTTGAAGATGGTTTTGTAAGAGAGTCATTAGTCACATTTATTACAAGAAAACACCGTCCAATAAATACGGTCATAGGGCGTGAATGCCATCTGTCCTCATTGCGAGTGTCTCATTAGGACATGCTCCCCTGATTGAGAGATACACACTGGCAAATGATAGAAGACAACTTCTTTTTTGATGAAAATGGAGCTTGCGGGGCAAATGATAAATATTGTCAGTAACTTGAAGGTGAGCTCAATTCATCAACCCCTTGTGGAATTGAATGTGTTTTTTTTCTCTTCCTTACATAAAGAGTCGGACAAGCAAGCAGCAGACAGATCACACACTTCCTGTTGACAAGAGGAATAAGTCAGCTGTTCAGTCACTGCAATAAAGCATACGGTGTGTAAGTAAGTCATACGCTGTACAGTCGCAAAAACATGGTGATAATAAGCATTTTACAATTGTATAATTCTATTAATAATACGATTGTCAAAGGAAAAAGAAATATTAATAGTTTTGATTTTTAAAACAAAAAAAAAACAACCTTTGAAAAAACTTTTGGAAACCCTGCAGTAATATCATTTTTAGTTGTACTAATAAAACTATTTATTTGATCAGGCCCTGGCTTGCATCCCAGTAGCAACCCACGGATCACCCCTCTTAAGCCAAAGCCACCTTGTGACTTTCTCAGCGGCTTCTGTTGCAGATCTAATGGGCCTCTTCTTGCTTATCCCTAAAATCCCCAATCGACTGAGGACTTTGCAAAGAGAATGGCCTGGAAAGCCTATGCAGCCTATTTCTATAGGCTCATAGAATGTTCGTTTGAGTAAGACATAAAAAAAATAATAAAAATGAATAATGAATTAAAAAAACTATGAAACAAATGTATATCTGTATTAAGATAATCAGAATAAATTTGATATAGATAATGATTTTGTAAAGTTGTTTGGTTCATCTGTGCCTGATTGGTGACGTGTATACGGCCTAGGGCGCATTAATCTTTACCCATTCACTATCTTTTCACGGGCCTGATAGTTTCAGATCCTTTCAGCGCATGCGCGAAACGCCACTGGGGCCCCTGACATATACAACACCACTTCCCGCCATGACTTCACATTCATCCGTCATAAAGTGTCTGATTGACAGGTGAAGTCGTGAGACGGTAGAAGGAGAGAAGCAAAATGAAGAAAGAAAAATTAAATAATTCTGCTTTTACTCCTTTTACATTAGTCAGGATCAGATCCAGCATAGGTAAAGACACGTACGACCCATTTAAAGCACTTTTGAGAAAAGGCAAAAAAACATGAACAAAATAGGAACAAACTAAATTTGATGCTTTCAAATCTTGATTATGTCCATATTTCCGTCAAGTCTTAAATATATATGTTCATTTACCACTTCCTTCGTCACACCCATTTTTTTAATTTAATTACTAGTTAAACTAACTAAAACTAAAAACTAAAAAATACAAAAACAAATTAAATTTCAAGAAGTATAATAACCCTGACAAACACTCACTCACTCTATTGTATAGACTACATTTGTCCTTGCTTGTTTATGGGTTCTGTGGCAATAAATGTGGTTAGTTTAAAAGCAGTTCTGTGACTACAATGTCCGTTACTTATTTGTTCAAAGCTACACAAATCCCCCAAGCTACACAAACAGCCGCCACTGCTTTGCACATTTTTGCCTCCTTAATGCTCTTTTCCAAGGGTACAGTGACTTCCATCAGGTGTTTTGAAACCTCAGAGGTGATGATCATGTCTGGCCGGAGAGATGTTTTGACAATGTGCTGTGGGAACTTCAGCTGCTTTCCCAGATCAACATGGAGTTTCCAGTCAGAGGCTGTGTGGAGGAGGCCTGATGATGCTCTTGGTTGTGCCTGTGGTTTTACTCCAGCTCTAACAAAAGGAAGCACCTTCTTCTCGGCATGGTAGTTTTAATTGGCATCGATGGCTGAGGCTACAGTCTCAGCAAATGCTGTGAGCACCTGATCATGGCGCCACCGGTATCGATCATCTGCAACCGTCTTTGGACAGCTGCTGAGGAGATGTTTTAAAGAGCATATCACAGAGCAAGTACCAGGAAAGCTCTGGACAACTCCTATAGACCATATAACGTATGCCACTGGGGCCAGGCATGGCTGCTGAGCGAGCATCCTTGATGACTTCCTCAACCTCCTTAAGACTTGGCTCCCTCAAATTTAACTCTGTTGTTGGGGAGGGGGATTATAAGGGCTTTGTTAAGCTCCAGATCATGTTTTCTCAATGGCTCTTTCAGGGTGTCCTCAAAGAAGAGATTTACTTCCTCTCTTGAACACTTGAAACAGCAACTGCACTTATCCCCAAGCAGCTGTTTTGCAAAACCAAAGGGATTGGCAATGAAGGCAGCCCATTTCCTGACTCTCTCTCTTCCCCACCTCCTGTGGCTCTCTGCTCTGTGGAGGCTCATCCACTTTCACAGTTCTGCTAAAGGCTGCTTCTCCTCAACCATAGACTTCTTCTACTGCTTTTTGAGGGTGCGGAGCTCCTGTCGCAGGTGCTGTATTTTGGCGGCCCTGTGGTTCATGGTATGGGGGTTTCCTTTGTGCTACGCTTTTCTCTCTGACCAAATCTTTTAAAGGCATAGCTGGTTATTATGGTGGTCATTGACTGGAGTCGGTTGTCAGCATCCCCTTTGGCTGAGGCTTGAAATAAGGTGGACACATCCTTGCCAAACTGCAGCCACACACTCCGGTTGTTGGCTGGGGGCCACTTGATCCGCTGCTGGGAAACCACTCTGCTTGAATCAGGAGCTTCTGGCACTTGAATGGACTGGGCTCTGTGCAGTGACTCCTGGCTGGGCTCCACCAGCACCTTACCAGGTTCGGGACCTGTGCGTTGTGCCTCGCTGTCCTGCTCCAAACATTTCATTTTGGCGTGATGGACTCTTAGGCCATGATGGTTCTTACACAGCTTTCTGCAAATGCATGATTTACTAGTAGTCAGTTTATTTGCATGGGCAATTATTCGTTGGTATGTCAAATTGGAGATCTTATCCCCCCCCATCCTTCTCTGGATCTCATATTCCAGCAAATAGTTTTGCCTACTTTATAACTCTGGTTATAGTTTTATTACCTCAGCATGGTACTGTGATACATATTTTGCCCTTGAGCGGAGTATACAGTTATACCTTCTTATTTGCGCATTATGCATCCACAGTAAAGATTGTATTGTACCCATGAGAAATATAACAAAATGAAGCAGATTTCTTTGTTACTAAAAATCAAAAGTCAGTGGTCTGTACAGGAAAAAGTGATTAAAACCATTTTAATAATTTGGACAGATTCGCACGGAGCCAAAAGGCAAACAGACTTGAATATTACATGCTTGACTGCAATGCGAGAGCTTTCACCTTCAAAGTAAATGAGAAAAAAGACTTTTTTTTTTTTTTTTACCCCAAAAAACATGATGTAAGGTCTTTTAAATCTGTCAGGCAGTTTTATAAAGCCATCAGCTATTCACAGACTCTTTTTGGTCCTTTCTTGCCTGAATGTTACATTAAAAACTGAAGTTGCCATATTTTTCTGCTGTCTTGCAGGCTCCTGTCAACTATTGTAAATCATGTCAATGGATGTAGTGATGAAGTGAGCTCTTCAGTTTATTTTAATTTCAATTGCAAATTAATATTTCAGTCCGTACTACATCGTGACAGTGAGGAGGTAAAATGTATGCTCTTTGGCTGCTGGCTATGTTGCAATTACATAAGCTACATGGGAAAAAAGAACATACTGTAGTTGGGTATACTTACTTGAAGTGTTTCACATTGTAAAGCTTAAAAAGTTTATTGAAATGAAGTTAATAAGATATATTAACACAGTGGATTTAATTGGCATGGATTTAGTAATTGAATTGTTCTCAAACCAATGTTTTTTATCAAAATGAATGCAAGTCGACTTAAAATTTTCAGTTTTTACAACTCAAAATTTCGTGTAACCTAAAAGTAAAATACTGCTCCTTTCTAACTTGATACTATCAACTGTTTTCATTTCCATCTGCCCCCCTGAGAGTTTCAACCAGCAACCCTCCGGTAACAAGTCTGCTTCTGTAACCACCCTGTTTTTAACCTGATGCTGTGGTTAAATTAAAACTACTTTAGTTTGCTTATTACCCAAAATTACAATTTTAAGTTTGAACAAAATCTTAAAAATGTAACACAAAATCTGATTTTCTTTTTTTGATTTTTCTAGAGAAATTTGAAAGAAGGTGGAGATGTCATACAGTCAGACACACAACACCACCTGAAACCTAACTGATTCAGGTTCACCTAAATGAGAATATGAAGTTGTAGATTGCCTTCACTAAAGCAAAAAAATAATTTACATTCACTCAGAAATTTGTGTTACTTCAACAGCTGCGGAAATACAGTTTTTATAGTGTATGTTGTATAGAAGTTATATTTACTTTCCCGGACAACAGTACGAACAAATTCAAAACCATTAAAATACATTTTAACTTAATTCTTTTTCATTTTCACATTTCAGTTCAAATTCACTTTTTAACGAGCACAGATGTATTTGAAAAACAGTGTCCCCTACCTGTAGCTACATGTATTCCCTGCCTCTTCGCGCTTTCTTTTTTTTTTTACTCCAGTTTTAAAGTCAAATAAAGGCAATTGACAATTATATATAAATATTTGGAATTCATTATTTGTTGGAAACTAGTGTTAGTTTTGTTCAATGATTGGAGGCCCAACTCATAACTGGTTCTTCAAGTGTGTCCAAACCACTGCAAATGCACCAATTTAGGGATTATGATCGTGACTCAATTCACGATCTTCTAGATCGTGAATTAAAACTAAATGATCACATTGTGCTGAATTTACTAAATGACATTTCTACAGACTCAGAGGGGCATTAAAATACATGTATAGGTGTAAATGTATGTTTTAGCGAGTTGACCCTCCCCAACATTTGTTTGAAAGGCCTAAAGGTCCAGCACAGTCCATCAGTTTGACCAATCCAGCAGGGGTCACTGTGGTCTTTGAAGTGGTCCAGCCAATCATGTGCTGTCTCAACTATGAGCTGCATTTTATCCTGTTGTCATGCCACAGACACACATCTTATCCTGTCAAAAGGGTGAGAGGTGTCTACATGCTTTGTAGGAGTAAGGGGGTCTTTAATGGTGCTGGATGGACAAAAGCTGGTAGCAGTAATGACTCGAAGCGGGCGTCTGTGCAGCAGCCTTTCATGCTGATAGCCAATCTATTATTGAGCTAATTAGCTTAATATATACACAGCCTTGATTTTATAATAAAATGAGTTGTTTATCAAGTATAACAAGATATTTATTACATCAAGACATGACAATTTTCAGGTAATTAACTGGCAGCATGGTGACACTTATTTTTCTTTGAAATGATGTAATATCACCTTCACAGCACAGCCCAGTGCTCCCTACTGAGTTTAGAATAATTTTATTTATAGCTTAGGTGAGAAAAGAAAAATATGTTTTGAAATTGTTGGAACAAACTATTGCCAGTGTGAGATTTAAAGAGATTGGTCTCATGCTACCAAATATGTGGCAACAATCCATCTATTCTAGGATGAGTGTGATGTTTGGTTTTTTGTTGTCTCTCGTTTATTTATCTCGGGAATTCTGTTCACACTGAACTGACAAGACTATACATGGACAGCAAAATATGATATATGCAGGGACGTCAGGGTAGGCAGTGCATACCCAAGGGTGAATTGATATTTGTTTTAATTATAATATAATTATAATTTATTTTTCACTTTCCTTTAGGTTTGAAAATGTCAGCATTTAGTGATTTTTATAGCCCAAACGACTAAAAACAGCTATTTCCTGATACGGCACAGACGCTGCACAAGTCTCACTCCGCTGTAAGGCAGGAGGAGACAGTAGGAGACCACTCCCTCTCCCAAAGACACAAGGCTGCTCTGCCTTTGGCCCTCATAGCCTGTATTCAGATGTGTTTGCGCATGCACAGTCAGTTCCCCAATATGAAGACCATTTACGTAAAGAAGCAGATCGCTACGCTGCCTTTGGACGTAACCGTGCTATGCTAAATGCTATACGTACGTTCGGAGTGCATTAGTGAATTGATACAGCATGGCCTGCTACTTTTTGTAGCTCAAAGCGGAATAACACTACAGGATAACAGCGTTAGGGATGATAAAGTAACGTTATTTTGAGGAAAAACAACAGCTTTTAAAAGATGGGAGACCAACACCTGAGCTACCAGACCTTCAGCAAAGGAACGGTCAGAAAAGTCTTTCCACAGTGAATGGTACAAAAGGAAGGATTGGCTTTGTGGATGAGCTTCACTGAACCGGCTGTTGTTGTCGTCATTTTCTCTGTGTTTCTGTGTTTCCAACACAAACAACG
Source organism: Gouania willdenowi (assembly GCF_900634775.1). Classification (NCBI taxonomy): domain Eukaryota; kingdom Metazoa; phylum Chordata; class Actinopteri; order Blenniiformes; family Gobiesocidae; genus Gouania; species Gouania willdenowi. Next base: position 46,420,622 of record NC_041049.1, read on the forward strand.
ATTTGATGCCATGTCATGGGATATATCTTGTTGGGAGAGTATGGAGGCTGCTATTGAATAATTGTTAACATTTCTTTAATGGTGTTTTACAATGTTGATTTTGTTAGATTAACACTTGCCACCAGAAACATATCAAAATGTCAATGGTGTTGACATTGGTGGTCTCGACTTGCAACAGCCTGCCTACCCAACCTGAGTGCTCACGCCACGTTACTGGATACATGTGCACCCAAGTGCTAAATCTGTTACAAATGTAGTCAACTAAAATATACAGCATAAGAGTTCATGCATTTTTAAAGATTAAATTTCCATTAATCAATCCAATATGGGATGGTGTAAATAGTGTTAGCTTAAGACCAAGACTTGCCCGAGACCAGAATGCAACAAGGCCATAAAAATCTACTTAAATAAATCGTGACAAGGTTGAACAGTTAGAGAACAATCTGTCTTTAATTGTAGTTTCTTTTTAATATATTTGACAGACAAAAAAGATGTCTGCAAATCTTTACAACCAGAACATGTAAAAATCTCAACTCTTAAAGGTATTGTGGACAATGTTTTATTGGCTTCAACTTCTGGGTGGATCATCTTAACTATTGGTCCTCCTAAATGTCAATCATTCTGACAATATGTTTACGTAAGGCCGTTGTACGTGCTCGTGCCCGGTGCGCATCAGGTCCTTTGAAAATGTATTGTTCACTTACTGGTGGCAAGGCTGACATAGTGGGAAAAGTGCAAGGTAAGCTGAACCAGCAGCTTGTATGAGCGATGCCAACTCCAACTTGTAAACAAAGCTGTGCACGAGGAAAACTGGGCAACTGGGCTTGTGCACGCTCTCTTACACTTGTAGGCGTTCCCTCTTGGAAGCAGGTAGAGTGTTGCGCATGTGCAGAGGATGTTTCTTTTCTAAACTTAAGGAATATCATCCTCTATACATTTAACAAATTGGTTTACCAACATTTTTTGGGGAAAAATAAACTCTTGTATGTATTAAAAAGTCATTAATAAGTCCAGAATTATTTTAAATATCTTAAAAAAAGGTGTGGTTTATTTGTCAGGTGAATATACAGTAAGTGTTTAGAGATATTTCTGAATAGAAATAAGAAGGATGGTCCCGGTTTGTGCAGGTGTCTGACACATGAGGCAACCCAAGGAGGAAGAACAAATGTTTTCCACAAATTTTCTAAATTAATTAATCAGAAACAGTTTAAATGTAAATAACATCAAATGATCAGCCTGAACAAGTTGAGTAACAAAACAAAAATAACTAAAAATTCAAGCAAACCCTAACCCTAACCCTATCCCTTTCACCTGCACTACGCCTCCCACCAAGGGTGGACTGGGGTATGATGGGCCGCTGGGTTGGGCCAGGAGAAAGAAAAAAAGAAAGGGGGATTAAACACACCTGCCAAGTATCCCGTTTTGGCCTGGAAACTCCCATATTTCACCCCTCTTTCTCACCATAGACCCGTATTAGTATTTTCCCGTAAATATCCCGTGTTTTAATGTAATAATAAATAAAAGATGAATAAATAAAAACATTCCTCTGCCTTACTAAACTGAACGCCATCACTAGCCACCCAGGCCATTTCAGGTGGCAGTTAGTGCCGACAGCAGAAACAAACCAGGAAACAACCTAGAAGAGAGATGGATGAATGTAAGGAAATGTTCTGGTGAAAAAAACAAAGTAAGTCACCATAAAAAATCAGCCAATCACAAGCGCCACAAATATACACTTCTTTCAAAAAGTGTTAAAGAATGTAAAGTCTGCAACAAATGTGTCTAATAAGTCATTAGTGAATACCAGAGAACCACGAGTGAGCACGAGAAATGAAAAAAGAAATATGTAATGAAAGTAAAATGGAATGTCTAACTTAAAGACAAGTAATGTGAAATTAACAGTAATAATGCATTGTGTTGACTTGTATATGAACTGTAAGTTTATTAAATAAACAAATGTGCTTCATATACACATTTATGTTTTAATTTAGGCTGTTTTCTAATTTATAAATTAGGGCTGGGCCATATATCGAGATTAAAGATATATTGAGTTTTCTATTTTGACCATATAGAAAACTATAATATTGTGTATATCTTATTTTGTATAAAAAATACTTGTTTTAGGAGTCGCTGCTTTTACTTCTCAGAACAGCATGTAAAGCTCAGTTAGATAGATTATTAAGTGCGTCCTAACCCAGACATTCCACATAACAAGCTACACTACAGAACTCACTCACACGTGCTGTCCCTTACAGGTGAAAATGCCAAAAGTGGCACATAATGATCAGCTGTTTGTTAATAAATATGCTTATGGGTATTTTGCATCAGCAATTTTAACCCAGAATTGTCTTTCTGGTGAGACTTCATTTGAAATAAAATTATCAACATTTTTATTGTATATCACCATTTTGAGAAAATATTTCAAGAAATTGGTCCATATAGGCCAGCCCTAGTAGGAATGTTCAGAGCATTTCAACGTCAACACAGTTGGCATACCAGATTTTAATCAGTAGTTGACAAGTGGCTATTTTAGATTTCCTGTACACTTGTCTTAAAATATAAGGGATACTGGAGCTTGGTGGTGGTGGGTCATCTAAATTTTATTTTATCAATGACCTGTTTGCATTAAAATCAATACACGCTGTAAAATCACTTTACTGCTGTAATGATTTTAAATGGTAAATTGACTTGATTTATATGGTGCTTTATTCCTACACTGAAGTAGTCTCAAAGCGCTTTACAATATCAGCTCATTCACCCACTCACACTCACATTCACACACCAATGGGACTGAGCTGCCACGTTGGCGCTGGTCACTAACTGGGAGCAACTTAGGGTTCAGTGTCTTGCCCAAGGACACTTTGACACATAGACAGGTATAGACACATAGACAGGTATAGACACATAGACAGGTATAGACTGGGATCGAACCCCCAACCTCTTAATTAGAGGATGCTTTAAATTATTTATATTTAAAACTGCATATTATGGAAGCCAATAGTTCTGTTTCACTGCAAACATCCCTCTGTATTAAAGCAGGATGCTCTCTGGCCGAGTTATTTCCTCATTTCTTAAGCGCATTTAACACGCTTTACAGCGATGATGAAGATGATAATGATAATGATGATGATGAAGATGATGATGCTGATGAAGCGCTGATCAAGGAGAGAGATTTTAACTGTGACTCAGTCACTGTAATAATCTGATTTGGCGCAGTGGTCAATGACACATGTTTCTGTGGTGTGACAAATTCAAAACACAATTGTATTTCTGCTTTACACAGACTTTAAAATGTGGTCTCCATTTCTACAACACTAGCATCATATGTAGCATTTTAGTTGACGAACATATCAATATATTCCTATTTCATTCTTGTTCACTTGTAGTTATTTTTTTATTTTAATTTCTCATAGTCTAGATATTGCTACGTGGCTGTCCAGGGTGTATGTGCCCCCGCCTAGTGCCCATGAGAGCTGGAGATAGGCACCAGCAGACCCCCGTGAACAGGGCCAGAGTGGGACTCATTTTCAGCCCTGGAGCTTCATACCTCATTTTGGCCGACGATAGAAACATATTATTATAATAATCATGTTCTAACCTTACATGTAGAGTCTACAATAGCATGATGTTCCGTAAAGCCATGTATTTCAGTGAAATAGCAGAATCTACACTTAACAATGAAAGCAGTGGTTAGAAACCTTTTCTGCTGTAGAAAAATGAAAAACTGTGTAACCTTTTTCGAAAACAAACAAAAAAGAAATTGACAATTTTTCAAATCTTATAGAAAATAATATAAAATTTGCATTCACATATTTTAGAACAGTAATACAGCTCTATATTAATATATAACAAAGAAAACATTTTATATTTTTCATAATTCATTAAATTTATTTTATATCAGCATCACTTATAAGAGAACTAGAATGGATGAACATGAGATCTTTAGAACAAAACCATTACACTAACTTTAGCTATAAATAATCACCTCCTTCATTTATTAAAAACAAGAGGACAAATAATATCAAATGCATTAGTTATTAAATATTAATTATTCAGACAAATTTGGTTTTAATTCATATTCTTGTATATTTTTTTGAAAGCATAACTACGTAGGGATTCAAGGCTGATCGGCTGTAGGGTTGCAAATGGGAGACGGTGTATCTGTAGTTCATTTGTCTATACCAGGGGTGTCTAAATGCGGTCCACCAGGATTTCAATGTGTCCCTGCTCCAACACTTTTGCTATCCTGAAGCAGCTTTGCTAACGAGTCTCCCAGCTGTGTTGGAGCAGGGACACATTGAAAACATGACTGCGTTTGGACACCTATGAAACTGACAGAGTGCACGGATGTAATGAGTCAGCAAAAAAAGAAAAGAACTGCCAGTGGAGGAGCAGTGACTTCTGAGGGGTATTCCATAAAGGAGGGTTAACAAACTGAGTCTATCCATAAACTCTGGGTCAACATACCCCGAGATGGGAAACTCTGGGTATCTGATTCCATTAAAGCTGGTATGAAGTGGGTCAATCAACCCTGAGTATGTAAACCTTGGGTTACTGACGTGCACACGCGCGATAAAAAGCCATCATCAATGGATCGAAGATGAGTCGAGCTGCCATGGCAACCACCCGGAAAATAGTGATTTATTCACCGTAATGGGTGAAATAAGCCGTTGTTTGATGAATATGAGCCTGTTCTAAAGGTGCGTTCAGTCTTCAGTGACTATAGTGGCTTAAATCACCCATAATTAGTCACACTTTTTGGTCGCTTCATCACTTTATTGCTTCAGTGACGTGACGAGTGGTGAATAATATGAATAAAGTGTGTCTGAGGAGACGTGTCAGCAGCATAGGATGTCTACATAGAGAGTCCTCCCGTTACACTGGATATAAAGACAGTGGCTGCTGCTTCATATTACATCATTTATATTGATTCTTAATGTAATATTGTTGCCAGAGTCATCTCAACGTCCTAAAAAATGTCATAAAAAAACACTAAAGCGGGACACGAACCCACGACCCTTCACTTCCAAGAGCAGCGTCACATTTCACTGTGCCATCATATCTTCAAAAGGCTGCAATCTACAGATTTAACTGTATAACAATATAAAACAACAATCGAGCCTTAAACATGTATTAATTTAAATTATCATCTCCTCCTTTATATTATCCACAGGTTTGTATTCAGAGATCTTTACTACAGACGTCAGTAGATGTTTTAATGCAGATCAACCTCTCAGTGACTTTCACTTAATGATCTACATCTACAATGTTATAAAGAAAATTACCGTTTGCACACAAAAAAAAAGAAGTAAAGCGACACAACATTAGTAATGATGTGAACACGTCTGTGGTGTGTGATGTTACTAATGTGTTTCAGAGAAAAGTGTTAAGGTTTATTAAAGTGTTAAGAAACGGTGTTCAGGTGGGCGGAGCCAGGTAGAAACCCAGGGTTTCTTTGATAAAACCTGCCAGCGACCAGGTTTAGTTCACAGACAATGTTGCCATGGTAACATACTCAGAGAAGAACATACCTCGCGTTTAGGAATGAGATACTCAGAGTTTCCCTCATTTGAGCCTGAACATACTCAGAGTTTGAACATAACCCGCTTTATGAAATACCCCTCTGTAGTGTGACCAACAGAGTGTTATGATTGAGGATTGAGCGTAAACACCGGTGTCACGGACTGAGTTTACCTCGTACTGAGATCGATTACGAGCATATATGTGCATGCGCACTACCTAAAAAAAAAAAAAATAATAATAATAATAATTCAGTTTTGTTTATTTTTGTTTATAAAGTGAAATGTTTTATTAGTTTATAGGATTGGGTTAGGATTAGAGTAAGAGTTAGGGTTGCATGCACATATATGCTCATAATCGATCTCAGTACGAGGTAAACTCAGTCCGTGACACCGGCCCTCACAGCCCAATCATCAGACCGGCCCACCAGGAATTGTCCCGGTCCTCCCGATTAGCCACTCCGGGCCTGTCCGTGACCATGAAAAAAGAACAAGCGGGTCAGAAAATTGATGGATCGATAGTTAATGTTAATTGAAAAAATGTAGTCGACAAAAACATACATACATTCTACTTACAGGATGTTTTATTTGTGGCGTTTCATCCTTTTTGCTTTGAGGACAACGTAGAGTTAGAACATGTCGTCGATGACTTGCAGCGTGGGACCCTTACAGGAAGCTGCTGTTACAACCTTGTCAGTTGGTGCTATCAGCAAGCATCGTCAATGACACAAACAAGTGCAGGACATAGTGATAGATTCACCACTTAAAAGATAGTGAGAGCTGTAGTAACAGGAACGAAGGGCAGAAAGAGAGAGAGAGAGAGGGAGAAAAAAGAAAAAAGCAGAACATTCAACCAAAGCAAATCAATGCTCTTGTCATGTTTCTTGGGCTTGAGAATGATTAAGTTAATTGGCTAACAATCTTCAATCCCACCTAGTGCCTAATCCATGGAATGTTGCGATGACCCCACTGGGTGAATGCTGTAAGGCTTCCCAATCGACCGACTTAGACACCAGACATAATTTAATCAATACCATTAAGTATTGTACTGCCAGCATTCATCAACTCATTTCAGAAGATTTTTAACCACAAGGAAAGAGAGAAGAAAATAAGAACATAATAATACAAAGGTTTAGTAACAAGTTTGTGTCTGACTTCTATTGCAAAAGCACAGCAGGGCCTAGTTCTGTGGACGGTTTGACATTTCCAACAGGAAAATCCTGAAGGTTTCAAGGGACAGAATGTTGAACAATGTTATTTTATTTGAAGCCTTATTTTTTTTTTTTTAACGAGGACAATGTAGACCCATATTCCTAACTTTCCTAATAGTTGAAACTGTTTAAAAATCAGCCTCTAAAGCAGAGATTGGCAGCTTTTATCACAGCAGGGGCCACAAAAAATATAATTTTCTCTGAGGGTCACATTATCAACATTCATGTTGGCATTTAGAAATTTAACCATCTGAGCATTAATCTTGGAAAGAACAAAGGGTTTTGTTGTCGTTTCAGAATATTGTGTGTTTTTATTGTCATTTTGAGTTTTTTTTTTTTTTTTTTTTTTGTCATTTTGTGTTTTTTGTTGTTGTTTTGTGTGTCTTTTGAGTCGTTCTGTGCATTTTTTAATGTCATTTTGTGTGTTTTTGTTGCCATTTCAGTGTTTTTATTGGTTTTTTTGTGTGTGTTTACTTTTTTGAGTCATTTTGTGTACTCTTCTGTTATCTTTTCTGTTTTTTGAAGTCACTTTGTGTGTTTTGTAGTAATCTTAGTGATTGTGTGTTTTGCCACAATTTTTATTTTTGTATGTTTTTGGGAGTCGTTCTGTGTATTATTTGTAGTTTTGTGCTTTACCAGATCATTTTGTGTGTTTTTGTTACTCTTGTGTGTGTTTTTGGAGTCTTTAGTGCAATTTCATTATTTTGTGTATTTATATTTAATTTTGTATGCTTTTGTAATCATTTTGGGCCTGTACTACAAAGCTGGATTTCCACTTATCGTGCTAACTTCTGGGATTTATTCAGTGTGTGCTGTCCTACAAAGCTGGCTAACGTCTTAAGGAGCTAAATCACCATAGTAACTTAAGCTGAACACCTAACCTGGTCCGGACCAGGTGTTCTTCTGGCAAAGATCTGAGCGACTACTAAAGTCCTGCCTCTTGACCAATCAGATCTCTTAAAAAACAACCTGTTTGATAAAAAGAGGATCATTGTGTGAACACGTCTGTGTGGATCTGATGTGACGCTGACAGGAGAGAGAATATTTAGACATCAATGCATTTACCGATTACATCCTATCGGAATTATATAGATTTTTATTTGATAGGCTGATAAAGTAAAATAAGTCAGCTGATAAACCCTGCATGCATCGGGCGCTTTCAGTTCCATAAATAAATAAAGTAATTAATTAATGTCTTCTGGGGTGATGCAAAGTGTCTCAGTTCTGTAAGACAATTTAAAATATGAATATATTCCACCTTATGATTTAGGCTGATCTGCATGAAAGCATCATCAGAGCCAAGGTACAGAGACAAGGTAAAAGAACAAATTTAAAATAACTAATTTAAGCATTAACAGTCATCAATGTGTGCAATTATCCCTTTCTGCTTTTACTGCAGCAACAGTGTTGTTTTTGGTCTGAATTATGGATTTTAATTCTTCATATATCATAAAGAATAATTCCTCAATTGTGACGTAAATTGCTTTCCACAGTTTCTCCGTGATTGTGATTGGTCTGACGCTGTAATCTTCTCCTCTGTCACGCACACGTAACCAGGCTGGAATAAACACACTGAGGACAGCTTCTGTCTGACAGACAATGTTTGGTTAGGTGATCAAGCCGGAGATAAATCCAGGATATAATTAGCTTTGTAGTATAGGCCCTTAGTGTGTTTTCTTTTGGGGCCCTACAAAAGTATACCAAAGGCTGCATTTGTGGCCCCCAGGCCGCCAGTTGCCCATCTTTGCTCTAAGATTCTAGTATGACTAAATAAATGTGTTGAATATATATTTGATATGGTTAATGCCTGACTAAAACCAACAGCAGTGTTACTGTATTATTTTGTTTGTAGGACTTAATTAGTGACACACTAATGAGAGCAGCTTTCCTAATTGAAACAAGTGTTGATTTTACAGATAAAAAGGACCAGGCTTTTCACTCTGTGGATGGGCAGATGATATCATGCAACACAAGGAGCTCTATAGTACTCATTGTAGACAAACTGAGTCACTTATAAGTGAAATGGATCATATTGAAATAATACATCTAGTTCACGTCCTCTCGATGATTTCAAACGGTTACAATCTCTGTCAGTTGTATTATTGGTTATTTTGTATTCTAATAAATTATAGGAAAATAGGCAAATATCAATACAAATATGTATCTTATCTACACACGATAATTTAACTGTGTCAATGTCAATCTCACCTGTCTGAGATTTAAAACTGTAAACTTTCGGAAGCTAGCATCACAAAAAAGATTAAATATATGTTTTATTTTTCACTTGAAAAAAATAAATAAATAACGATAATTTTTGTAGTTTGCAGCTAAAGTAGTGTTTTTAAATTATTGTTACCTTGTTTTTAATCTCAGCCTTTTATCTGCCTTGGAGTTGATGAGATTCTTTAAAGAGAGTCTGAGTGTGGAATATTTTCTAGCTTCGAGCCAGAGCAAAATTGTTGGCTCCAAATTTATATTTAAGGTGGGATTTTAGCCTTCATGCAATGCAGTCGTATAGGGAAACATTCCCTTCCTTCCCATTTAAATCGAAAGCTGCGAAGATTTCATGGGGCTTGGTATCAGGAGAAACCAGTTGAAAAGGCAAGAATAAGTGGGGAAAAAAGAAAGAAGGACTGAACACAGTTTCTGCTTGAAGCTGGTGGTTTATACGTCCAAAGCTTTCCTTTCAAAGGTAGGTGTGGGGTCAGGAAATGAGGTGGAGCATGAGTGGGAGTTCTTCAGTAGAAGCTTCCTTGACCTTGTAAGGGTTACACACACATACTGTTCATACACGGACACTTCACTGGTCATTCCTTTTCCTGAGTTGTTGTTCAGTTACTTTACAAACACATTATCCTTTTGATATTCTTGAAATTTTAGTTGTAAAAATTAGACAAAAAATTATACCTTCAATCATTCACCCAATATAACTTGTCTTGTTAATTCATTCATTATGAGTCATTTAAGTAATTCTATGTATTTTGATGGTAGTTTTTTGTTACTGGGGTCATTTTTTGTTTTTTTAAACTATTTTAGTTTTTTGTTTTGTGTGTTTTTAGAGTCATTTTGTGCATTATTATTGTCAATTTGTGTGATTTTGAAATAATTTTGTTTGGTTTGTTGTCATTTAAGTCTGTTGTTGTTGTTGTTGTTGTTTTATATGTCTTTGGAGTCATTTTGGGCCTATTTTACAAAACTGGATTTCCTCTTATTGCGCTAACACAGACAAGGTAAAAGTGAGTGTGAAACTGATCAGAGTGTCTTTTTATTCTTCATATATTAGCTCACTAATTTAAGCATTAACACTCACCAAATCCTACAATAATTCCTTATTGCTTTTACTGCAGCAACAGTGTTATTTTGATCTGAATTATGGATTTCAATTATTCATATTTTTGTAGAATTTTTCCTCAGTTGTGACATAAATTGTTCTCCAGTTTATGCATGATTGTGATTGGTCTGACGCTGTAATCTCCTCCTCCTCGTAATTCATTAATTAATTTATTGATCTGAAAGTGCCCAATGCGTGCAAGCATCATCAGCTGACTAATGTAGGTCAGTCCATCAGATAAAAATCTCTATATTTCCTAGATGGATGGGCTAACCTAGTCCCGACCAGGTTAGTCGTTCAGCCGAAGTTACCATGGTGATTTTGCCCCATAAGACATTAGCCAACTTTGTAGGACAGCACACACCAATTAAATCCTGGAAGTTAGCGCGTTAAAAGGAAGTCCAGGTTTGTAGTGTAAGCACATAGTGCTTTTCTTTTATTGTCATTTTGTGTTTTTTTCTGCCATTTTGTGTGTTTTGTTTTGTGTGTCTTTGAGTCATTTTGTGCGTGTAAATTATATAACTAACAGTGTTGGGAACATTACTTTAAAAAAGTAATTAGTTATAGTTACTCACTACTTGTTCCAAAAAGTAACTGAGTTAGTAATTGAATTACTCTATAATAAACGTAACTCATTTCCAAGGAAAGTAACTATTTGCGTTACTGTTAAAAAAAAAAAAAAAAAGTTGCTATATGTCAAATAATTCACATTTTTTAGATGCGTGTGTCGTGAGGTGCTTCATTAAATTTGAGTTGCTCACAACGGATGTCGACAAAGTCTTCACTCCTGGATATAATGAACACTTCACATACACGTTCTTGCCTTTGACCACAATTAATTTAAATTAGTGTTTGTATCGTCATCTTAAAAATGTCAACTTTCATCAGACTACTCCACGCTCACCATTTCTGCTGATTCATCAAATCTGCTGTGTGTGTGTGTGTGTGTGTGCGTGTGTGTCGCGCGTGTGCTGGCACGTCGCCTTAGCCAATCATACTCGCTCACCTTATTTTTAACCCGCCTCCTCTTGCTGGCACATGTATAAAAACACTGGCTCTGATTGGCTACCATGAAACATGAGGCCGCCTAAGCCAATCATAATCTCTCACCTTGTTTTTAACCCACCTCCTCACAACAGCTGAGTAAGAAGCCAGGGTTGCTTTCGGATAACAGTTTATTCAATCAATGCATGTAACGCACCGCATTCAACGTTCAGTAACGATAACGGCGTTGTAACGGTGTAAAAAGTAATTAGTTAGATTACCCCATTACTGAAAAACAAACGCCGTTATTTTAAATGCCGTTATTCCAAACACTGGTAACTAATGTAACCAATGTCCAAACAACTGTGCCGTCCCTATAATATTGTATCGCTGAGGGATACCTCAGCTTTATTCTTTATCCCACGTCAGTGTGTAAGGTTAAATGAAACATTTGTATGTATGAAATATCAACATCTTGACTTTTTGTCACAGAAAAAAAATACCACATTCAATTCAAAGCTATTATATATTAGCGAGTGGGCTGCAGAAGGCAGGCCTCAGATAAGCATAGGCTGCACTTCTTGTGAGGCCATTATCTTAATGGAGCGCTTAATAATAAAGCAGTGAAATTAACATAATGTCCGGCTGTGTGACCATGTGATCAGAGCCCTTACCTGAGGTCTAGACCTGCTACCAACAGTTTCTGAGCTTTTGCTTTTCGCCCTCTGCACCATTCCTATTTTTCTTTAACTGAGAATTTAGGGTTATCGTCTGAGAGCAAAGCAGAGCATTAAAGAGTGAACATTGATCAGTTTCCAGGGTTACCCCCTGTGGAGAAACATGCTCAACTGGAAAGGATAACTGTAACATCCGACTAAAGACTGTCCACAGGTGATGCTGATCCAGACCTTTATATCCTCTTACAGCAAAGTATGAACCAATCAGGGGACACTTTCTCCTGCTTGCTTTGGTAAACACTTTGTAAATAACAACTCTCACACACAGTAACTTGAAAAAAAAAACAAAAAAAAAAAAACACTTAAATGGGAAACAAAGACTTTCTTCACAGTGAGTGGAACATAAATGTGATTGTCAGCTTCTATATTTTAGTTTTTGTTGTAATTTTTCTGTGTTTTTACTGTAATTTGGTGTATTTTTCTCTAACTTTATGCATGTTTTGTTGTTGTTTTGTTTGTTTGTTGTGCTGTTTGTGTGGTTTTTGGTCTCATTTAGTTTTTTAATTATAATAATGGCTTAGTTTTAAAAATATTTTTTGTGCATCTCTATTGTCATTTTGTTTACTCTTCATCTGTCTTGTGTGTTTTTGTTATTTTTAATCTATTTAAAGTAATTTTCTGTTTTTTTTATTGTCATTGTGTTAATTTTTCTCTCACTTTGTGTCAATTTGTGTATCTGGGAGGGGGGGGGGGGGGGGGGGGGGGGGGGTTCATAAAGCTCCTCCCACAATTTATGCTCAATTGACACCAAACATGTTACAGCACATTTTCAGATATTTGATACATCAAAAATTGAGCCTGCAGTGCATCAAAATATATGACTTAAAACAATAATGCAAACAAATACTTGCAAAAGTAAAATATTCATAACCGTTTGGAGTCATTGTAAAAGATGTGTGGAAAATATCAGAATTTTATCTTAAAAGCTTTTTGTTTGTTTGTTTGTTTTTTTTACAGCATTTTGAAAATCTTGCAAACCCTTGATGCAAAAATACATTTTAAAACATTAGCTTTCCAATTATGAAGCCACTACATCATTGTTAATAACAAATGACCAACATCTCCATGCTGTCTAGATGCAATTTGTGCTTTGAAATTTGTGTCCTAATAACTGAATTTTGAGAGCTATTTGAAATCTGCCTCGAAAACAGCTTCTGTCTTACACACAGGTGACTGGCTAAGTCAATTAGTGAAGGTACAGGTGACATAAAGGATGTTCCATCATTAAATAGTTGTGGAATTTAAAATGGTTAAATTTTTTGTATTAATATTTTCATGCAGTTTAACCTTAAATGTGTCATGCATTTTAATTTCATTACGCAACATTTGAAAAACAAACAAACCACACATCCAATCATATTAACACTTGGAGCCGATGAGACTTACAATCAACAGAAAGCGTCCTTAACTGTCATAACTACCTAAGTGTCTCTCGTGTCAAATTTATTTATCTGTTTGTTTATTGACAGTAAAAATAAAATAAATAAAGAGCAGTTCAGTTTAGATATGCAGAGAGCTTTTATTTAGCTGCACAATCAGTGTTATGATGGATTTATCTGGGGGCACTTCAAATGACAGGTTTACCTTCGTCACAGAGGTGATGCAGTTTACCGGATGTTTGTTTTTTGATTGTAAAGTTGGGGCGCCGATTGTAAAGTTGCATATGCTTAAATAAACAGCAACTTTTTGTAACATTTATCAACAAACCACGTTCACAAAATGTGTGAATTTACTTTTGACCAGATTTACAGCAATATTTGTGATTTTTTTTTGTCTTAGAAATATAATGTCAATGCTAAATCGAAATGTAAAATCTAAATAGTAAATAGCAACGATAAATCTAAATGTTAAATCTAAATGTTACATTTTAACTCACTCAGTGCCATTGACAAGATAACTCATCATTTCAAATCCAAACGCTGGATGCCATTGACGAGATAACTCAAAAATACCCCAGCCTGTGAGCCAGATAGCAAAATAATAGGTGACATGTTTGAGGTAGCAGCACATCTTTGGATGAGAGATTATCCGAGCTCAGCAGAGCTCAGAGGGAGAGGAGGAAATGCGTTTCGGGGACAGAAAATGGCGCTACATATGAGAGTTGACGTTCCCAGCAGCACATACTCGACCAGAGCATGCGTGGAACTCATGGATAGTGTGGCGATGGTGAGATAAAACCATAAAAAAAACAGGGAACGCAGAGACACTCTGTATGTCCGGGAGGAAGAGGAAGTTACGTGTGTCCAGAATGACGGGAGAGAAACTTGGAGGAACGCCAAAATACAGTAAGAAATCCATTCAACTCTGACCCAGATAGATAGATTTTGCCATCAAAAGCCTGGTCTCAGTGTTTTTTTTTTTGTTTTTTTTTTTGTTTCATATAAGGAAACAATGTTCAGATGTTAGAGTTGTCACTAAAGCAAAAAAAATAGCTTTAAAGTCACTGACAGGGTTTTTTTTTTAGAAAAAGGCTTTTTTCTCAGCAAGACTTGCTCTATTCAATGGCTGATTACAAAAGAATGAAACGAGCCAGAAACAAATTATTTTTTTGATAAAAGTAGAGGCTTCAATCTTTCAGAATCTGATGTCAGATTTCAGATAGTCATAGTAGAAAATATTCTGTGGGCCTTTAAAATCAGTCAAAATGCTCAAAAAAGGCTGGCACTGAATGAGTTAATATACATGTTAAATCTAAATCTAAATGTTAAATCTAAGTGTCACAGGTGAAACTAAATATTTAGCTAATATGAAAATTCCCTGTTTAGATTTAACATTTAACTTTTAGATTTACATTTAACATTTTTATGCAAATGTAACACTTAGATTTAGATTTATCATTTAAGATTTAGACTTAACATTTAAGATTTAACATTGACATATTTTTAAGAGAAACATATATCACAAATTTCACAAATATTGCTGTAAAGCTGGTCAAAAGTAACATAAAAAAATTTCACATACTTATTTAAATGTGGTTTGTTGCTAAATGTTGCAAAAAGTTTATTTTAGCATGCACAACTTTACAATTGGCATCCCATAGGAAAGTTACAGTATATATAAGCGTGTGTTCCTTCCTCAGAAAAAAAAGAAAAACTGTACAAATGCTGAAGTACCGTAATAACATTATGAGTTTATATGTTGTCATGAGTGCCTTTGGAGGACTTGGCCAGCTCTATATAAAGCCTAATGTAATTTGTTTCAGTGTAGTACAAGTACATTATGAACAGCAGTTGAGGTTCTGCTTTTACTTGTAATAACGTCCCATCCGTGGCAGTTGCTCGCTGTTACAAAGCAAAACTAAAATGATAGGCCCATTATTTTGTCACTGACTCAGGATGTGTACTGCCAAAGAGTGATAGGTGAAGACATAATGCTAGCATAGCTGTGTGCAGCACCGTAGCGCTGGGACTGCTGTTCTGGTGTCACCCATCAATTTGTGAATATTAAATGTCAGATAAAAGGGCACATCTTGCTTACACCTTTAGTAGTAGGCCTCGGGGGTTTGAATGCTGACTTTTGTAGAGTCTACAAAGCAACAGTGTGTTAATCACAGACTTTATCGCTCTCGTACTGTACATTTACCACTAAGGCCTGGGTCTCGTACTATCACACACTCTATAATAACCACAGTCTGCTTCAGATAAAGCCTGGCATCTGTTAAACAGCAGGGTGACTGAATGCTCAACGTGGTGTACTATCAAGAACGGACCTTTACACGGTGGGCACTATCTTTTCCACCTGGGTGACCAGATAAGACTAAGAATAACAGCATGAGTGACAGTGCTGATGAGATTTAAGGGTGTTAACCCATCGGCCACTAGAAATAACAGAAAGGGTTCAATGGATCACCAAGGTGGAAGTAGCTTCATAGGCTGTGTTCTAAATGGCACACATTGTACTACACATAGTGATGTGAAGTCAGGGTAGGCAATATAGGCAGTACAGGCATTGATATTTTGATTATTTGTTTTAATTATAATATAATTAAAAATGATTTATTTTTCCATTTCCGATAGCCTACAATACCTATAAGTTTGAAAGTGTCAGCATTTTGTGCTTTTCATAACCCAAATGACTGAACATCGCTATTTCCTGGTGTGGCAGAGACGCTGCACAGTCTCACTTTGCTGTAAGGCAGGAGGAGTCCGCACCCCCTCCCAAAAGCACAATGCTGCTCTGCCTCTATTCCCATAGCGTGTTTTAATGTGTTTGCGCATGCGCAGTCAGTTCCCCAATATGACAACCATTTATGTCCAAAGGCAGCTCTCTACATTTGTGAATTGATATCATGTGGCCGCTGCTGATCCCTCTAATTAAAAACTCCCTTGGTGATCTGGGCTCATCTGTTAAAACCAGCCTCAGAAACCTCGGGGTTGTTTTTGATCAGTCCATGTCTTTGGAGGGACACTGTTGTCAACTGACCAAAAACTGTTTTTAACACCTGAGAAATATCTCTAAAGTGAGGAATGTATTATCAAAATCATTGCACTTTTATCACAACTCTGTACAGCACTTTCTGATTTTATCTGCAAAAAGCGCTTTATAAATAAAACTTACTTACTTACTTACTTACTACTATGTAGTGTTGTGTTCAAGACCGCACTATCCGAGACCAAGACTTGCCCGAGACCAGAATGCACCGAGACCAAGACAAGACCAAGACTTTCGGGAGCCGAGACCGAGTCAAGACCAAGACCGAGACAAGCCGAGACCAAGACCAAGACCAAGACCATAAACATTTTTTTTCCAATTTAAAAAAATATATAAATAAATAAAATTATGGCAAGGTTCAACAGTTAAATAACATTCTCTCTTTAATTTTAGTTTATTTTAAATACATTTGACGGACAAAAAAGGTGCCTGCAAAAAATTAACTAAAATATTAAAACTACTACTGCTACTGATAAATTCACAATTATTCTACATATTTGAAAACAATATTTTTATGTCAGCTGAATGTACAGCAAGTGTTTAAAAGCATTTCTGCCAAGAAATAATGATTCTTGATTCTGATTCTTTCAGTTGTTCAGGTTTAACAAGTCACAGATTTCACAAGATATTTTTTTAGTTTGAAAAAGCCTTTACACAGGTTATTTTTATTAATTCACTTAGTTGATATAGTTTAATTTGGTTGCTGTAATGTAACCAGGATATTTAATTAACAAAGGTTTCCAACTGTAACTGTAAAAGTGAAACTTTCTGAAATAAAACTACAAACAAGTTGTCAGCAGTCTAAAAAACAAAGATCTACAGGTAGATGTGAAACTAAATAAAACAAACTCAAACCCTGGAAAAGTCATGTAACAAATTAATCAATAGTTCTTGTTGAGAATTATTATTATTCTGGATACAGTGGAAACAGAAACTATAAAAAATAATTATATTGTGAACCTGTTTATATTGTGGGGAACATATTATATACATACATGTAATTGGAGTCTAAAGACACAAAAAAAACACCACTTTAAAAGATAATAGACTACTATAAGACCTCTTTACAGTTATTTGACTCATTCTGTGATGCGCGGTGATGACGCGCTGGTGACGACATAATCCAAGATGGCGGCGGCCCGGACTACAGCCGATATTATGTAATAAAGCCTTAAAAGACATGGATATAATGAAAAGAGTGGATGGACAGATGCATAAACATGCAGACTTTCACACGGACACACAGGGACTTATTAAACACACACGGACCTCAGTAAACACGGTAAAAGGAACAGGCTTCACCGCTCGGCTGGCACTAGGACCCAGAAGCAGAGTAAGTGCGTCACCTATCCAGCCTTCACAGGCTGTAATATCATCAGTTTATCATTTTACCAGTTATTAGAGCTACTGTCTTTACCAGGGAGATAATATTTATTACTGGTGATTGTTTTCTGGAGTTTTACTGGGATTTTTACCGGTGATTAGTTCATTTCTCCCTTGCGCTCCGCGGTCCAAACTGACACCGCAGCCACACACACACGCACGCACACACACACACACACACACACACACACACACACACACACACACACACACACACAAACACACAGTCACATTAAGGAAGGTTGCGGTCATTATACGGGGTGGATTAAATAATGAATAAAGGATTGTTTTATCCCGTTCTTCTCCGTGTTATTATCACATTATAAAAAAGGTTAAAAATAGCAGGAATTAGTGCTGGTCTCGAACGGTCTTGACGGAAAATCCCGAGTCCGGGCAGCCCGAGTCCAAGACAAGACCGAGTCAAAATGCTTCAGAGACCGAGACAAGACCAAGACCTTTAAAATTTGGTCTCGAGACCAAGACCGGTCTTGACCACCACAACACTACTACTATGTTCTCTAGCTAGAAGCGGGATAACACTACAGTCAGGATGACAGCACTAGAGACGATAAAGAAACTTTCTTTTGAGGAAAAACGACAGCTTTTAGAAGATGGGAGACCAACACCTGAGCTCCCAGACCTTCAGCAAAGGTAAGGTCAGAAAATTGTTGGTATTTTCCACAGTGAATGGTAGGATTGGCTTTGTGGATGCGCCTCACTGAGGCTGTTCCGAGTTGTTGTTGTTGTTGTTGTTGTTGTTGTTGTTGTTGTTGTCATTTTCTCTGTGTTTCTGTGTTTACAACACAAACAAGGGATGTGCTGCCGTGTCATGAAATATGTTTTGTTTGGAGAGTATGGAGGCTAAATTAAATAATTGTTTATGTTTCTTTAATGGTGTTTTATGATGTTGATTTTGTTAAATGGCTAAATTCTTGTTCATGTGGATCTTGTTGTGTTTTTTCTTTCTTATTATGAATTTTATATTTTGATAAGCACATTGCCTTTGTTGTAAATTGCGCTATACAAATAAAGTTGAACTGAATTGAATTGACACTCACCAGCCGAAACATATGGAATTGTCATTGGTGGTCTTGATTTGCAACGCCTTGCCTACCCAACCCTAGTGCTCACGGCACATCACTGACTGCACACTACAAACGCAATGAGTAAATGCTGTGTACATGAACTATAAGTGTGATTAGGATGATGACCGTTGCCACTGAAGTATACTTACACGCTTTGTAAGATCTATTTTGAACCTACAATGACAAAAATCTAAAGCATGCTGAGGCTAGATATCTCCATTGATTCTCCACTTTTGAAAGTTCTGAAAACATTTTAAGCAAGAAAGTGATCAAGTAAAATATCACCATGTGGTTATTTGATCCATAACACTCATGTGTACACATTTTGTGCCAACTATTCAGAGATTTTCGGAGACCTGCCATTGCTGACTAACTTCAAAACAAGAGCCCTATTTACAAAAGGGTTAAAAAAAAACTAATGGAACAAAAAAATAGATGGTATTGTTTTTAAAAGCGGATGTTTGATTTTAAGCTTTAAGCCGGTCCCAGGATGATTCTACATTCCGCTTGCAATGCATCATGAATGTATGTATCATGAATGTAAACTGAAAATGCCACTAGCACAAAAAAATAAATAACATAACTGAAGCTTCCAAAGCTAGAGCAGGTAATGATCACTGTTTTAAATTGTATTCAGTTTGAATGGCTTACCTAATATCATGAATTAAGCAAAGAGTAAAATAACATAATTCTTGGATGATTAGTGATTCCCGAGGCATCTATTTCTCACTGCACACTCAGAATATCTCAGTGAGGTTCAAATCCATTTGCTTTTTGCACTCTGTCAAATCAGCACTGCACCAAAAACACGATCCTTCCACACGAGGTAGGCCAAAATAGCACTAGCATAAATACTAGCTCAAAGCAAAGCAAAAGCCCAATGATTTCAATACCCTGAGGCTTGCTTCCTTTTATTAGGTCACTATTAGCATTGTCGAAGTAGAACCCAGGCCCAGATTTGTACACGAATACTTGACACGGCCTGATATAAATTGTGTTTTTTGTGCAGCAAGGTACGAAATTCCAATCCGATGTATTTATCACGGTGACCCTAACCCTCGAACCCTAACCACGCCTTAAATCCTGAATGAAGTGTATCACAAAAAGAATATGGGAATCATTTTGCCACGTATGAAAATAGAAACATTTTAGCTGTATTAGAAATGTCATACTAATGTACTATTTATGCTAAGTCTGACATCAAAATGAGTATAGATTCAGTACATGAGAAATACCCGCATGTATACTATATCGAGACATTGTTTAAGTATGAGTGGTGGGCACACTAGTCATAATCAACCGTCCCATGATGCATTGCGAGTGGAATTTAAAATCGTCCTGGGACTGACTTCAGGCTAAAAGTCAAACACCTCCTTTTCAAAACAAAAGCATCTGTTCTCTGTCTTCCATTTGTTTTTAACACTTTTATAAATAAGGCTCTTGTTTTGAAGTTAACCAGAAGTTTGGTTAGTAGCACAATGGTTGGTCTCCAAAAATCTTCAAATTAAGACATAATTAAGACGTTGATATTCTACTTGGTCACTTTCTGGCTTAAAATATTTTCAGAACTTTCAAAGGTGGAGAATCAATGGTGATATTTAGCCTCAGTGTGATTCAGATTTTTGCCGTTGTAGGTTCGAAATGCATCTTGGGAAACTTGGAAGTATATTTCAGTGTGAACGCTCATCATACTAATCACACTTATAGGATATGTAGACAGTATGAATTTGTAGTGTATAGTACAGAGTAGTACAGAGAGTGCAATTTCGAACACAGCCTTGTTGCCATGTTTCCTTGAGCGATCCTGTTGCGTGGATGCAACAGAGAGTTAATACAGTTTTGGTCTACCTGGTTTTGCTAGTGGGCTTTGGTAGCATTAACACAATAAGAAAAAACAGAATTGTAACATTGAAGAATTGGAAAAATTCTCTGCCTACAAACCTAAAATGTTAAAACACTAAGGAAATGCTAGTACACAAGCACCCAAACACAGACTAGCTTATTCAAATTCTGGAAAATGCTAGTAAATTCCAGCTCAAAGTCAACTAATAAAATATTCATCAAGAAAGTATCTTTTTTTACAAGAAATAGACGATTCATGACCATGAATGCACATTGACACTTGCACCTTTCTATTCGATATCTAGTCTGCGTAACTTTACTTCTATGTTAGACGTAAGAAAACCTTTAAAATACAGACACATGTTTCCATGGCAACCACAGTGCTGACAATGATTACTTGCACAGTCTTCTTAAACACAGTGAAATATCAATGCCACATATTTCTGTCTGACTTGAATTGGACCCTCTTGGCACTTGGGCTATTCATCTTGTAGTGTGATGGCTCTGGTATTCCATTACAAAAATATAATGGAGAACAGAAGTCATAACCTCAAAACAAATTGCCAGGCCTGAGAGCACAGAAAGAAACACATGCACAAGTGTAAGAACCATGCAAGGATGATAACAAACTTATCCAAAACAATTGGATTAATTAAAAAATAACAATTACGTGAATAAACGTTATCTGATAATCAAAAGCAGCTCCAGGCTGTAATTTGAAGACGGAGTGAAAATGTTTTTTTAACAAAATGAAAATCAGTGGATCACGACGCAAAATCGTACCTGTTTGATGTTTTCCCCTTTCAGATTCAAATTGTCTCTGCTTCTCATGTCTTATCAATGATTCACAATGACCTGGTTCATTTATTCAGCTTTTTCATCTGGGAATAGAAACAATGTACCAGATGGAGAAATGCGTGAGAATGAAATGTGTACAGTAAGCGAGTTAAATTGAACCCCTGTAAGAGATGAAGACTAAAAAAATTGTAGAGAGTCAAGTGTTTCCAACTATGTGTACGTCTTTGGAAATTAGAGAAAGAAAAAAAATCTGTTCTGCTTTCTAAAGGTTTTACACATCTACCTCGGCACGTCTCTCTCATCTTCTTCTTCTTCCCTCTCCCTCTCCTTTATTCTTGCTGACGGAGAGAGGACAATAAAAAAAGTGCTAACCCTGTTCTCGCTAAGCTTGAACTACGTGTGTAGATAGAATACAGAGTTTAGCTTTTATTTTCCGTGTGACTTTTTGTTCAATGAGATTTGAAGAGGGTGACTTCTATCCCTTGGAGAAGAAAATAAAAAGGATCCTCGTATATACTCAGATACTCAGAGAGAGTAGCAATTGGTTGATGAGAGAAAAAAATATAAAAGGTGGGGTTGGGGGTGTGGGAATGGTGAGGAGGGACAATGAAAAGCCTTTGCATAGGGACTCATTTGCTTAGTAACTGCTATCGCTGTATTTGACTCCTGGAACGCTTACTGGGAGGAAAGCAGGCACAGGCTATAATGAAATACAAAGATGTATTATAGGATATACGTAATGGAACCATGCACCCCAGATATTCCAAGGCTTACTCGCTATGTGTAATTTCCTCCTTAGGGAATGAAATGACCCTCAGTATTAACCTTCAAGGGTAGAGGGAAGATGTTTCCTCTTAAACACTAAAAAGAAGGAATAATTATGACTAGATGGCACAGTCACTAAGAACTGAGCTTTTTGCTGAACTCCTGACTGTAACAGGGCCATCACTGCAAGTTGGGTAAATCAGAGTACTGTACACACGCCCCAGTACTCAATAACACGTCTTTGGCAGAGCTGATCAAAACACTCATGTACGACAAGAACCACCGAGTCTTTTTCTAATGAGCCCAGTGGGGACATTTATCCCGTCAGGTCGCCTCTGAATCTGGCCTTGGGGTCACGGCCAGATGGGACAGCAGGATGCTTTAACATTGTGATTAGCCCCTCTTGGTCAGAAAAAGGTTGATCTGTAGTACACACTGAGGTCTGGTTCAATATACCGGTAGTACTCCCAAGTGAGTACGCTGCTCTCCTTCATTTACCCTTTCCACCGTCCACACAAGTACAAGTGCTCTAATGTCATCTCTCTCACTTACAGAAAATACTGTTACAGCTGGCAGCACTTATGTGCCTGAAAATTTTACAACCAACAAGGGAATGTAACAAGAAATACAATAAATGCTGTAATATTATTACTAGAACAACATGATGATGTTAATAGGACAAAAATCCAAACATTGGCAGATCTCGGTATTTTAGACTTTTGATTTTAACTCATCATGCAACGATCTTTTTTGGTATCGAAGTACCGTAGGGTCATACAAATAAATATATCCTAAGACACAAGTGAGTTCACTCTTTGTATCAGAAATAGTCAAGTTTTTTTTTCCAAAAATGGCCGCCAATTTGCCGAAAATACTCTATGCCCATTTGTTTGCTTATGTTATAGCTTTAATGACAAATTTGGTGTCAAAATGTATTTATTTGGGGTCAAAGAAACCAACAAAATAAGCCTCAGTTTTTAAAAAAGCTTACTATGACAAAGTAAGAGGAAAAATATACACATTTCACAGTGATTTTATTCATCTATTCCTTCAAGAACTTTTTTTTTTAAGTAATGCAGCTAATTCTGTATTTTAAATTTGTTGAAAGTAGCTTGAGATTTCAACCAGACAGGAGTAGCCTTTGCAAATCAGTTCCCTTGATTACTTCGTTGTCTGTCGAGGTAACACAATAAATAACTAATAGAATAAGGTAAAACAAACTTCTTAATGAAACTTTGACGTTTTGGCGCCCTCTTCTACTGCCACTATGCAATGCATGACCATTTGTAAACAAGCTGATTGTTTATGATGGATTAATCAACAACTTTTAGAGTGTCAACTTCAACCTTTAACAGAAAATTTAGCTGCTTTTCGAAAAAAAATACTTTTGATTTATTGACCCGAGGCTTACACTATGTCTTTATCTTTTTATTTATTTTTTATTTTTAAAAGTTTGTTGTTGTCCCCAGCAGCTTTGTACCGATCTCATTATGCTTTAAATCCGATTACTGGTCTCAGAACTTCCCAACTGAAACAACTAGAAATGTATTTCAAATGAATTCCATCAACTACAGTCAATTTTTTTAAATGTCTTAAACAGGTTTTAATAATGTATACCAAAGCGGCTTAGAAGCAAACTGTACCTTTTAGGTTTGGGGTTTGATGGTGGATCAAATTGAAATAACAAATTGCAAAGCAAGCAGGGCCAATCATGGTTCAGGCCCCCCTCCATGATACAGCACTGCACAGATGCATCCCCCTGCTAGAGCCCTATGATACATCTCCCTGGCTGTTTTCTGTTAACTCGGCTCTTTCAAGGCAATCTATTCTACCGTGCTGCCTGATGTCGCAGCAAAGTCTTACAACTCCGCCCCTCCCCCACCTACCTTTACAATCTGTCTAATGCGCACTGCAGGTATGCTGTTTTTGTTTCGTCCTATTCTGAGAAGCTGAATGGGAATAGTTTTAAAACATTATTTTAACCTTTGCGTTGCCCTCTCATATTAAACTGGCCATCTTGTATGGATGACTACTTCCATGGCTCAGTGTTCACTGTCCAGGTTTGTGAGAAGAGTGTCTGTAGTTGGGCAAGTGTTGACTGGTTGCAAGTAATTTGTTTTTTATTGCTTATTCAACAACCTTCAGCAATCACCACTGTACCGAAGCAGTCCTGGCATTTTCGGTCTACGCCCATTCATTAACCTTTAAGACGCTTTATCATTGCTGTTGAGCTATAAATGCTTTCTTTCTGAACACAGAACCAGACTGTACCAGATGAAGACACTGGTTTCATTGACACGTTTATTTTCCTGAGAGGAAGACGACTCAGCACAGACTGTGAGGCAGGGGCATCACTCACTGGATTATTTTCTGGTATTCAGGTGTAGGGATAGCAAGCATCAAAAACATGCCCACGCTTTCTGAATTCCAAATTATGTATCGTTAAATAAAACAACTAAAATGAAATAAACATAAGCCCAGGTTGTACTCGTCATTTATGGTGGCAAAGAGTTTTGAATATAAAAATATACATAATACATCAAAAAATAATGCCCCTGCAGACCTCAGATTATTGCTTTGGAAAACCCATTCATAACCTTTTATGTGTCACTTAGGTCACAGCTATAATCTTAGAGGCACTAAAAGGAAGTAAACAGCTCTCTGGAGATAAGCACTCAAATCTAGTTAAATCCTTTCCTTTTCTTTCCTGAATGTGGCTTCATTTTTGTTTTATACTTAAATACTCACAAGTTAAAGAATAAATACTGAAATGTGTTTTTTCCCCCAATTTAGCATTGATGCAGGAACAAAACATCAAAAAGGAATTAAAGTCCTATCCCATGTATCTATTAAACTGTCAAGATACAGAGTTTATCTACTTTAGCTTAACCTTGAGCCATTCAGAGAGAGAGTTGCGACAATGGAAGTTTCAAATTTGACCGTTACGTGATTCATGTAGGACTCAAACAGTTCCTCAGAAGATTCAAATCCATTGATTCCGAGTGATATAACTGGAATTTTCGGTAATTTGTTGTCAATAACTGCATTGATTTACAATATTTATAGTCATTTGTATGTGTGTGTATATATATATATATATATATTTAAGAATCCACTAACATGCTTTAAATGTCTTACCATTCAAAAGTGTATCACAAAGTGTCTACTCTGCTCTAGCTCCATTGGCTGCAATATTCAACTGCTCACGTCCGGGTACTATTGTGAGGCTCCATGAACCACCATTTGTGTAAAAAAACAAAACAAACCTTTGGAATGAACGTAGTTGTCGCACCTCTCTCTATAAACGACTGTGGCTTAACCAATATACTATAAATATTTTGTAGTCTTTGTTATGAATAGAACAATTAATTTTCAAACCTTGCAGAGGAAAACAAACTACCTATCAGTTCACAGGAACTCACTGGTACGGTGGCTGGTGGATGGTTCACCTGTTCATCATCACCCTTGTCTCCAGGAGATGATGGTTGGTCTCCAGGGGTGACGAGGTGGCTTTGGCGGGTGGAATGACGCCCCTCCGAATTTGTTGAATAGGGGCTCAGAATCCCCAAAGTCACTAAAAGTAACGTCCATCGCTGGTTTTTGATCCATCGTCAACGTTTCAAGAAACAAAAGCAAGAGAATGTTCAACAAAAAAGTGTCGTTTTTAGAGCTGTGAGCTTTGAGCTGTGTGTGCTACTCTAGAAGAATCCAGGTACTTTCAAGTCATGTTGCTTTCAGCTCCTGTGTTTGATTTCATTTCTGTTGTCATGGTTACAATCAACACAACATTCTAAATGATAATTTGCTGCTGCTTTGTTAACAAACAATAAAATAATGAAATTAAAGAAATCTAAACAGGGCTAAGAACACCCCCCCCCACACACACACACACCAAAAAATAAAAAATAAATAAAAACTCAGGTGAATTAAAAGCCAAGGATTAAACGTGGATTTAAAGCAGGATTTGAAAGTCTTCAGAGCCTGTTAGACATTGGAGGGTAGCTTACTTTACAGCAGGGTTTCTCAAATGGGGGTACGTGTACCCCGAGTGTTACACAATGGCACTACT
This sequence comes from Gouania willdenowi, assembly GCF_900634775.1. Lineage (NCBI taxonomy): Eukaryota > Metazoa > Chordata > Actinopteri > Blenniiformes > Gobiesocidae > Gouania > Gouania willdenowi. The sequence continues at coordinate 46,446,777 of NC_041049.1, forward strand.
GGGGGACTTGAGTGAGAGAGTGGAAAAATAACAAATAAAGTGTCAGTCTTTGTGTCCCCCCCCCCCCCCCAGGCATGAGATGACTGGAAATAATAAAAACTATAGAAATAAATCTATTCGGGAGTCACTAAATCTATTTTTCAACCTATGTGGGGTCACTTGAAATTTCAGAAATATTTAATTAGTTTTTTGTAATTATTTATTATTATTAAAACAACACAATCTTAAACAACTGTATTTCTATACTTTCACTTTGTAAATATAGTTCAACTAAAATGCAGTAAAAATAAATGGGGTGCCTATATAGAGTCGCATCTTCTGACATAGGCCACGCCCACTCCCACAGCATATTACTCTTTGTAAGTCACTACACATCAAAAACCTACTTTTTCAAATTCCTCCTTGGGGTTTTGTCTAATTAGTGTGAAACTTGGCACGTAGAGTCTTCAGTTGGACCTGATCTAAAGTTGATAAAATAATTTTGTTAGCTCAAAATATGCGTGAATAATTACTGAGTAAAGTTTTCTAGGTCGCTATGAAAGTGTATAACTGTTGCATATCTTTGTCAAAATAAATGTTAACAACATCAAATCTGAGATCCTTGGTTAGCATGTGACTGTGGGGGTATAAGCATTTTTTTTTTTTTTTTTTTTTATAATTTACACCACTAGGGGGTGCTGCAAATATGGGAAATGTATATCTCTTAAATGGCAAGACCCATTTTTACCAAATTTGGTGGGTATGACCTTGAGTCGCTCCTGGGGACGTGTTCAGCTGAATTATTATGTTGAGGGCTGTGAAATTTACAGGGTACATATATGTACACAGACCACCCATACCAAAATGTGCACCTTTAGGTGGTGCAAATGCATTTTGGCTTGTAACTTTCATATTTTAAATCACATCTTCCAAAACTTCATATCCACCTGTTCACAGCAAATGGCACGTTGGCCTGTGTCGCCATGAGCCCATCATCCTCCGCAAAACCTGAGGGCCGAGTCGCGAGGGAAGGCTTGGCCCCCTTTTATAACTGCTTGCAGTTCTAGTTATTATTATTATTATTATTATTATTATTATTATTATTATTATTATTATTATCAGCGTATCTAAACCCATTTAAGTGCTTTTTTTTTTTTCAAACAATAAGCTTTTAAATGGTTATTTGTGAAAAAATGGGAAAAATAAGTGTTTGAATATGATCACCTCACAGATTTTTTTCTATTGTTATAATCCTGATTTTTTCTCTTTTTTTAGAATGCTCCTGCTGACTTAGGTTAACCATTTCTTTCTCCTCTCTGGTTTGGTTTTGAAGCCATACATTTTCACTCCTTTTTCAGAAAGAGTGGAGCGTCCCCATACAGCACAGCACACTGTGACAAGTTATTAATGTTTCTGAATTTGTTAGACATTTATTTAATGAATTCATCTTGGTACATAAGTGCATAGTAAAACTCTAATGTCTATTTTTATATATGTATGAACATAATAAATATGTTTTCAATGTGTCCTGTCTGGATGTGGTGTTTTTTAATCACACCTTTTTTAAGAAAATTCAAAGCAAAATTCAGTCTTACATGAATTACATGACGGACTTCCGTTGTCACAACTCTCTCTCTACAGGACTCTGGATTTCATTAACTTTAGTTTTTTTTAAGTAAAGTCAAAACACATGCACACAGTTTAAACTAACATATTTAATACTGTTCTAAAACCTCACTACCAACATTAATCACTAATTTACTGAAAAATTAATGTATACAAAGTAAAGACTCGCGAGAGAAAAGCACATCAACACTTATTAATCCAGAAGTTGAACCTATCTTACTGTATCTTTCTTCCCTATAAGTTCCTCCTCCTTCATTGTCAAGTCTCTCTTTGAACCTCCATGTAGGTTTTATCATCAAAGGAGAATCTTCTTGCTGAAATGTTTCACTTAAATTCACTGTTACTTGGTGTCTTTTTGTCCCTCTTGCTTTCTTTGTCTCTACCCCATGTACAATCCTTTCGTTAAAGCCGACGCTTAAATAAATCACGTTACACTTGTGAATACAATTACTGTAATAACACAATATTGGCTCTAAAAAGCAACATTTGGCTTTCAGAAACTGCTATTTGATTTTTATCGATAGGGCAAATATTGATGGCGTGATTTAAACATGTTCCCGGTGACACATCAGGGTTAATGGGAAGACCTTTCTGATAATTTTTTTTGTAAATACCCTGAACTCTGACCTGTTTTTTCTGAATTACATATGTATTGGTCATGATGATGATTTTAAATGACTTTGCAATGTGAGTTTGAAAGACTTTGTTTCCAAAGCAAGGAGAATAAACACATTAATCATCCCACTTCCTAATGTGAAGCAAGTTAATAACTATGAGACACCCTTGTTTTATTACTAATTTTGTAGACCTTATTATTTTCCTTCAGCGCTTATAGCTGTGGTTAAAAGCGATTAGTTAAGGTCAAAGGAATACTCACACGATCCCCAGGACCTTAAACATTGATTATTAATGAACAGATGGCAAATAGATTTTCATGAAACTCTCCAATTGCTTTGACCTACGCAGATGGGTGTTCACACGAGGCAATAAATTACCTCTTTCTACTACTTAGTTCTTCACCTCAATAATTATTTAATAAAAGTTACTGCTGCAACAACGTTCAAATATTAAGTCGCAAAATTCTTGTACACAACATCTTACTTGGCAAATATCTCCTAAGTTAATCATCAGCAGTCGTTTTGAATCTAATACACTGACACTGGTTAATTTTTCCTCTAAATAAAACATCACAAATAGAGATTGGATGGATTGCATTTGAGAGCTGTAGAGAATCATTATGCCGGGATGGGGGAACATGTGGTTAAAGTTTTAGCAGTTAGGCAAAATGCAACGAGAATGATAGGCTTCACAAACTTCTACCAAGTTTTTATTTGCATAATTCACAGGAAATGGTGTACTATATAAGCTAAACAGCCTAGAGTGTGTGCTCCATTTTGGAGCTGTTCTTTCTAAAAACAAATGTGATAAAGGAAATAAATCTATGATGCATGCCTTGTAATCTGTAATGTAATGCTGGGATTACACAGAGCTCTGACATGTTCCAGTTGCCAGGAATATATATATATATATATATATATATATATATATATATATATATATATATATATATATATATATATATATATATATTGATTTATTTATTTATTTTTTGACAGTTATGAAATAGGCTGCGCGCTGCAGCCTATTTTCCACTGCAAAATATGGACCCCGTCTATGTAATATGGACCCACTCCCGGACCCTGTCTTTTTTGCACCTTAGGGTGTACACACACTGGCAACCAGGGCCGTTCCTAACCAGCTCTGTGCATGTGTGAAACCATGGGGGGCCATTGTCTGGCCTGCGTAGGTGTGAACTGCACCGCAGGGGGTTTAACGGCCCGATCGACCCGCGCGCAAAATGTGATGACGTTGGTACCGCGCGACGCTTTACGGCACATAAACATCCGCATTCCGCAATGATAGCGGTGTCAGAAGTGCTCGTTAACCGATGAAAAGTTCAGAGTTGGCGTTACCTGATGTATATGAACAACACCACAGAGAACTCATGGAGGAAGAGGACAACATGACCGTCAGGACTTCTCTTTGTTCAGCCGACAGCGGGACAGTAACGGAGTGTAGCAGCTCATCATCAGGTCCGGGTATTTCCGAGTGTATAAATATACAAATAAACACATATTACTGGTATATTAACCCATTTAAACCAGAAAATGTGGAAATAGGACATTTTACGCTGCAAATGTGTAACATATTACTGGTATTTTGTGGACAGGACACATGTGGTTGGCTATTATACAGTATAACCCAGAAAAAATGGAAATTATTGGACATTGTACTGCTGCTAATGTATAATATATATATATATATATATATATATATATATATATATATATATATGGTGTTTCAGTGTTCTGGGACACATACTCACAAACTCTGTAGAATGAAAACAAACACAGTGTCTTGGGGAGCAAAGTGTAGTGTATTAATTTATTCATCTAAATGTAACCAAAAACAGAACATCACAAATACAAGCCCAAATAAATGAAATGTCTGAAAGAAAGGGTAATAATTTTCCAAACAAAAATCAATAAGCCAGAAATAAAGTGCAACCTTTTGCAAAATGTAACATGAACCTTAAAAACAAAACATTTAAACATTGAAGTACAAGGATGGGAATATTATGACAGCAGAACCTGGAACAAGACTGCAAATTGTTGCAACTATTTATTTATTTTTAATCTTATTTTAGTTCTCTTCTTAGGTCGTGTCGTGTTAGTGCACATGTGGCAATACCAATTTTCAGTATGTGGAGTTCCTGTTAGTCCTGCACAACTATAATGAATTGCTCAGAAATCTACATGTGTCCTGTTCTCAAAATACCAGTAATATGTTACACATTTTCAGCCGTAAAATGTCCCATTTCTATATTTTTTGGTTTATATGGGTTAATATACCAGTAATGTGTTTATATGCATGTTTATACCCTCAAAATTACCATGGAATTTTGGGTTTTACTCAGACCCCTCATCATCACGTCTCTGCAGAAGAAGACCCTCCGCTGCACCTCAGCACTTTAACAACTCACTAATTTCATAATTTAAATACACTATTTCTACCTTTGTTTTTCTGTTTGCATGTCGTTTGCTTTGTATTTAATGAAAAGGTTAAATCTACACATTTATACTGTATATAATGCACATACAGGATGATGTGTAACAATAATCAGTAAAATTAGCTGTAAACACATTTTGTCGAACTAAATATAAGGTTATGCTGTGAACAGAAAGAAAGGAAGACGAGCCAGATAATTCTAAACTTTAGAATATAATACAATCATAACTTTTAATCATTAATATGACTCTTCTCAAAACAACAAACTTTGATATCTTTGTCACACAATATCTAAGCTTCCAGTGAATAATTTACAAAAAAAAAAAAAGTTCACTGATGGTGACACTGAGATCTCAATGTCACCATCAGTGAACTTTTTTTTAATTTGTAAATTATTCACTGGAAGCTTCTCTGGTGGCGTGTGCAGTGGTTATTATTATTATTATTATTATTATTATTATTATTGTATGAAGCCAACATTACTGCAGCTCTGCACATCATTGTTGTCCTGTTAAAGTATTTTTATACAAAGACTTAAAAACAATCTGAAATTAGTGATGACTCAAGTAAATCACCTTTATTATGCATTATAACAATCTGTTCCTTAAGTCTCTAAATTACTGAAACAATTAAAAACATCTCCTAAAAAATAAAATTACAGAAAATTAAATAATCTTTTAATATACATTTCAATAAATAAGTGCATCCCATGTTGACTCTGAGCTTTATTCTGTCTGTTGTCTGTAGAAGTGATGGGTCTAGACCTGATGATGGAAACTAGGATCAGCTCATGCTTTTAATGTCCAGGGAGGGGCGTGTCCACTCTGCATGGACTTAAAGAAGAAGAAATAAAAGAAGAGTTAGATAATGTCATGTTCATCAAAAGGAAAACTGAAAGTGATGGAGATAAATATGCTCAGATGGACACAGACACACAAAGTTTAAACAAACACACAAATACTCTGTCCTAAATTGTCTCACACATTAAAATCATCTATTTACACTTATATTAATGTACACAAAGACTAGCTCCACAAAATCAGAACCACATTTATTGATCCAGAAATTAAACTGATCTTACCTTTATAGGCTCAGTTTCCTCCTTTGTTTTCAAATCCATTTGAACCTCCATTCATGGTGGTTTTTATCGTCAGAGAGAGTCTTTCATTTTTAATAAATCCACCGTTATTTGGTCTGTTTTAATCTCTCTTTCTCACTCACTTGGTTCTCTCTGTTCCTTGTGTCGATTTCGTCAAAACAAAGCGGCATCTTTAATGTTTCCGTTACGTGTGAGTAAAATTACCGCAATGTACCGACACTGGCTGTAAAGAGCAACTTATTATCTTTCATAAACTGGTGGAATTTCTCCGATAGAGCAAATATGAGCAGAGTTACGGTCATTTAAATTAATGTGATGCGTTCAGGGGCCCTGGGAAACCCAGTCCGTGAAAAGAGCACGTGTCTGGGTAAATCTTGGTTTATAGTTACCCTACGCAACAGAAAATATGAAATTAACAGAATGTACTGTCAACAACAAACCCAGAGTCGCTTAATGGTGACGTAACGCCATACGTGTGTCATAAATTAACGTGATGATGTGTTTTTCTGTGGGAATCGAGTTGAGCTGGTGATCACGTCCGTTCTACCGTGTTAGAAAAGGGACAGGGAGGGGGGGATTCCTGCTGTGAGCTTGGAACGGCCCCATTTGCCAGTGTGAGTACACCCTTAAAGGTCCCATGTCATGCTATTTTTCACCCATCTCCATTTGTTCTAAGAACCACAAAAACATAGTATTTGAGGTTTATTTTCCCAAACTCGCCTGTTTTCCACTCTACACAAACAGGCTGATTTGCGGCCTACAAATGCATATTCATGGGTGGGCATTTCTGTACACGGGATACTGACTTCCTCCTCCCTGCACGGTGAAGTAGGGCCAGAAGACGGCCCACCCTCCTCCCACCCACTCCATTGCCGAGCTCATGCTGCGTTATAATTACGAGACAAAGCGTGGAGGCGGAGCATTCACTGGTACATATGTAGACTGTAGAAAATACATACAAGGACGCTGAAATGCTCACCTTCGTGGGCGTGTCTGTTTACATGTCAATCACAGCAGAGAGCTTATTGGAGGCGCGGTTTCTTCAGCTCAGTGCCGCATCAAATTTGTCATCAAAGTAAGAACGCGTCATCAAATTGGAGCGAGGTGTTTGGGCTCACCCTGCAGTAAGAAAGGAGCAAATCACCCTCTAACTACTATAATAACTGCATGCGCCGGCTGCTGTTGATCTTGGACTTTGCTGTCTTCTTCAGTGTTGCATCTTGAAAAAGTGAGTAATGAAGTGAGGATACATTCTGAATCCTTTTAAGCTCTGTTGCTTGCCAAAATCACATTTGTAGCATTTGTGTCAAACAAAATCTTCCTCTCGAATGCTATGTAGGTTATGCTACGTGCTGTTACGAACCTTCTCCAGTTAGGTTGAGCTTTGTACGAATGTGTCACGAATGACACAGATTTGACATTCGCAATGAGTCAGAAATAAAAGAAGATTGAAAAATAATGCTTTCAAAAGCCTGTTATTACAGTTAAAATGGATTCAAAGTACCGTATTTGCTATTACACATGCAGCAATATACTGTATCTGGTTCTTTTGTTAAAGCTGCTCAAAGTTAAAAGAAAAGTGTTCTCGTGATACTAAAACACAGCGATAAAGACAACTCGCACTGAATGTTTTATAAACGTGCAAATTATTACTCTGCCATAAACAGCAGGTGCAGCTGTTGTCGATTGAGCAGGAAAACTCGTTGAGCCTTTCATGCAAATTAAATAGCATTGTCTCTTCATCTATTCCAGCAGATGGGAGGATCAAAGTGAAAGGAAAATAAACTTTTGCATATTAAAAAAAGTCATATCCACTGAAGCAAATGATGTGACAGTAATTTAGTAGCATTCACTGTTTTCCTGTTCAATTTTATGAAACGATCAAATTACAATGTGTGTTTAGTTTCTACTCATTTATCACAGTTTTATGTGCAACGCTTCAATCCAATCCTGTAATTACCGGCAGTCATGTAAAAAATACAAAATTTTCTTAGACTCCTTTTTGAACAGAATTGGTTTTGTTTTTGAAATCATTGTAGTTATGCTATCCAATGTACATGTTATACTACACTATGATGCTTTGGTTTCCTAATAATATATAATGTTCTGGTTTGGTCCCAGTATTTCCCGTGATTCCAAATCACTTCGCGATAAATTCTAATTTGGCCAGATTCACATCTTTATATGTAAACCCCAAAATAAATTTCCTCCATTGTTATGCTGCAACTCCCAGTCTAGAGCCCTATGTTTCCACGTTAACAAAATCACAGAAGAAATCACGGGAATCGACCAATAAAAAAGGAATCCACTGTTGAACACAGATAGTGACATAATGTGAATGAAACTGAATTACAGAAATTTATGTTGAAAATACGGAATTTGGAGAAAAAAAAAATGAGGGGGGAAAATATAGAATTTGAGGGTGGGGTGGGGAAACGAAGGATTTCATTGGGTCCTACTAATCCTAAAAACACCAGAAATGTATTGGGAAGTTTTTGTTTTCAGGGGTGAACACAAAAAAAATCACAGAAAAAGTGAAGTAAAACACACTATGCATTCGTCTATGGGACTCTACAACCCATGCACAATGCAATGTGCTGAACTTTTACGACAAAATCAACAAGAGAATGTTTGCAGTGGAGATCAAAAAAGAAGAATAAATAGTCAAAACAACACAATGTTAAATCATTTGTTGTGTAATAAACTATTTTGACTGTCTTACGTAAATGTTGAACACCCTACATTTCTAAGCACCATGCTTACTATCAGCTATCAGTTTACTGATTTATTATTTGTTTTTACAGCTTCCCAATCCTTGATTTTCCACCATTAACCCGCAAAACTGTTGATGTGAAGTAAAAAACCTCCAAAATGTTCAGGATAATGACTTCAGGTGGAAGCATCATTAAACCAACCCCACATGATGGAGAGCTTATACAGCAGGCCTGTGTAGTGCATCCAATCAGGGCATCTCTTTCTTTTCAAGCTCCATCTGTCACTGAGGCATGCCACTGTGTGTGTGACCCAGGCCATGGGGGTGATCTTTGGTTGTAACGCTTTGAGATTTCAATCCCAGAACCTGGGAGGATAGAGAAGTTGAAGACCTTGGCACGGAAACATTCACGATTGACAGATAAGACAGAAAAACAGATGCTTTTAAGATCTTTGTGTCATGTTGAATTTATCATTCCAGTGATCCCCAATGTGCTAACACATGATGTATAAACATGATGAAATACATACCAAGGCAACATGGATCAATTATTTTCAGCACATAGTAAGTGAAGAGTTTAAACTGATTAGAAACAATGTTTTATCTGCAGTTTTCTTTCTTTATTGATGACACCTATCAATGTAATATGAGCAAACACAGATGAAAGAAATGTAACCGAAAAAACGTGAAAATAGAAACTCTGTATATAATGAAATAAAAGGTTGGTTTTAAATTTAGGACAATGATGTAAAGCAGAAAAGGAAAACATTTATTACAACGAGAGCCACAAAAGGCAAAGCAGGGCAAATTTATTTGTATTGCACATTTTATACATAAGGCAGTTAAATGTGCTTTACATGATTAAAAAGTGCAACAGAAAACATTGAACATTAAATCAACAATAATATTATTAAAAATCTCCCTCCCAAAAATGTGATTTTCTTATCTGAGGGTCACATTATCAACATTCATGTCAACATTTAACATTATTATTGTCATTTTTGTTAGTCCTTGTCATGGTTTTGTTTGTTGTTATTTTCAATTTTTGTTTTTGTTTCTTCTTTTTCTGTGATTCAGTAGTTGTGTTTTGTGTTCTTGTTGTATATAGTTTATTATGTTGTGTTTCTTGTTGTTGTTTTGTGTGCTTTTTATGTTATTTAGTGTCTTTTTTCTCTCATTTTGTGCATCTTTGTTGTCATTTATTTTTAGAGGCAACACAAAATTAGACCCAGTTGCATGTTGCCCATGCCACAATAATGCATTACTTACTGTGGCAGTATTAGCCAGGTTTGTGTAAAAACAAAGATTATAGTGAAACATCATGTAATTTGTGTATGCATGACTGAAAAGACAAAAAATAGACATATGTGGTCAGTGACACATTTGTACTAATTGTTCGACATCACTTGTAAGTAGAACATCTTGATCAGGTTTTAAGGGGATTTAAATTATTTACATTTGATGCACAAGAGTGAAACTACATATGGATTTCTCTTTGAAGCTCCTTCCCCAACACCATTAATATTAATTTATTTGCAAATATCGACACTTTGAGCAAACCTCTAAATATCTTGCCAGGTTCAGCTGCCTATAGGAAACCTTTGATGAGCTATTCTACCATGTGATGCTGAATCAACAGCAACTGAAGAATAACTCCAGGCCTCTTGAATTGGTAATCAGGAAGTTCTACCAAGACGGATCTTTTCGCTCATTACAGAAGGGCACATCATCCCCCCGCATGTCCTGTTCTAGTACTGTAAACGGCAGCATTACATCCTAGGTTTGGCCTGTAGTAAACAGGAAAACACAGCAAGGACACGGACTATACTGTTTTCCCTCTTGATCTATGTTTTTCTGAGAATGTTCAAAGAATCAGTGCTGATCCTGGTTTACATTGGGCATAAGGTGTTGCACACTCTTACAGTGTAAGTTGATCTATTTATCACATTGTGGGAGAAAGCAAGAGTATCTAAAGATAACAAATGCAAGCACAGGAAAATGCTTGTTCAATAAAATACTGAGGCAGAAACGGTAGCTTCTAAATAACTTTGCTTGTATATAGCATTGCAAAAATGTAAACTTTTTTAATAGGGATTAATTGAATAAAATAAAGCAGAAATTGGGAGTAATTTTATATAACTGTATCATATCAAAACATAACAATTAGCATCCATTTAAAATAATACAATTAAAAAAAAAAAAATAAAAAAATATATACTTTTGCAAAATCCAATCTCGTTGAAAACTTTCCATGGGGAATTAATGGGAAATTCTGAAAATGAAGGTTGGCCTATAACAGGAATGTTAAAGCAGAACTAAGTAACTTGCGGTTAGCGCTCCCCCTAAAGGTTCCTTTTGGTTTGACTTGGTCTGAGTGAACGCTGAACGCTTGCTGCCGATGCTTCCCGGTAAATTAGGGCTGTTTTATTGTTTTTGTAGACTTACTGACTGTGCAGCTTCTGTCTTTTCTGTTTGCACTCCAAACTACTGCTTTACGCACGCTCCAACATCCTGATCGTGTGTGTTTGGAAGTGTGTACGGCCACCTCCAGCCTACCTGCTCTGCTTGACAGCTGACAGCGAGTCGGCTGTCAATCCCTGCCTCATCCCGACTACCTGGCCCCGTCAGGCTTCCCTGTCTGGATTGGTCTCCAATGTCGATCTGGTCCGTTTGTGTCTGGCTCATCCTGTCGCCCATCCACATACCTGTGGCGGTCTGTTCCAATAGTCCGCAGCCGAGTTCCTCCGTCTTCGACATCACCTGTCTGATCCTCCGCCAGCTTTGCTGCGTCTCCACCCGGACATCGCATTTCTCTCTCCTTGGAGATACATCCACCGTGGGTCTCCCCGGAACTTCTGAACAGAATCCTCAACTAACATCCAGTCCATCTGGTCCAGCTCTCGACGTCCTCCTCGCCATACCGGTAGGACGGTAGATCACTCTGTGTTAGCCAGCCTCCCTCGCTGCTGCAGAGCTTTCAGCTGCTCTGCTCCCAGGCTCTGGAACTCACTACCTCTGGATATTAGGATCATGGACTCAATCTCACAGTTCAAAGATGGACAAAAAACACACTTATTCACAACAGTTCTGCCCCAGTGTTTTAGCTTCATTCTTACTGTTGTTTATATACTGTTTTAGCTTAAATTTTACTGTGGTTTTATACTCTTAAGGACCCAGGTGTCCATCACAGGGCTTGAACCCAGAACCTTCTCACTGTGAGGCAGACGTGCTAACTACTAAGTCACCATCTTGCACAGCTCAGCCTAATAAGCTGTGAGCGGGGGAGGATTTTGAGCACTCTGGTCGTACGCACCGCCGTCTTGTAAGCCTTCTCAGTCAAGGGTGATGATCAGATATGGATGGCAGGCTCGGTGTCCCGGAGGGCACTACTGACAGTCATGAAAGCAGATGCGCAGCAACAAGCGGTTCTACCAGAGGCAAGTTGAAAAGACCCAGGCTCTCCATCGCCTCGCAGCCAAGGGATGAAACACCAAGCATGTTTCTGGCTGCTAGCCGCTAAGCTAACCAAGGACCAACACCCAGCACCTGGCGAACTGTGTGGGGTGGCGAGGAAGGTGTCGTAACAGAGCCGAAAACAGGTGTGTCAGCGGTCGGCTCTTGACAGCCGCGCAGGGCGTTGAAGCAGTGTTACACCGAGCTTGGAAGCAGGGAAAACACAGGTTGACCTGGTGTGGTCAAAAACAGAGTAAAGGATTTTGACAGCAAAGTCCGGTGACAGAATCAAGAAAGGATCCACCTGTGGACAGTTCTCTGAGTCTAGTAGGCAGCACTACCTGCGGCAGATGAATACATTTTATCAATCAGGTAGGGCTTCTGAGATGTGACACAGAGGCTTATATCTCATAGTGAACAGAAGAGAACAGCCATTTCATTCGAATCACAACTTTTCAAACAAAAATAAACCCTAAAACTGCAATTAATACTAATTAATTTTCTTTTCATTCGAAATGCACATTACTTTGTAAGGTTTAAGGTTAATATGTGTAACCGGTCGAGACTCTGTGTTGTGTTTAGAGATGTTTTATTCTGACAGCTGACAGCAGCAGGAACACACACACAAATCCTCCGGTCAATTTTCCCCATAAACATGCCCCTCTCACACGGAGGAGATCGTTAACAAAAGGCCGGTATATACCACGTATACACCACTACAACAGGACCTAGCATACCTGACAGCAGCAGGAACACACACACAAATCCTCCAGTCAGTTTTCCCCATAAACATGCCCCTATACAAAACAAATGACATAAACATGTGTTACAATATGTCGGAAGCACTTTAGAACAGGTTTAATTCAACCAACTAACTTAAAAACATAACTAATAAAGATATATTTATCCGGACAGCAAAGCCGCTTACCTCTCACACGGAGATCGTTAACAAAAGGGAAGAGGTAAGGGCGCGGGAAAACAAGACATAGGCGGAAGTGTCACATTTAAAACTGAACGTGGGGATACACACATAAATTAAGGTTCCACATACTGATTTGGAGGTCCAACTTGTCAGGTATGAACTAATAAAATAAAATAAACTTAAGATGACAGATTTTGTGTAATTATAACAATATTTTACATGCATACATAATTGACCCTGTTACATATGACCTATTTAGTCTTTTCCCATTTAAATCAGTTTTTGGTGCAAGGTGTCCATTTGCAGGAAGGGGCATTAGAACGATTTTAAATTCTGAATTAATCATAAAAAAATAAAATAAAAAAAATAAAAACTTAATGCTGCTGGAGAAAGATTGAATCAGCAATCAATGTTCAGGCTACAAAGCAATTATTAAAGCAACTTAAAAGCTACAATGTAAAGGCAAATAGAAGATTAACATTGGTATTTTATCAAAATTTTTTGATTGGTTTAAACTGTAAAGTGATGAAAACAAATCTTTCAAACACAGTGGCTTCAAAAGGAAGGTCCTATTTTTGGGATGTGCAAACATCACTCCGACTTCATGTTATGATCTTTGCTTTGCCCCTAAAATCTATTGTGCTTTTTGACCTTTTGAAATTAGAACATGCTGCTTCCTTTTATTCAGTGGGTGTTGCTGGGAATGCACATGATTAAGTGCATCAGTGACCCTCTGCCACTCTCTTCATCTCTGAGTTTCAAATGTCACTGCTCTGCTCCCTTTTTCCGACTTTGTTCCTTGATAAAGAATGTCCACTTCTTCAGTTCCTGTCTCTGCTTCGGTTTTTGTCTGTAGTTTTTGTTGGGTTTGTTTTTTGGCTGATTTTCTTATTTATTTTTTTGTAAAAATCAAAAGAAACACTATTTTTAAAACACTTTTACAAAGAAAAAATGAGACATGATGAAAACAAAGGCAATTGTGTGTATCTGTAATATTCTGCCTTTATGTTGAAGCTGCATCAATGAAACTATAGGTTATTTACATAACCCCCATTCTATGTTGTAATATGAGTGATATGTCTCACTATGGGATATACGTCTCCTGCGTCATATCCAGAAGACCTTTCTCATTCCGCCAATCTGATTGGCTGATGAAAGATATATTCATCCGCCGCTGCTAGTCTCACCTACTATAAGTAGGGTGGGTGGAGGATACATTGGAGGATACATTGGAATTCTGTAAGCACCTCTTCTCGCTCTGCCAGCAAAAAGGGTTGTGTTTGTGAGACATCTCACTCATATTTTATCATAGAACTGAGGTTATGTAAATAACCTATAAATTATTTTTCATAATATTTGTTTCCATGTCTCACTATGGGATGTGGTAGCTCCCGTACCGCAGACATGCTTAACGCACGCCAGACCAGCCTGCAGGGCAAGCCCTGCACCAATCAGGACAGGAGAACTGCCTATGCCACACACTGAGCAGAAACATCCAGTTGGTAAAACTGGATAAAAATGAGGGGTCGCCGCCGTACAATTATCCTGAATGAGCACGCAAGCCCACAGATCCTGACTCGAATAAGCCAAAGCAATTGTTTCCACCACCCAGCGTGACAGGCATTGCTTAGCAACAGGCATACCCCTATGGGGCGAGGCCCAGGAGACAAACAGCTGATTGTTCCTCCTGAAGTCCCCTGTCGAATCGATCAAACAGACGAGGCCTCTGCTCATCCTGTGAGGAAGAGGAGGCCATAACGTCAATAAGACAACACAGGCTCAGCACATTTGACACAAATGCCGGGTTGATCTTCAGCGCCATCCTGGCGTTGCCAAGGAAGAAATGAGCAAATGACGGTGCAGTGACAGCGCAAGCAAGTTTGCGCGTCCCAACGGCTCAAAATACCGGTGCTTAACCCTCTGGGGCCGACGGACGCACCGGCGCGTCCTGATCACATGATCGTATTAATGAGCCAATAGCAGCAAAGCGCGGCGTCCTTGGATCTCCGTTTTAACCCGTGTCGAAATGCGGATGTCAAACTACAAACCAGTCTTTAATTCATGTTGACAGGCCAAATAAAAGTGGTGTTATGAGGGAAAATGTGCGCGTGTGTTTCTGACATTTTTTTGAGCTGCAGGCTGCTGGCTCCGTGCAGGAAGACGGCTGCAGAGCGCTTCTAAAACAAAATGAATGTGCTGCGGAGCGAGAAAAAACAATGCGGAAACGTGACATTATAGCTTCTTCCTATTGGTTGAGAAGAAGGAGGCCATCATCCACTCAAAATGTCCACATGTAGCGGGAATTTTGTTTTTTGTTGACAGGTAAACGGTAAAAGAGATAGAGAAATCAGAGATAGAGAAAGCTAGTGAGTTGAGAGATTTTATTGATTACTACCATTATTTTTGTTGTGTTTAGAGTTTAGTTAGTGTGTATTGAGTGAGATTAGAGTGTAGTGTAAGTTTCATATCAACAAAATGAGGAGGCTTGTGAATGTGGATCAGGCTCTCCAGCTTTTCTTTGACCTGGAAGAAGCAGAGGACATTGAGCCAGAAAGTGAGTCAGAGAGTGAGTCTGATGATGATATAGAAGATCCCAGCTTTGTTTTGGAGGAGGGAAGAGAGGAGGGAGGAGAGGACCCTCAGAGGAGTGCTACTCGGATATCCAAGAAAGGAAGTGGCAGCTCAGAGCAGCACTGCAGGCCCACGCAACGGTCCAGATCTCCAAGGGCTCAGGCAGCTGGCTCTGAAGCCTGGAAAACAGTGAGGGATGTTAACTCTGCTCCCGCAGCAAGTAGATTTCAACCCAGGAAGAGTCGCCGACCTTTTTCTGTTGTTTTTTGCTACGGACACAATAAAAACATACTGCAGCAACACCAATAAAAACGCCGCAAAAAACAAAGACATTGGAAAGAAATACAAATGGGCTGACATCAAATCAAATGATTTGTACAAAATCTTTGGAATTCTGCTCTACATGTCCCTGGTGTCTCTTCCAAGTATAAAAGACTTCTGGAAACATAATCATATTCTGTCTGAACCTACCATCAATAGTTATGCCCAGAGACAAATTCTTGTCCATTTTTTGAACGTCCACCTGAGTGATCCTGAGGAGGATCTGGAAAATGACAGAAAAAAGGGAACACCAGGTCATGACAAACTTTTTATAATAAAGCCTCTTTATGAGGACATCCGCACTGCCTGCCAGGCTTATTACCATCCAAAGAGGGAGCTGGCAGTGGATGAAAGGATGGTGGCAACAAAGGGAAAAACAGGGATGACTCAGTAAATGAAGGACAAGCCCACAAAATGGGGACTGAAACTGTTTGTTTTGGCTAAATCATCCATTGGTTACACAATCGGGTTCGACCTTTATACAGGGAAGAAGGCAACCTGTAGTGAACATGGGCTGTCCGACGATGTGGTAATGAACCTTGGGCAGCCATCCAATCTCTGCACTGGGTACCACATCTACGTGGACAATTTCTACACAAGTCCTAAATTGTTCATGGAACTGAGCAAACTGAAGTTTGGAGCGTGTGGGACGTACAGGGAGAACCAAAAAGGGTGCCCGAGAGGCAGGTCAAATGCTCTCACCAAAAAAAGTGAGAGAGGAACTCTGAGGTGGATTTGTGAGGGGCAGCTGGTTTTTGTAAAGTGGATGGACACACGGGAAGTGTCTGTGTGCTCCACAATCCATCCTGCAGTGTCAGAAGAGACAGTACGCAGAAAGGTGAAGGACAGAGATAGACATTGGGCTGTGAGAAACATTCCCTGCCCCGCAGCAATAATGGCGTACAACAAACACATGGGTGGGGCTGACCTTTCTGACCAGCTGATTCAATATTATTCAGCTCATCGAAAAACTGCCCGCTGGTACAAGACTGTGTTGCTGCACTTCCTTGACATTGCAACGACAAATGCTTACATCCTTCACCGTGAGCTAAGCAATGCAAAGGAAGTGCAGCCGATGTCCCACAAAGACTTTGTTGTGGAACTGGTGTGTCAGCTTTGTGACACAGATGCAACAGGTGTCCCACAAACAAGGAGAGCTGAACACATTCCTGTCCCCATCGTTCTCGCAACTGATAGCAGCCAAAAAGCCACCAAAGGCAGGCTGAAATGTGTTAGTTGCCAGCAGAAGGAAAACAAAAGAAAAGACACTCCATGGAAATGCCAGGCCTGTGATGTTCCCCTCTGTGTTGTGTTGGACAGAAACTGCTTTTTTGTTATAATTTGTTACAAAATCGCTTGAGACATTGCTTTCATTTAACTGTAAATAGCTTTATATAACTGTGTAATTTGCTTAATCTGTACATAGGTTTTTGAAATATACAGTTTAGATTTGCTATACAAGCAATAAAAACAATTTGTTAGACATGTTTGCGTCTTTCATAGTAAAATTTTTTATTTTTTTTTCCCACTCGAATTTGAGTTTTTATAGTGGTTTTAGATCCACTGTGTTAATACAGTATGCCATATTAAATAAATACTTCACAGTCACATTTGGAAAGTAGTCCTGAAAAAAATTATACCAAATAAGCAAATAAGCAAGGTTTATGGATTTCCTTATATGAAATATAAAGGTAAAATCAAACGCAGTGAAAAAGCAGCAAAAACACCTTAGGCCCCAAAGGGTTAAGTCTCTCCGGGACCACAGCCAAATCCCATAGCACTGGAATAATGGAATCAATTAGTTGGTCTCTCAGTGCTATGGACCGGATGTTTTTGACTAAAAGAACCGGGGGTGGTGAACCCGCATGTCCAAGCAGGATGTTTGCGGCTGGATATGCACTTGACCCTTGGAACAAGTGGCGAGTTGTGTGTCTGTCGATTCTTTCCGTGGAGGACATCTTCATGATTGGAATAATGATAGTAGGCATGCTGCTGATCAAGCTGGTGGCTTCCTAATCTATCGAAAAGTCCGTACTACGCTGGCAACTGTTTCGGAAAAGCTGCCAGTGATTTCTGAAGGATGTAGCAGGGCTCTGAACACTCAGATGCATGTGTTGATCGATATCAAAAGCAAGCAAGAGCTGCTTATGGATCGTCTACGCGTTATGGATAACAGAGAGACCCAGGACAGAAGGCTATTGAAAATTGATATAGCCTGTATCAAAAACACATTGCTTATCTCCCTTTCGGCTCCCCAGCTAGCCAAGGTTGACTCATCTCTTATCACCAGGAAGTTTCTGCAGACGGCGGCTCTTACCCCTACTCCCTCCCCCCGCTCCTTCCCTGCATTCCCACCAGGAATTGTTAATGCTGAACTATTGCCACACATCATCTGGGTGTTGTCTGTAGCACAGCTACAGGTCTTCAATTTCAAATGCCTTCATCGGCCATTTTCCTGCCCCCCCTCCCATCCGTGCAGCACGCCCATGTCCCCAAATGGCTGGAATCCTGTTCTTCTTCCCACCTGACCTGACCTGACCTGACCTGATTCTGATTCTGATTACCCCCACGGAGCACTGAAAAAGAATGTGTCCTGCCCAGTGACACCACTCCCCAAACACCTCCACTTGCAGTCATACAGAGATCTAGTAGAGGAGGCCCTAGTGCTCTGAATCGTGGAAATCACAAGTTGTGAGAGCCCCACGGATTGCACCATTCAGGGGCCACACCCACGTTGGGCACCCCGGGGGACGTGATGTGCACGCTTCCTGGGGGACAGCGCGATGGCGGAGTCACTGCCAACCCCTGCACGGAGGGGGGCATAGCCCACTCACCGAGAGGGGACAGCGGGCCTCACCATCGCACTGCTTATGGTGAACTGTTCTGTTTTTATTTGCTGTGCAAAATTGGAGAACTTCATTGTCCTTTTTCTTTGCCTCTCAGCGCATCTGCAAGGAGGCATATGATGTCCCCTTTTTCTGCCTCTGATAGGTCCGCCAAGTCAAGTCAGCAGGCCGGCTCTCCCAGTGGCCTGAACCGCACAGTGCTGGACCTGGAGACACCCAGAAAGTCGGGTCCTGGGACGCCCTAAAGTCCTGATAGAGCTTCCCCTAGTAGGCTGTGAGGAGCAGTAAGACATTGAGCACCCCGGCGGTGTGTGCCAAAGCCTTGTAAGAGCGCTCCGACAGGCCCGACTGCAGACGGTCTGACTTCCCAGGCAGGCTCGGCCTCCGAGGAGCGACCCAGGACCCAGGGAAGCATGTGTGCGCCACTTCGTCCAACAGTTCAGGGAAGACGGGGAGCATCTGCTTTGCCGCATATCTGGCTGCGGGGAGCCGCTTCCCCTTGTACAGGGACCAGGTTGTCTCGGTAACAACAGCAGGTAAGGGATGGACAGGCAGGGGGTGGCACGTCTGCACACATCCATCATGTAGGAGGCGGGAAGAGGAGAAACCGGGATGCTGTCTCCCTCTGTATAGGTGGCAGAGGCTGCAGGCTTTTCAACCTGCACCGGGGTCACAAAAATGTTGTCATCGTCTTCATCTTCTGTGATGAGGAACTCCGAAGTGACGTAATCAAGAATGTACTCTCTGGGCCAAGGGACAAAGGCAATGTCAGACTGCAAGCCCCAGCGGGGGTGCTCGACTCCATAGATTCAGCAGTAGCAGGCTTGGCATTGACCGGGGGAGGGATGGGCCCCTCCTTCAATAGGCTCACCTGGCGCTCCAGTCATCTGCGGAGGCTCTTTGTCGTGAAGCCGACACAGTGTTGGCAGGTTCCGGGAGTGCCCAGGGCCTGCCGGGCATGTTACAGCCCGAGGCACCTGGAGCAGACTTGGTGCGTGTCCTGCTCGTAAATCAGCTTATGAAAAATAGGAAAGCAAATACATGTTTCTTCCAAAAAGAGAAAAACTGAAAATCTTTTGTGTTATGAGAATCAGAATCAGAATCGGAGCCGCCGTCTGCAGAAACCTCCTCATCATAAGAGATGAGACAACGTTGGCTTTAGCCTTGGCTGACTGGGAAGCCAAAAGGGAGATAAACAATGTGTTTTTTGATACAGGCTATATCAATTTTCAATAGCCTTCTGTTCTGGGTCTCTCTGCTGTAATCCAAGTGGCCTAACTACTTCCAAGCCAGGCCTCCAACTTCTCCCAGTTGTTATCTATAATGCATAGTCGATCCATAAGCAGCTCTTGCTTGCTTTTGATATCGATCAACACATGCATCTGAGTGTTCAGAGCCCTGCTACATCCTTCAGAAATCACTGGCAGCTTTTCCGAAACAGTTGCCAGCGTAGAACGGACTTTTTGATTGATTAGGAAACCACCAGCTCCGATCAGCAGCATGCCTACTATCATTATTCCAATCATGTAGATGTCCTCCACGTCTTCCATGGAAAGAATGGACAGACACACAACTTGCCACTTGTTCCAAGGTTAAAGTGCATATCCAGCCCCAAACGTCCCGCTTGGATATGGGGGTTCACCACCCCCGGTTTGTTTTGTCGAAAAAAACTGGTCGATAGCACTGAGAGACCAAGATCATTAATTCCATTATTCCAGTTTTGGATGAGTCGCAGAGAGAGGTTCTTGTTAGGCTCACAGGACCAGACAAAGCAGCAGCAGGGAGAGACAAGGGCAGAAGGGAGGGAGAAACAGAGAGTGCGACTGTCTTCCTGGAGAAACAGGAGAGAAAAAAATAAATAAACTTGCAACTTGCAGCATCCCCTTGGTGCCCTCGGCACTATGGGCGTGGTCGCCTTCCCTGGCTGCCCGTTTGGCGCGGCTTTGGCCGTCTGATGGGCGTGGGCCTTGGCTCCTCTGCTGGGGTCTCGGGTGGGTGGCTCTCTGGGCCCTCCCCTCGGGGGTTGAGTGCTTGGATGTGGGTGGGTGGGGGGGTGGGATGCTGGCGGGGTGCCTTGGGGTTGGGGGTTGGGGTCGGTGGCGGGATGCGCTGGGTGCTCGGCTGCTAGGGGCTTCCTCAGATGTGTGTGTGGGGGGCGGTGGCTGCCTCTCGGCCTGGGATCTTGGGGGCATCTGGGGGGTTGCTCGGCCGTGGGGGGGTGCCCTGGGGCTCCCTGGCTACATCTGTGGGCAGTTCCTGGGTTTGCGGTAATGGTTTTTGCACATATACTGGTATACGATGCACTGGCACGCCTTGGGATGTGGGATAAAACTCATACTGGGCTTAACTTTAGACACGTTAATCCCAAATACCTGCTTTAGGTACTACCACTCACTCATTCCCCCTGTCCACAGCCACCACCAATATAGCTAAGCTTCACACTTGTCACTATGGTGGCTTGATTGCACAACATATTAAGCACAATATATTCTAAAACTTCATACCCCCCCCCCCCCCCCCACTTAGGTGTAACACTGCTCTCCCTTTGTATATCCTCCCTATAATAAAAGATTTCTTACCCTTCCTTAGGGAGGACTGGTGATGGTCACATTTAAGCAATACAATAAATCAATTTATTTTATTGCGATAACAAAACATGCATTGCTGTCTCATAATGATTGAACTCCTTGTAGTGTTGACCTATGACAGCATGTCATAAAAAGAAAAAGAAAAAATAGGATTGCTAATGCAAAAACACATCATCAGTACAGTAAAACTAACCTGTCTCACGACGGTCTGTTGTCAAAATGTGAGCATTTTGACACCAAACACTGAGCTAGTATTTTTCAAACTTAGCCTTTAGAATTTATAGGTAAACTTGTGTTTGATGTTATTGTCTTTGTTATGTAAGTAATGAGAGTACTGTGAAAATCATCTGTTTTAATGAGAACATATATTTACTGTATGTCAAAGCAAATATAAAGTATTTGTTACTTTAATATGTAAAAATTAAATAAAGCAAAGGTTATTTAACTATCTGATGTTAATGATTACCATAGTTATATTTACACCATCTCAAAGTTACAACCGGTGACCGAAATGGTGAAAATAAGTTTAACGGCCCTGTTTTAAGGTTATAAAGGCACTTTTTAATAAGAACATCAATGCATGCTTTAATAGATTGTCAATACAATCTATCTCAGTTCGACTGCTTTTTCATTACTAAAAAATGTAATACAATCACAAAATGAAACGCAATTCTTTTGATTTCTGACTTTTGATCATTGTACTCACAGACAGATAAAAATAAGAAAAAAAAAAAAAAAAGAAAAAAACTCTATGTATTCAGTGCCGTAGCCCAGTTTAGAGAATTTTGGGTGTGCATTATATCCACATATAGAGGCTCAGCTTAGACATGAAATTCACTCCCGCTGTTTGCATCTTATTCTACCCAGCAGGAGTCCTTCAGTCTAAAGAGCCTGATGTTTTAAGGCAAGGCAAGGCAAAGCAAATTTATTTATATAGCACATTTCATACACAAGGCAACTCAATGTGCTTTACATGATCAAAAAGTACCACAGAAAACATTCAACAGCTTAAAATCAATACGAACATTAAAATCATCAGTAAAAACATTTAATATCATCAACAAACACATTACATCAACAACAACATGACCAAATATCCCCCTCAATCATTCAAAGTAGAGAAAAAGAGTGTCTTTAACTTTGATTTAAAAGTGTTCACACTGGATGCTGACTTCAGCTCTGCTGGCAGTTTGTTCCACTTCTTTGCATCATAACAACTAAAAGCAGCATTACCATGTTTACTGTGAGCTCTGGGCTCCACTATCTGACCTGTGTCCATAGATCTGAGAGACCTGCTGGGTTCATACCTGACTAACATGTCACTGATGTATTCTGGACCAAACCCATTCACAGATTTATACACCTGCAGCAGAACTTTAAAGTCTATTCTGAGGCTGACTGGGAGCCAGTGTAAAGACTTTAAAACTAGAGTAATGTGTTCTGACCTGTTTGTTCTGGTTGAGACCCGAGCTGCAGCGTTCTGAACCAGCTGTAGCTGTTTGGGGGATTCTTGTCAGAAGACAATTTCAATAGTCCAGTTTCTCCTGATCTTTCTAAGTAATTAAACTTTTCACTCTGGAGATGTTCTTTAGGTGGTAGAAGGCTGTTTTTGTGATAGATGTGATCTGACTGCTGAATGTCAGATCTGAGTCAATCAGAACACCAAGGTTTTTGACTTGGTCTTTAGCTTTTAAAGATCGAAACTCAAGGTACTCGCTGACAGCAGTTAACTTTTTCTTAGCAGTCACACAACACTTCAAGGAAACCATAGTCATCTGGATTCAGTGATAGATACTGTATAGTTGTGTGTCATCTGCGTAGCTTTGATAATCAACCTTACAGTTCTGTAAAATGTGTCCTAAATTAAGCATATAAAGGCTGTACAGAAAAGGGTCCAAGAACAGAGCCCTGAGGACCCCCACAGAACACTGGTAATCTGTTAGATTCAAAGTTTTCAATGCTTACAAAATAACTTAGCTCCACCAAATAGTTTTAACACAAGGAAGTACATACAGCACTCACAAGAGCACTGATATAAGGGAAAAAAAAAAAAACTCTATTTGTATCAAATGTTATTGTAAATTTAAGTATATATACAGTACATATTTTTCAAATCACCAAAATTATGCTCTTTCAGTTTTTTTGTTCTGTTTTTTTTTTTTTTTTTCATAAATATGTGAAATAAATGGAGACATAAGAATTTGGAGTGTGTGTATGTTTGTGCGCACAAAAACAGTTACCTTATAACCGAGTCTAAGTTACTGTAAATCTTCCTCTTAAACAATAACAAAGATTTCACTAATATTGACTGCACAAAAGATTAACATTGATTTTCTCAATAATGCTGCAACATGAAAGAAGGGCAAGCTTATAATGAGATAAGAAAACAACAACATTATTTTAGTTCGGTCGATCTAGCAATTTATTGCATAATTCAGCTCCACTAGTTATTTGAGGCAGAAATATAAACAACTGGTTTAAAATAACTATTCACAGCAGATTTTACTGGAACCATAAAACTTAAAGGGTATCTGTGGTGAACTTTAACAAAGCTTTATTGAAATATTACATATTAATAGTTAGGTGTAAAATGCATTATATTTCCTTGCTAAGCACTAGGTACCTCCAATACATATTTTTGTGTTGTTTTTAATAATAAATGATATACTATGTAAAATGTGGAGAAAAGCAACACAAAAATAAATGTAGTAGTCAATGCAAAACATTGCCCTACAATCAAAGCCAAACATCTGGCCAAAATTGTCGCTCACTATTGGTGGTACTACAAAGAATTATTATTTTTTTTTTTTTGTATTTGTTGAATGTGCACACATTTTGTTCATTTGCAATGCCTTAAACATGCTTCTTGTTGTAAACATCATTCAAATTGTGGAGAAATTCACAATTAGAGGCACATCACAGTATGTTCAGACATGCTTTTGAACACCATTGCACTCTTCCTGATACATTTCTCAGATTAAACACTTTTCTTTTATAAACGTACTGTCTGATTGGGTTATATGAACTGTAGCTACAGTAAAAATAATTTTTTAGGAGGTCGTACATACTGAGAAAAAAAGATTTTGAGTGCAATCCTACAAGTTTCTGTTTTAGAAGGAAGGCAAAGAACACCCACAGTTATACATTTACTAAACACTTCAAACGCTTTAATTAAAATGTTTAATTAGGCAAACATGCCACTGGTGCAAAGACTTTGCAGTAAGAATACCCCCAATAAATAATTTCTGTTTTGGCTAAGAGGTTTCTTCGTTAAAGGCAGAGTTTAAGAAGCAAATTATGAAACAGATGCACTTCACTGGTTGTTTATCCTTCTAGTTTCTCACAGCTTTTTTTCTCTTTTCTTTTTTTTTGGGGAAAAAAAACCCCTTTCATTTATACAAACACCATTAACAAGATTAAAATTTATTAGGTGTTGTAAATTGACAATAGGTGTTAATAGACATAGATCCATCATTTCCAATGGTTGTATCAACATTGGACCAGAGCAAAATCTGGCACCTCTCAGATTTTGACCGGCACTTATTTGATTTGATCCAGCACCTTTTTTATTTATTTATTTATTTTTTTTTCAGCACCTCCTTTGCTTTTAGGTGTTTTGATTACATTTTAATACTTTTTAAGTATTATATTTGGACAGCTGTGTCTTTTATTGAGTTAAAATCACTGGAAATTTCATTGCACACACAACATTGAATGTAAGAACTGAGTGTGAGTGAGGAAGAGAGGGTTTAGTTAGGCCACGCCTACACTATGTCTAAACTTTGATTTTGCGCAAAAATTGTTTCTCTGTCAGCCTGGAAGATGGAAAAAAATGGCTAAAAAAAGGCACTTGGATTTAAAGAGCTTTTTTAAGCCAATAAGTGAAGCTAAGCCTGATGTAAATATGTTTAAACTTGTTTCTGTTGAAATTGCAAAGCAGCAGCAGCACAGCAGCAGTTAGCGTAGCAAGTAGCAGCACCTGTAGCGATGATGCTAATGCAGGAAAACCTGCCTCCAACAGACAGGACACAGGAAGAGAACTCTCCAGTGGACATGAGGAGGACTCAGGGACAGAGAGAAGAAAATTAGATAACAATGAAAGTTCTGGCATGGATATTGAGACCAGGGAAGTTTGGACAGAGGCTCAGCTCGAAGCCAAGAAGAACTGCTACTCTTAATTTATTCAGGCCTCGGCTGTAAAATATGTAAAAAAAGTTGCAAAAATACAAAGTTCTCCATGGCTGTTTTTTTTTTTTTTTTTTTGGCTATTTGGGGTAGCCTAGTTTTGTTTTTTATATTTATTGTGGGTTTTTGTGTTCTGAAAGTTTATTGACCTTTGCGATGAGTGCCTAAATTAGCAGTGATTTTGCGCTGTCTTTGGCGCTGAAACATGGCAGATTTGACAGCTGTCACTCAGAGTGAGAGACAGATGCGCTCCCTAACGGTCGATTGTCCTTGTCTCTTTAAGGCTGATTCATCATACTTTTATTAAACATTTAGGTTAATTGGTTGTGTTCATGTGATATTATTGGCTCATTTAGTTAGCAAAAGACACTTTATTTGTATTTTTATTTTGTGACATTTTTCACTCTTTCTTACTTCTTCTTCTTCTTTTGTATATCATCAGATGGCCAACTCAGTGTCATGTAGCCACGCTCTCTGGTCCTAAGTTGAAAAGGCCAGCTTCTGAGGGCAGGCTGCATAGGGGGCAGCTGGTGATTATATGCTCGGCAGTTTGCTTAGGCTCACCACACTCTCATGCCGCACTGCCTGATAGGCCCCACTTCTTCAAAGATGACTTGAAGTATCCGACGCTATTGCGCAGGCGGTTCAGCGAGGTCCATAGGTGGAGTGGTAAGTCTTCTCCTTTTACACCGCCTCCTTGGTCCTAGATGTGTTGTTGGATGCGGGAGGGCCCAGCCATCTCCCATGACTGTTTCCAGGATGCTGCCAGCCAGGCCTCTTTGGACAGGTCCTCAGAAATCGACTGCAGCATTTTTTGTGCTGTCTTGTTGTAGGGATATGAGACTTCAGCCTGCATGGTGGTGCTGATGTTATTGTGGCTTTGTGCAGGATGTGCCAGTTGTACTTTTGGGCTTTCCTTGCCTGGGAAAGGGTAGCTGCATCACGTCGGAGACTTGCTGGGGTGATTCCCACCAGGACTGACAGGTAGGACACAGGGGTGGCTTTCAGACAATCAGTTACTGTACAGAGGGCGCTGTTGATGACAGTATCTACCTTGCTCACATGTGGACTTCTGATCCAGGTGGGGGCACAGTATTCTGCTAGGGGTAGGACCAGGGCTTGCGTGGATATGCGTAGGGTTTGTGGGGAAGCTCCCCAAGTCGAACTGACCAGGCAGCAGATGAGTGAGATCCTTGCTGATGTCTTGGCCTTCACTTCATCCAGGTGTTGCTTGTAGGAAAGTGTCCTGTCCAAGCACACGCCGAGGTACTTAGGGACTTGGTGGAACTCCAGGCAGTTGTTGCCAACATGCACGTCCAGTTCCCTTCTTTCTTCCTGGTTGTAGAGGTGGTAAGCTGCAGGCACTGTTTTGCCCATTCTGAGTTGCAGGTGCCACTTCTGGAGGTTGTAAGCCAGGATGCCAATGTCTCAGTTGAAGTCATCTTCCATCGCCTTCCACGTTGGGTCGGCAGAGCATGATGGCTAAGTCATCTGCATAGCCATACTTGGTAGATGTTGTTTTTGGCAGGTCATGATTATAGACGTTAAACAACATTAGTGAGAGGACTGAGCCTTGCGGGACAATGTTCTTCAGCCTTCTGAGCCTGCTGGTCTGGCCATTGCTGGTTTGTAGGATGACGCTACGGTTAGTTAGCATCTCCAAATGAACCTCACCATCTGCCGATTCGAGATTGTTCTCAACAGTTTCAGATGTAGTCCTCGGTGACACATGGTACCATAAGCGGCTGTCAGGACCAGGAACTCTACTCCAGCTTTGTCCTGAGTGAGTAGTGTTACCTGGTCCACTGTTGATCTGCCTTGGCGGAAGCCTGCTTGTTTCGGTGGCAGGTGAGGGTCCACCACTGGCTCGATGCGGCTGTGGATCAGCCTCTCCATCTTCTATGGGACACAGAGCAGAGAGATGGGCCTATAGGAGTTTGTGTTTGTTTGGCTTTGGCAAGGCTATGACGGAAGCACGGCACCAGATCTTCGGAAGCCTAGACCTCTGGAAGCATGATGAGAAGAACAAGCATAGCCAGTGAGATGTTCTGTCAGTTTGGTGTGTGATAAACTTTGTGTGGATATTGTCTCCACGAGGTGAATTGTCCGGCTTCAGTTTCTGACTTGTTTCTCTCTTACTGCCGGAAGAACATGCAGCCGGTGTTCCGGGACCTGATGATTTACAAATTAAGCACTGGGTTATAAGTAAACACATAGAACATGTAGATCTTTGTTCTCATCCCCCAAATTTAGTCCATGTTCCCTGATCAGGGTACCCCAGCAAACAGAGTACACAAGTCACTCATTTCTTCTGGCATTTTGGTAAGTTTACAGGTTATCTATCAATTGGCAAAATTAAATTGAAATTTGTCCATTCAAATTAACATTTTTTTTTTTCTTTTCTTTTCTACTTGTCTGCACATGCTGTCAAAGATCAACACCACAGGAAGTGCAATGCATATTTTGTTATTGCAATAAAATACATTGATTTATTTTATTGCTTAATTGTGACCATCACCAGCCCTCCCTAAGGAAGGGTAAGAAATATTTTATTATAGGGAGGATATAAAAAGGGAGAGCAGTGTTACACCTAAGTGGAGGGGAAGGGGAGCAGGGAGGAGAGACTCAAGGTAGGAAATAGAAAAGGTGGGGAAGAATAGATTGTTTTGCAGTGAGGGTGAGATGTGAGGTTGTAGAATATAGTGTGCTTATTATGTTGTGTAATCCAGCCAGTATGGTGACAAGTGTCTAAGGTTAAGCCCAGTATGAGTTTTATCCCACATCCCAAGGCGTGCCAGTGCATCGTATACCAGTATATGTGCAAAAAAAAAAAAAAACGCTACTGCAAACCCAGGAACTGCCCTGGGCCCGCAGATGCAGCCAGGCCAGCAGAAAGAGCGGGAGCCAGGGAGCCCCAGGCAACCCCCCCCGCGGCCGAGCAACCCCCCAGATGCCCCCAATATCCCAGGCCGAGAGGCAGCCACCACCCCCCACACACACATCCGAGGAAGCCCCAAGCAGCCGAGCACCCATCGCATCGCCCCACCGACACCAACACCCAACCCCAAGGCCCCCCGCCAGCATCCAGCCCACCCACACCCAAGCACCCAACCCCCCAAGGGAAGGGCCCAGAGAGCCCCCCGCCTGAGACCCCAGCAGAGGAGCCAAGGCCCCCGCCCAGCAGACGGCCAGAGCCGCGCAGAACGGGCAGCCGGCGGGTGCCCGCCTGTGGGCCCAGAGCCAGCAGGGTCCAGACCCCAGGCCAGAAGGACCCGGAACGGAAGCATCACCGAGAGCAGCGCCCCCAGGGACGACAACCACGCCCATAGTCACCGAGGGCACCAAGGGGATGCTGCCAGCCGCCCCGCCGACCAAGCACCCCAGAGCGCGCCAGATCGCCTTTCCTTGAAGCCGCCCGCACGATGCGCCCCAGACAGAAGGCGCAGAACTCACCCACCCGCCAGCCCGCAGATAGCAGGACAGACCTACCAAGTGGCCTCAACCCCGGAACAGCTAGAGCCGCCCCCCAGCAAAGAGCACCACCCCAGAGCGCCAAGCAACCCCGCCCCAACCCCGGCGCAGAAGCCGGCACCCCCCAGCGCGCCCACCCCCCACACCGGCGCGGCAAGCCGCCCCGGACCCACACGCCCCCAAGGCAACCAGGAGACGAGACAAGCGCCAAGCCCCACCCGCAGGAAAGGGACACCCCCACGCCCCACCAGGCCGGCACCGCCCGGAGAGACCCCGCAAAGGGAGCCCCCAGCAACACCCCTCCACGCCCCCCTGAGACCCACCGCCCCGCCACGCCCGACCGCACCCCCCGATCCCCACACATTAGCCCAGCCATCAACAGAGGGGCCGGGCCCCCACCCGACAGGCCCAGATGTGTGAATTTACCCACCACCCTGTTATGGTGCCTCTCCATTCCCCAATGGAGAGGCACTTCCCTATCCCCTGAGTGAATGTATGTGTTTAGTGAATGTATGAAGTGCTATTAAAAAAGGGTGGATGGAGGGGAGCGGTGCTCCCCATCCAGCCTATGTGTATATATGTGTATGTGGTGCAATAGCTCCGGAGGGTGGAAGTGGTGGTCCCACCCTCCGGGGGGTGGTGTGTTGAGGTGTAATTAAAATTGGAGGGATTAGTAGGGCAGCCAGAGGTGGGAGTGCCGCCCCCGCGCCACTACTTAGTAGCGCAGGCGGCGGCCCCCTCCACCCCCAGCCCCACCATCCAGCCCCCCAAGGGTTGGGTATGTGAGTGTGTTTCTTTTTTTTTTTTTTTTTCTTTACTTACAATAATTTATTTACACCATTTACAGTAAAAAGAAATGACATCATGGCAAAGTAAAAACCAACGTTGTGGGTGAGTGGGAGAGCACGTGGAATAGAGAATGTTTAAAAAATGTAGTGTGTAAAGTGTCAACCCCAGGCTTGATTTTTACAGTAGTGTAGAACAAGCTTGTTATCACTGCCATAACAATCAAAGAGGAGCCCTACTTCTTGGTCTGGTGAAGGTGCAAATGACTGGTTAACGTAGATAAACAGCTCTTCATTAGTGTCAAGCTTGAGAAAAGGGGAAATAAATTGTTACAGAGAGTGCACCGTCCTCATCATCTCCATTCAAATTAACAGTGAACATAACGCCCCCTGCTGTTAACCATTATTAATACTGTTTACTGTATTAATAACAGTGAACTCCGAGGGGTTATACTGACTCAGAGGGGTAATTCTGACTGAAGGGTTATACTGACTCTGAGGGGTAATTCTGACTGAAGGGTTATACTGACTCTGAGGGGTAATTCTGATTGAGGGGTTGTACTGATTATAATGCCCCCTTGTGGGCTATGTTTAAAAAGGCTAGTTTACTTAAGCTCCAAGTTGCCTAGATAATGACTGCATGAAGATACTGTTTTTAAAAGGCCTTGATGGATCAATGCTAGTGAGTTATTTTGTAATGTATGAGTTAATACTTTTCAGGCTCTTATGAGAAACTTGATGTATAAATGTATCTGAATTCTCAGAATTCCATCATCCAGCTGTTGACCAATCTACGTCAAAGCTCTGTTTATTTTTTGTGACGGAGCAGCGCCGTCACTAACCGAGCAGCAGCGCACGCACACACACAAACACGTCACACACATTCTCTTTCTCCCCTCCGTATTTCTCCTCACATCATGCATTTAACTAATCTCCTTCTTCCCCAACTGTTGCTAGAGTCAGCCAGGGGTGCACACTTGACTGTTCTAGGCTTCACCTGCTGCACAAACATTCACACATTCTCACACACACACACACACACACGGAAACTCTTACCGGTGACATGACGTCTCTGAGCAGCTGACGGACAAAACGGGGCGGAGTTAACTAAGGGATTATGTAAGGCAGTAGCGCAGGGTGGGAGATCATGTGATCAGGGGTTATTTTGTCTTAATTTTTTTTTTTAAAATGGGGATTAATTTAGGATGTGATTTGAAAAATGCATTTGTTTATTTTATTAGAAAATCAGTTATCATTTGAAAAGGATGTGAATATTGATTTTGTTTGTATTCCTTAATAATTGTTTTTGTTTTAATTTAAACCACACCCATGGGAGGGGCTAACCTGTTAAAAGCAGTGTAGGAAGCTGCATAGAGGGCAGTCTTTCTCTGGAGGTGCATGTTGGAGCAATGTACCGGAACATTTCTGAAAGCCTCTCAGCTGGAAGTAGAGCTGCGACCAGGTTGTGTTTTTTTTCTCTTGATGTAAATATTTATGTTCCACTGTAAATATTGAGCACCGGCACCATTTTTGGGAAAAATAAATGAAAGTCGACTTGCCATATGGATTGTCGTGGTTCTTCTTTTTGAACAAAAAATGAACCCCGCCACAATTTTACCAGTCATCTTTGTGCAGACATTGGTATAGTTGTCTTTTATAATAACTGTTTTTATCTGTTTTATATGTATCTGCTTTTATCTTGTGAATTTTTGTCTATGTTTTTAAAATGGATTCCTGATTGTGAAATAAAGGATGATGATGATGATGATGACGACGACTCTGAGGGGTAATTCTGACCGAGGGGTTACACTTAATCTGAGGGGTAACTCTGACTCCGAGGGGTTGTACTTATTCTTAAGGTTTGAACTGAGATAGGCAGCTGTTTGCACTCTCTTTATCCTAATGATTCTATTCTTTAGAACAGACCGCAGCTTGTGACCCTTCTATTAGCTCATTCACCAAAGCTGGAAAATTAGAACAACATTTGGAAATTACAGAGACATTTGTTAACACTAATAATCAGATGGAGGTGCTGCTGACGACCCAATGTGCAGGACATGAAAGCTGCTGATAATGAACAGATGAAACATGACTTATGGTGTGGAGATGTGTTTTATATTCATTAGTTAACTATGATAATAGTTCAGCATTTATTTCTGTTCATAACTAAGGATTAAAATTTGAGATATTTTTTGTAAAGTTGCTCAAAGACACTATCAGCTCATTGAATTTATTTTTATTTTTTTAATTCATCTGTTTTCAACACTGAATGACAGGTTCTAAACAAGGTAAACACGCAGTGCAGTGGTTTTAGTCACAAAAGTTGAATGCCACAACAAATCAAAGAGGCAAAAAAAAAAACGTACAGCGGCACATGCATTTCAATAGGGTTGGCCTGCAAACTGTTGCATTTTTAAACATTGGAAATAATGTACAACATACATTATCTAACATTCTCAGATAAAAATTATGAATAAATTTCATTTCATTTTTTACATTAAGCATAAAAAAACAAATTCCCAATTTACTTTGGTCCTCTTTTAGGACATCTCTTTGGACTTCATATGTTGCCTCAGTAGAAAATGGTATAACTGCTCACTATCATCAGTTTAGCCTAGATTAGATATTATTTATAATGTTTTCTGTGATAAATGATTAAACTAAAATGTTTTATTTTACCTTGTTATATTGTTTGGTCCTTATATCTCAAGACGCACCAATTAAAATGCTGGTCTGTCAATATGTACATTCAAAGTTTCAAATTATTACTTTTATAGCTTTTTCTTATATAAATGTATGCTATGTGGTCTAACATTTAACTGATGCTTTATAGCTGAAGAACAAAAAAACAAAGCAAGAATTCCTGCTGTCGAAACTTGCTTGTTATTTCAGTAAAAAGTCGAGCACTTTTAACAAAAGGCACAAGTGGACATTTTTATTCATTTATTCAAGTGTATGTTCAAATCATCCCTAAAATGTCCATGACATTGGTAGAGCCACATGTTTCATTTCCAACGATTGAGAGGAAAGCTGTCTTTAACTTTCAAAGAGAAGCAGAAAAAAGGAAAAGGGAAAAAATGGAATTGGAAATAGGATTCAAAAGAAGCAACAGGTGATGTGTATACTAATTCTTATGTCTACTGCTATAAGCAGTAACTGAATTGTAAGTTCAAGTAAAATACCCAATTTAAAAAACATCAACCCATGAACTCTGTTACAAGCATGAATTTAAAATCCTCTCATGAACTTTGAAATACATATCAAGATTTTATTGTTCACATGTCATCTTGAGTTTCTCTCATCCTTCACCATGAGCCTTCTTTTTAAAATCCTTGTTGAGTCCAGAGTGACAGCCTTTGATAACAGCAATTGGCCTCATCTGTGGGTTTCAAGCTGCCAACTGCCTACAGATCATTTTTCCTCTTTCTCTTTGCTCATGATTAGGTAGATGGACAGTGGGAACTCGAATAGCGCCCGGAAATGTGATTGTAGTAACGTGATTGGGGTTAGCTGGAGTTCATCGTAATCACCACAAAGGATGAAATGATGGGGAGAACAAAAATGTGTGTCCTAATTTATGTTCATCTTGTTAAAAACAGGTTATGTCATTAATTTTTACTTTCAGTATTTAGCATGCATATACTAGTTACTCTATTAAAGTATTATAATTTTCCGTCCATCCTAGAGAAGCGTCTAATATCCAATTTCATGCAAGAACGCTAAAGACAAAAGTGGAAGGTTATTAGTGCATAGGAGAATAGTTTGGTGTCACAGCTCAAGAATGTTAGATAAGGAGAGAAAATAATGGGCAGTGGCAGACTTGTAAGTCAGTGGCAGAGACTTCTTGTACCCCGGTGATAGAGTAAACAAACCAACAACAAGGCAAACTCATGTCTCGCAGATTAGTATTCTGGCACAAAAGAGAGCGATTGACAATCTCATTTGCGTCGCAGCTTATTCACACCAAGCAAAGGACCTGGTTGACATTTCAAATGTTAACATCAAAGCAAAAAGCCTGCTAGGATAACTGCTGCACCAATTAGCCTTTTAACATATGTCAACGTTTTCAGGAGGAGTGGACTGAAAGAAAATATGCAAACTTGGGGGGAAAAAAGGGCCTCACTCACAGCAGACAAATGAAAAACGAAGAATTTAATGATGAGTTGGTCTAAGTTCCAAATCAGTTTACTACTACAAAGTAATACAGCAGAATAAACCAATCCAACAAACAGTTCAACTACGTGGGTGCAAGATTTAGTTGGTGAAAGGTCACAACCACCCTTGGCCCTACGATTTATGCTACGGTCTGAATGCACAATTTTTTTTTCAATCTGATTTTTTTGTGTGATTGTTCATTGTACATATTAAATGCATCTTCAATCAGTTTGGAGTATGAACAGAATGCAACCCTGAAGTGACAGCATGCATAGGTCTTAAGTTGATCCTTGGCTCCACTGTGTTTACCCAAGTAAACATAGAGGTGTCCAGTGTATGACTTTGTGTTGTGCTGAGAACGTTTCTTTCCAACAGAAGTCAAGAGGCATCTGGCTGCAGAAAGACCCTGTCCTGTACCAACCCGCTCATCTACCCATGTGATCCACCGACAGTCTCATGTACCCACGTGACTCTGTGATTCACAACTTAACAGAAGGGGGGTGGCATAGCGTACAGCCTAGCGTACAGCCTGCTGGAAATTATTTAATGAAGAAGACGATCCTCTTTATTCTTGGCACGATAAGGCAACTTCACAAAGTTATTGTTTTTGCCTGAGATGTCCAAGAACCATCAGTCGTACAATAGTGAGTATTATTAATCATATGTTGCTGAGATTTAACTGTAATATATTCAATTGTCCAATTGCTTATTGCTATAGCCTATATTGTGGCCTGATCTCGGCATTCTGTATCTACTAAGCTCAGGTGTGCAACACCAAGGCAAACCCAAACCATGGGTAATGTGCCGATTTAAGTAAACTTTATTTGTATAGTCCTGAAATATTTTATTGGTGTGCTATCACGCAGTTTGCCATGTAGCTAAGGTTTTTTTAAGCTTTATTAAGCTGTGACACAAAATAAAGGACTAGTCACTCAAGTGTTCAGGGGATCAGTCCTCGCTAGCTGTTACCAAAGCTAAACTCTCAACAATTACAACTAAAGAAGTAAATGTCGTCCTCTGATCGTGAATGTGAGTGTGAATGAGTGGATATGTAAAGCACTTTGTGACCTCCGTCTGTGAAAGGTGCTATAGAAATAAGCATTACTTACTTATGTTGTACTGTCACAAAATGGAAATAAACAATTGTAGTTTAGCTAAAGTATAGTAATGTTTACATATATTACTATTCAAATTTGCGAATTCTCCGAGGTATGAGAGTGTTTAATCTTACCCAAATATTATATATATATATATATATATATATATATATATATATATATATATATATATATATAAACTTATTGTGTGACCTTGTTCATGGTAGGTTGAATATAAGTTGTATTCCTAGTAACAAAAATAGCAAAATGCTAAACACATTTCATATCAATGGTAATGTTACTGTTAAATTTACACCACTGTGTATTTTTTTTTTTGCAGTTCTCCCGACTGAGTTGGGGAGACTCAATAAAGACTCTGAAGGTAAATTGTCAACTATGTTGAGCCTTATCCATTGTAGATTTTATCACGTAGGACTACATAGGGCGACCGTGGCTCAGGTGGTAGTGGGTCGTCTTCTGATTGAGAGGTTGGGGGTTCGATCCCAGTACCTGACTAGGTGTCGAAGTGTCCTTGGGCAAGACACTGAACCCTAAGTTGCCCCCAGTGGTCGACTAGCGCCTTGCATGGCAGTCCTGTCCCACTGGTGTGTGAATGTGAGAGTGAATGGGTGAATGAGCTGATCTGTAAAGCACAATTCACAAAGCGCTTTGAGACTGCTTCAGTGTGGTGATAAAGCGCTATATAAAATCAAGTCCATTTACCATAGTATATTGCATAATTACTGAAATAACCATTTTTGCAATATAGGATTTCCATTTAGTTGCCTTGTTCTGGTCCTTATTTTTAAATTCTTGTTTTGACACAAATAATGGGATTGAACATGAGCAAAATATTGCAGCAATATCATCACTATAGATTTACATATTGTGCTGCCCTATTTTATCTAGTGTCTTTTCATGTATTTTTAGAATGATGACCAGTTACATGACCTTGAGGTTGCGGATCCACTTGTCGTTGGGTGTCCAGTACTGTTATTTCTTTCCTCATTACATTTAGTTTGAGTTGTCTATTTGTTATAACAGTATTTACATTGTTTTGCATATTATTTAGGAAAAGAACGTTGTTGCTGACTGCAGAAAAGCAGCTGAATAGGCTACAGAAAACATTGCCATTTTCACAAAAATAATTGTGTTACCTAAAGCACTGCAGATGAGTTCAGAAGATCTGGCTAAGAAGGCTGAAGAACAATATGCCCTACAAAAAAGCACTAACATGTCTGATGTGGAGAGCGAGGCTATCCTGGAGCCATCTAAAATTATTTTCTACAACATGGAGGATGTGGAAATGTTGTGAAGAAGTTGTAGATAAAAGGAACTATGTTGTTTTTTTGCAAATGTCATCTCTTTTATTTTGCAGTCCCTTTTTGGGTTCCGATCATAAACGACAAATAAAACGCATTTTGTGCTTTCAACTGTTAATAAAAGTTACTTCAAAAAGTGGTAAATGTTAGATTTTTTTCTCTTCTGATGTCAAGTAACTTTTTTTCTCTCCTGATGTCACCTATAACCTATATAAATATGTTCTCTAGGGGGGTAGGTGTCTTAATTTATGAACTGAAGTTTTACAATGTCATGAATGGGTAAAAAAGTTTTAATTTCTGATTGTTGAGCTTTTAAAACAAATTTAGAGAAACAAGTTATACGTGGGTTTGCTTTCTCAGGTTACCAGATTGACACAAAAACTAAGCTCTTGGTAGATTTTACTAGTAGCTTGTGTGCTTTTACAATAGTATTGTAAGCACCTGTTAAGGTCTGTGGGTCTCTTGGATTTGTTGCAATGCTTGGGTTGAGCAAGTTGTATATATGGTAATGCTAACAAGCCAAGCGTATAACAATGTTATCTCAGAGTTCAGAACTTCCATCCTAAATTGGTGTGCCCTATTGTGCTTGTTTACTTTAATTGGGGAAACAGGAGCAACGAGACATGCAAATTATACTCAAAAAGCCCTCGACAAGGTTTGGGAATCAAACCATGGACCTTATTGGTATGGTAAATCCGGAAATATGTTCCTAAAAATGGCATGTTCTGTGTTAGTATGTGGTGTTGTGAGCTGCTGGATACTTCACAATATAACTTAATAGCGCCATAATCTCCCTCGTTGCTGCTTCTTCTTCCCTAGCTAATGGTAGCATCAGTGGCTAATCTCTCATCCAAAGGTGCGCTGCTGCCACCTTCAGGGCACAGTTGGTCACTACATCACACTACAGCTTAGATAATGATGAGGGACCTCCTGTATTCTAATAATCTCCATGAAAAACGTCAATGACGTAATATTACTTCAATGGCACTGAATGAGTTAAAGTGTCTAGTGATATTATGATGTCTGCGGACTCTGGAAAATGCACTGTCCTAGTACTGTTAGATCTCTCGTCAGCATTTGACACTGTCAGTCATCAAATCTTGTTGACAAGACTGCGTGACCTTGTCGGAATGTCAGGAGCAGTCTTTGGTGGTTCTCCTCTTACTTATCGGGGAGGAGCTTTAGTGTCTCCTGTCTCCATCCATCCATCCATCTTCTCCCGCTTAGCCGTTTCCGGGTCGCGGGGGCAGCATCCTCAGTAGGGAGGCCCAGACTTCCCTCTCCCCGGCCACTTCCTCCAGCTCTTCCGGGGGGACCCCGAGACGTTCCCAGGCCAGCCGAGAGACAAAGTCTCTCCAGCGTGTCCTGGGTCTTCCCCGGGGCCTCCTTCCGGAGGGACGTGCCCTGAACGCCTCACTAGGGAGGCGTTCAGGGGGCATCCTAATTAGGTGCTGTCTGACTTTGCCAATTTGTTGTCCGAGCACAGATATTGACTCGTATTTTGTGATTTTCATAGCCTAAATGACTAAACATCGCTATTTTCTGGTACAGCACAGATGCTGCCAGGAGGAGGCCACACCCTCTCCCAAAGACACATTGCTGCTTTGCCTCTGGCCCCATAGCCTGTGTTTATATGTTTGCACATGCGCAGTCAGTTTCCCAATATGAAAACAATTTACGTAAAAAGGCAGCTCTCTACACTGACTTTGGACGAAACCGTGCTCTGCTAAAAACTGTGAGCTGTTTACAACCTAAAGTGTTCATCAGTGGCCCGATACTTCCAGTCCGCAAAGGAGATCTGAAATTCTCAAGGATTTACTCTTTGAATAAATTTTTGTCGTCGGTGTGTGCTGCCCTTTCACTAAATTTTATAGAACATTTTCCTATTTTTTGGGAACGCCGTCATCTTTTTAGAGCAGATGGACTGTGTCTAAACAAGGCTGGAGTAAAACTCTTCACATCCAACTTGTTTTACTTCACCAGTCACACTGCTATCAGTTCTGATAAAGACAGAGGACAACATGTACCATCGGAGAACAAAACAACAATGAAAGAACATGGAGTCGATGAGCTTCCAGCAAGAAATCAAAATCGCCAAAATGAAGAGGTCAACCCAACCCCCACATCTCAAGACCCACCTGCTTCACATCAAAATTCACCTACTTCCACCTCATCCAGCTTCTCTCCTACCCCTGCCTTCTTGGATTTAACTGCCCAGATGAACGAGCTGGTTCTGGCTGGCACAAGACTGACACCCCACCCTTTACCCCACCATGGTCCCATCTTATCTCCTCTAAAGAACCAATCTGCACCACCCATCCCTCCTCGACGATACCAGGCCCAGGATCACTCTTCTCCTCAGGCCAGCTGTGTTCAACTTAGAGCGACACAGGCCTGATGTGTGCTGGGTCCGGACTGCAATACCTCTATTTTTAGGAACAACCAGAAAAAGTCAGGGCCTTATGGAGTTAATGCAGCTTCATTAATTACTGTGGTGACAGGTAACACAGGTAAAATTTTGAAATTAAAGAAAAGCAAAAGCTTTATAGAGATAAAAATTTGCCTCCTATAACATGTCATCCAAAAAGTCCACCAGTGTCTCCAGTAAAGTCTTTAAAATTAGCTCTTCTTAATGTTAGATCTCTTGTTAACAAGTCACTACTAATTAATTGTATTATTTTGACACATCACTTGGACTTTTTACTTCTTAAGGAAAAGTGGTTGAATGACGGTATCAGTAATACTATTCTCAATGAAAGTTCACCACAAGTCTTTATTTATTTCAATAAGTGTCATATTTGCAGGAAAGGTGGTGGAGTTGCTGCCATTTTTAAATCAATGTTTCAGTGCAAAGAAATAATATTTGGGGATTTTATCTCCTTTGAATATATGTCATTCTTACTGAAGGGTGATTCAATAGTTCTGTTTTTAGTCAATTATAGACCCCCAAAATATTCTGGAGAATTCATGGATGAGTTTGCCGAACTGCTGTCAGTTGTATGCACTGAATACAACTTTTTAATAATAACAGGTGACTTAAATATTCATGTAGACAATAAAATGGACAATACTGCCAAAGAACTGTTTTCTTTAATGGACACTTTTGGTCTTATACAACATGTGACTGGTCCAACACACACTCAAGGTCACACTTTGGATGTGGTTATCTCTAAAGGTGTTGATATCTCTGCTGTTGATGTAAGAGACTTAGCTTTATCTGATCGTTTCTGTCTTTTTTGACCTAGAGACTGTAACATCTGTTCCCCCTACTTCTATGTTTAAAGAAAAGGTACATAAATGACAACACAAGTGCACAGTTTATGGAAGCCATAGCAATGACACCAACATTGAGTGCTGAGACAGTTGATGATCTTCTGGATGAGTTTAATACAAAAGTCTGTCATGTCATAGATGTGGTGGCTCCAATCAAAACTAAGAGAAAACCAAACACACAGAAAACACTTTGGAGGAGGACTGAGATAATGCAGAATTTGAAATCTGACTGTAGAAGAGCTGAGCGTAAATGGAGAGCAACAATACTCCAAATTCATCTCGAACTATACAAAATAAGTCTGCGAAAATTCAATGATGGCTTGTTCAAAGCAAGATAGCAATACTGAATACTGAAATTATTGCCAAAAATGTCTACAACTCTCGCACAATGTTTTCCTTAATTGGAAAGCTCACTACCCCCCCAGATCAGATAGCCCCTGAATTACTGTCAGCTGGAAAATGCAATGATTTTGCTGTTATATTTCAACGAAAAAACACAATCAATAAGGTCAAACATCAGAACAAACCAGCAAAATAATAAAAAGCTTGAACAGCTTCAACCACTGAGGGATGAGGCAACTGCAACGTTAGAGTTTATTACAGTGAACCCAAAAACAATAGAGGAAACTGTTCAGCAGCCGGATCCATCAATGTGTTGCCTTGACACAACACCCTCAAACTTCTTTAAAACTGTTGTAAAGTCAATCGTCACTAATTTGTGTCAGATAATGAACTGCTCATTCCAGTCAGGCACCGTACCCAAATCCCTGAAAGTAGCTGCTGTGAAACCTCTGTTAAAAAAGAGAACACTGGATGTCTCTATACTGGCTAACTATAGACCAATCAGCAACCTTCCATTCATGGCCAAGATCACTGAGAAGGTGGTCTTCAACCAACTGAGTCAATTCTTAACATTCAACAAAATATTTGATAAATTTCAGTCAGGTTTTCGTTCTCATCACAGCACTGAAACTGCTCTTATCAAAGTGATCAATGACATAAGGTTGAACACTGATTCAGGAAAAGTATCTGTTCTCATTCTATTGGATCTAAGTGCTGCATTTGACACTGTAGATCATACAATTTTGTTGCACTGATTGCAAACATGGGTTGGACTACATGGAAAAGTAATGCAATGGTTTAAGTCCTACTTGGAGGAGCAAAGTTATTTTGTAAGCATTGGAAACTTTGAATCTGACATATTACCAATGTCATGTGGGGTTCCTCAGGGCTCTGTTCTTGGACCTCTTCTGTTTAGCCTTTATATGCTTTCTTTAGGACAAATTTTACAGAACTGTAAGGTTGATTATGAGAGCTATGCAGATGACACACAGCTATATCTATCACTGAACCCAGATGACTATGGTCCCATTGAGGTGTTGTGTGACTGTTTAGAAAAAGTAAACTGCTGGATGAGCGAAAACTTCCATCAACTAAACCATGACAAGACGGAGGTGATTGTCTTGGGTAACAAGGAAAAGAGGACTCCTATAAGCAATTATCTTGAGTCTCAATCTTTAAAAGCTAAAAACCAGGTCAAAAACCTTGGTGTTCTGATTGACTCAGATCTTACATTCAGCAGTCAGATCAAATCTATCACAAAAACAGCCTTCTACCACCTAAAGAACATCTCCAGAGTGAAAGGTTTAATGACTCAGAAAGATCAGGAGAAACTGGTCCATGCTTTTATCTCTAGCAGACTGGACTATTGTAATGGTCTTCTGACAGGAATCCCCCAAAAGAGCATCAAACAGCTACAGCTGGTTCAGAACGCTGCAGCTCGGGTCTTAACCAGAACAAAGAGGTCAGAGCACATTACTCAAGTTTTAAAGTCTTTACACTGGCTCCCAGTCAGCCTCAGAATAGACTTTAAAGTTCTGCTGCTGGTGTATAAATCTGTGAATGGGTTTGGTCCAGAATACATCAGTGACATGTTAGTCAGGTATGAACCCAGCAGGTCTCTCAGATCTATGGACACAGGTCAGAAAGTGGAGCCTAGAGCTCACAGTAAACATGGTGAACATTTTTAAATCAAAGTTAAAGGCACTTTTTTTCTCTACTACGTATGATTGAGAGAGAGATTTTTGGTCATGTTGTTGATGTAATGTGTTTGTTGATGATTTTAATTGATTTTAAATGTTCTTATTGATTTTAAACAATTTAATGTTTTATCATGTAAAGCACATTGAGTTGCCTTGTGTATGAAATGTGCTATACAAATAAATTTGCCTTGCCTTGCCTTGCCTATGCTAAATGCTATACATATGCTCAGAGTACATTAGTGAATTGATACAGTGTGGCCGCTGCTACGCTCTCTAGAGAGTGGGCAGGATAACACTACAGGCAGGATGACAGCGCTAGAGAGGAAAAACGACAGCTTTTTAAAAAATGGGAGACCAACACCTGAGCTACCAGACCTTCAGCAAAGGACAGGTCAGAAAATTGTTCGTACTTTCCACAGTGAATGGTACAAAAGGAAGGATTGGCTTTGTGAATGCGCCTCACTGAGGCTGTTCTGAGCTGTTGTTGTTGTTGTTGTTGTTGTTGTTTCTTTAATGGTGTTTTACAATATTGATTTTGTTAGATTAACACTTGCCGAATCATATGAAAATGTCACTGGTGTCGACATTGGTGGTCTTGATTTGCAACGCCCTGCCTACCCAACTCTAGTGCTCACGGCACATCACTGCTATTAATTACAGTAAACACATACCATTTATCCATTATTGACTAAGTTTGGCAGTGCTTTACGTGTGCTACAGCCATGAAAGGAAAAAATAAAACTCTGGCACTTTTAGTCTGTCTTGGTTCTCTCGTTGACTCAGTCCACTGTAGAAACAACTCTCATATTGCTCCGCAAAAAGTTGAAACGAGGTGGTGTTGAGTGGAAAATGCTGTGACCGGGCCTGAGGTTTAGCCGGATCAATCACAGCTCTTACATTCCGCTTTGCCTCGACGTGCAGTCAGGTTTTTTGGGAATCAGTTTCTGGCTCCGATGGCTCAAACAGGTAGGGCTGGGTTCATCCAATGACGCTGCTAGCACTAGTTTCCATTGTTACTGTAGGTTACGTCCTCTACAGTAGAGAGAGGCGGCACCCTTCCCGCGCATGGGCGTGGTTCCAGCGCCTCAAATTGACACGTCCCCAGCATTTTCAGACTTAATTTTATATACTTTTTTAATCTTTAAAATTTGACTCAGTGGTAAATGACACGTTTATCTGGTGTGACAAACTCATAACATAAATGTATTTCTACTTAACGCAGACTTTAGAAAATGATGCCCAATTAACATTGTGCCAACTGGGCAGAAGGTATTTCAATAGCCTGGTGATAAGCCACACCCAC
Organism: Gouania willdenowi; assembly: GCF_900634775.1. Taxonomy (NCBI): domain Eukaryota; kingdom Metazoa; phylum Chordata; class Actinopteri; order Blenniiformes; family Gobiesocidae; genus Gouania; species Gouania willdenowi. The sequence goes on from NC_041049.1 coordinate 46,489,597, forward strand.
TGGTAATGCAGCTGCTTCTGCTCACTTCCTCGTTTTGAAAGAAACCGAGCCAACCAGAGCCGTACATAAATAACAGTGTCAAAGCAAACATGGCGCCCGCCACGGAGAAGACGTTTGGGGCTGCTGTTCTGCCTTAAAAGTCTTAAAAAGTCTGTCTTAAAAGACCTAAATATATCATTGAAACCACAACAAGAGGAGGCTTTAAAGTCATTTACACTGAGGAAGGATGTTTGTGCCGTGCTTCAAACTGGACAGTTTATGGAAAAAGATCTACGCCTGCTGCGCTATGGTCATCACGCCCTCTCAGCCTCCCAGAAGTCAAACCATTTGTGAATGCTTCCAGACTAATTGCCTGTATTAACATTGAATAATACAAAGTGATTAGGATGGATTCCATGCTAGTATTTCAGCAGTCTAGAAGTGGAAATGAGAGATGTGCAAAGTTCTTGGTAAATTACAGTTCTGTTCCGACCGTGAGAGGAGACACTGTGAAATGTAAAATATGGACGAAAAAGGAAAGTAAGTGTACAATATGGCATTATAGATAACTACGATTGGAGAACTGTTTGGGGTCAGTTTTCAATACAGTTCTTGAGATACATCATCATTTATAGGAGATTTAGGGGTATTAAAAAGTGTGCAAACTCCACTACGCGCTAATGAAGAGTACTAACCCCAGGGAATCAGGACTGCGTGTGTTCTGCGCGTCACAATGCGCCCACAATCTATTTAACGCATTTCCCTCTGATGAATATGTATAGCAGGCAGATCCCCCAAGGGGAGCAAAAAAAATGGAGTGGACACAATGCAATTCATCAAACCAGGAACTGTTTTATGCGCCAAAAATAGTACGACACACAGGCAGGTGCAAACTCTCACAAAGATCATCGCTGCACTGAATGTTGAAAAAAATCACAGCAGAGAAGAAAAAAGGCTGCAGTTAATCTTTTTGATATAAGAAAATATGTTAAATAAAACATTAGTTAATATTAACAGCGACTAGATAAGAAAATGCAGAGTAAAGCAGTGTTGTTTTCGTCAATGATGATGATGACAAAATTATTTCGTTGACGCCGCTTGTTTTCATGACGGTAACAAGACGGTGACGAGCTAAACGTGGCTCTTTCATGACTAAAACATGACGATACATGGTTGAGTTTTCGTTGATGTGACGAGACTGAACGAAAACGTCAGTGACTGACCTGTCAGACTTTCAAAATGCACAACATTTCCTCTTACTGTGCGAGTATTCTGTCTGTCAAAAGCTACAAAATATATCATCAATGCCTTGTTTGATCACGCCCCCCATTGTGGTCACTCGTTACACATTCACGCGATTGAGTTTTTCAATTCATTTTTGGAATATAATGGCAGTTTCAACAAAGGGGCTCTGCAGTCAAATGATCCATGTGTTAACTGTTCCTTCGCAGCAGCCTGACTGTGGTCAAAGAGCATAGGAAGGTTGATTCTCCAGGGCTGAAGTTACTGTTTTAGGGTTCACCTCCTTCACTTTAGCACAGGGATGCCAAGGTGAAATTGGGTAAGACATCAGGGGGCCGAATTACACTTTCGGCCTGAAAGACTAAACACTGACTCAACACATGGATATGCTGCTTGAAATTATTCATGAAGGCCTACACATCAAAAATATATTGCATTGGCACCACAATAACATCACAATGAGGCCTACAATTACATAGCAGCCGAAAGCAAGTTACCCTCTAAAAACGTAACAATTCTCCTATCAATGCAAGTAGCCAACAGTTATAAATTAGAAATGCAACAAAATAGACTAGGTGCCAACAAAACACATTTCCTATAAATAACACAGGTGTAAACTGTAAATTACTTTTATTATATTTATTGAAGGCTTGCACATGAAAACATGTCAATTCATAAATAGGTCAATTAAAAGAAGGCCAGGCCCAGTAGGCCTAAACGAGTCACAGAAAGTAAGTGCCAGAATAAAGTAATCCAACAATATGCCAAGTGACTGAATATCCAGTAGGAATTGGTAAAACAAAAAGGTTCTTGAAAAAAAAAGCCAAATATGACCTTTCTTAAAACATTACATTGGCTCAATAACAGATGGCACATTAACTTTACCAGTCATCACCAGTAAACTCCAACCCACATTTCCACACACCCATGCCTATGGCACTAGCCTACTGTACAGCCTACATCAGTCAACCCCAACCCTTTTTATTTCCTCCAACACATATCACACAGGATTATTATAAATATCGAGACAAGCCTTCTTCAGCTACATTTAACTTGTCGAAGCCAGACACCTTTTAACTTTCACCAGCTTAGTTCAGCTGCAGCTGAAGCGGCCAGCAGCAACAGACCAAGTGATGGATTCTACCAAAATTAAAGGGGACATATTATGCTATTTTTCATAATCTCAATTTGTTTTAAGAACCCCAAAAACTAGTATTTGAGATTTATTTTCCCAAACCTGCCTATTTTCTGGAGTTTTAGCCTCTGAAAAGTGACTTGCTGACCAATTCTAAAACTGGGCTATTTGTGTCTATAGAGGTTGATCACTCGCAACTTTTTTTTGCTATTCACACACTCTTGTCATTGTTTTCACCCCAAAAAAACCTGCACATTACAGTGAAACACATGGCTATTTGAGCGGATTTTGTGATTGTGAGTCAGAAAAACAATTTCATAAAATGTATGCGCCGTGCAGCAACAGCAATTTCAACACTTACTGGAGCTGCTACGTTGCTTTTTGGCAGTGGCTATCCGTACAGTTGCTGTATCAATGTACCAACATTCTATTTGTAAGCTGCACCGCTATTTGGCCAGTTTAGGTCACATGATAGGTCAGTCATTGGCCAGTTTAGATTGCGTGACTAAGACTAAACCTTACCCTAAACCTAACTCTAAACCTAACCCTAAACCTAACTCTAAACCTAACCCTAAACCCAACCCCAACCCTAAGATGCTACTGGTACTTAGGTAACTGTACCATTAGCACCGGGGATTGTTCGTACGACAACCTTACAAATGGACACTTTCTTGCTTTATTTTCATAATCTCATGTAGAGATTACAATAATAGTCCATCCAAGGTGATAATCCACTGTTTTGTCCGAAGTGCTGCGTCACATTTTGTGACACAATGTGTTGCCAGGTTTGTGGCTCATTTTTGGGTTGTTTTAAGATGTGATTGGGCTGGAAATTGTCCGTATGATCTGGCAACAGGGTTAGGGTTAAGGTTTCCGTTCCCTCTCTCTCGCTCATTCACTCGCACGGGTCTCTCATTCTCTGAAAGCCTTAAAGGAGCCATGCACTTAAACTTTCAGTACAACCTTTCTTAAAACTAAAATAATTATTAAAAAAACTAAAATTAGACTAAAACCTTTTTGAGTTTTTGTCAACTAAAATTAGACTAAAACTATCACATTTTGAAATGGCTAAAATGTGACTAAAACGAATAAGCATTTTCGTTCATAAGACTAAACTAAAAAGGCTGTAATATATATAATGGCTAATTGTCTCTTAAGAATTTTCAGTTACTGGATAAATGTATTATGAAGCTTTCCAGATGTTCTGTAAAAATGTCTGTCCTTTCAATGGTATTATGATGCTATACATCTGTTACTGTGTTTGGATGAAAGCTACAATACTGATGGTATGATGAGAGTTGTGCAAAAAAGCAAAGCCTTTAAACAGCCACCCTGATGGATAGAAACAGTTAAACATTAAGCAACATTTAAATTGACAAAATTGATCTTGTTTTTCAGAAAATCTGCTATTTTAATATCCAAGTAAACAATGCAGACCTATTCTCGAGTCATTTTTAAGATAAACGTTTGCAAACTCAAACCCATGCTGTTACATAAAATTGTCCTTTTTTTTTCTATTGATGATCTGTAAATCACTAAACACTCACACTCATAATATTTCACAAGGCAGAGGTGAATATAGGGACATGTCCCAATATTTAACAGAAGTTGTGACAGCAGTGAAGGGCAAAATATTTTAATACATTTCAGATTTTCTTTGCCAAGATGTCAGGAAGGAAAAAGATATTCCACTAAGTCTGAATTCAAGTCTTTGTGTCTCAACACAAATGTAAGCTCAGTTGTGTAACAACATGGAAATAGACAGGCCGTGAGTAGGCAACAATGTCCACCTAAAGATTATCCGTACACCTTTTGTTTCTATCTTTTCTAATGGTAGCAAACATTGATGGTTGCAAACATCAATATTTTATGACCAAACTCAAACACCCTGTGTGTGAGGCCAAGCCGTGAAGGGCTATATTTGGAAGGGCTTAAATAAGTAGGGAAAGTGCCAGAAGTGTGACCAACACAGCGTACCTATCAGAGGAGGCAATGCTAGCAAGAAGCGCCTGTAAAGTAACTCAATCATTGCATTGGTAATTATACACAAAAGGTAGATGTGATACAGTCAAAGCTGCTTAACCACATAAATCACTTTAAACTGCACATGTATGACATCCAAAAGTTGTTCTCATCCACTAATGATGCAAGTGTGAGCCTAAAAACTCTGCCAAAGTGACATTTCTAGTGTTTTCACCACTTGAAAGTTGTTGATAAAGCAATGGCGATATTTTGTATTTCCACTAAAACACCCACATACATCAGAAATAATATCACGAGGAACACAATAAAAACAGTAGAAGAAATATTACAACAAGCGAATCACCGTCTTGTTTTTTTATATTTACAATGTTGTATTTATTTTTATTTTTTGTTTTACATGCTCTGAATGAAGTTGGAAACAAGGGTGTGTGTAGAGGTTGGTATTTGCTGGTAGAAATGGAGATTTGTGTTTACCACAGTATGATAGGTGCTTTATGCTATGTCAATGCTATGTTAAGTCAGGGTTGGTTTTCAAGCAAGCATTTTCAGACATGTCACGGAACTCCAACAACAGCAGTGTTAGATAGAGCCAATTAAAGGTCTTTGGTTCTCAACCACGGTCTGGAAAGGAGAAACAAAAAAGAACACAAAACAGTTATTCATAGTTTACAAGCAGCGTGTGTTCTGGAAGTGAGTGGGTCGGGCAACGCTGACTTATATAAAGAGTAGCGTGAAATCACACTGCAGTCTGTCTAAAAGGGAGTTGACAGGATTTCAGTGCATGTAGAAGGGAAATGAAAAGTGCCTTTGGAGGGAGCTGTATCATTCCTGGAGGAGTTTTTGGAAGCTTCTGTCTCTCTCTGATTAAAACGCTATTGCAATTCCCTCAAGTGACTGGAAAATGAAAAAAATCCTACTGCCCATATGGCAATAGAGGGGCAAAAGAGAGGAATTGCAAAGTTGGTATTTCAGTCATTTTGGAATATTTATGTGAAATGATCTGTTACGACCCTGGCCTAGGAGACACCAGGGTGAACACAGAATGTGCAAATATGACCCCTGCTTCATAAATTATTAGGATTTACACTAAAAAGGTAATTAAACATTAGCGTTTGCAAAACTCGTTAATTGGAAAATTACTCATGGACAATTTGATTTACAATAAAATGCATGAGATCTCGAGTAACTAAAATGACATTGGTTTCTTCCAAAATATAGGCTAATGCACACATGTTTAACTCAAGGCCCGGGGGCCAAATTCCACTCTTTAGAAGATCCCATGAGGCCTGCAGGAGAAGTATGAAAGAGAAATCAGTAATTGTTATGCAAATTACCAAATAATTCATTTGTAGAAATCTCAGAAATCCCCCTGGTAATGGGTTAAATTATTTGTCTAAATGGTACAAAAATATACAAATACACATTACTGGAATGGATTACAAACACCAAATAACACATCAACCAAGTTATAGCACTTTACATCAAGCAAATAATATAATATCAATTTATGTTTATGTTTTTTTGTTGTTGTTTTTTTCAAAAAGCCTGTAAAGTAAAAGTTTACTTTCGTTAACTTTCCCATTACTTTTGCAAAACACTTAATAGCAATTTCTATCAAAAGGTCACGTTCAAAAGAAGTTAAGCCAGGTCATTTTTAACCATGACTGCTTGTAAAGATACCAAAGGTGGAATTAGAAGAGTGGTTGCGGACATCAGAAGTGTTGGTGGATCATCCTGTCCACATTTACAGAGAGATTTTGCGTAGAACTTAACATTTTACATAAATGTAATGTTTTGACTTGAGTATATAATGACTAACAACCATTTCATTGCAGTTTCTAGATGGACTTTCATTTTCCTTCTCAAAATATGTCCACCTGACCTTATGTTACCTGAAGCAACTTAATGTCACAACCGGCCAACAATGCTCCCAATTAGTTCTGATCCAAAGGCTAAAATAGTAGGTCTACTTCTGAAGCTTTTTTTGGTATTACCTAAAACACATTTATAGTTGAAAACATGGTAAGTGATGATACCTTTTAAGTATTCTGCATCAAACACAGGTTGTTTCTAAACACCAAAGACCCTTGGCATTTTCCTTAAAAAAAAAAAAAAAACTAGACTAGTATTTGCAGTGTTGGAATATGTTATGTATTGTCAAGATTTTCCCTCTTTGATTGGTCTACACTTAAAGTTGTAAAGAGCAGAGGCAATGTACAGAATATCTTTGTTGGATGTCTCACACAATGCTCAGCATCAAGACAGGTGTACCGCTCAGTTAGCGCCATGGTAGTTTTGTTTTATTCATTCATGAGGCACTTCAAACCACTCAGAAGCATTGCACGATCTACAGGCAACAATCAACTGTCGAACAACATCCATGCCCTTGGTGTTTCAGTCCTGTGGAGAGAATGCAGATAATCACAAACATAAAAAATGCACAGTTCTGTTCAATAGCCAAGGACATCATGTATAATACAAACATTTTTATTGTCATCTAGACTCATACACAAAACACTCAACAATTTTAACAACTGGACAGAAAACAACTTGTTTGGTTGAATTTGCAGTGTCAACATTTAGTTTGCTTTGATCTGCCTTTAACAGATGAAGGCATAGATTTGTGTTTTCTCTCTCTGTCAGCGAATGACAAAAATCCCTTGGAGAAAGGAGTTAACAACAAGAGAAGGGAAGCCTCCAGGAATAACATCATTGGCTCAACACATTGATCCATTTGACCACATCGTTAGAATGTAGCTTTAGTTTTTTTTTTTTTTTTTTCAAAAAAGCAGTTAACCCTTGAAGTTTCAACCATTCCATATGAAATAGGGATCAGAATTTCATGTGTTTCCATGGTTTTCTAAACACTGGGTGTATACAGAGCATCAACATATGGAGAAATAAATGAAGATGCCCATTATCTTAATTTTGTGAATTGTGAAATGTTTACATATTTTACAAAAACACATTTTGTTTTTGCTTTTTTTAATGGATCATGTTACTTGACAGCTATTCCAAGATAAATGTATTAGAAGATAAATAAGAAGAAACAAGTCAAATTTTATAGTATGAAGTTTGGGTAAATTTTCATTTTTGAGTAATTGTACCAATATTTTTACTCTAACCTTTACAAGAAGGTAATATCACAGTTTTACCAGTGTTTGTAACAGATTTAACTAAATTTTAACCAACGTTAGACCGTACGTTGTCATCAATATACTGATTCTGGATCATTTAAAAAAATCGATATTTCTTATCATTGGCAAAATTTCACAAAAATCATAGATTCGCAATCAAGGTTTTCAAATGACTGATTTTTTATGGAATGTAACTCAGTTATGTCGGCGCTGTTCTTCAATTACCCCATCAAGTTAATGTGGATCCGATCTGGATTTCCCATTTCATTGCGATTCTTCAAAAAAATTAGGGTACATTATACATTTGGATCTACTGTATTGATATTAATGTGGATGGAAATGTCATCCAAGCCTTTAAAGTGCTAATGATCATGGCACTGTGATCAGGATCACTGATCCAGATAACAGCCAACATCTGGCAAGGAGATTTGATGCATGGCGGATGTCTGAGCCAAGAGTGGTCTTGTCTCTGAGCTCAAATGTTCTACAGAAATACATTTTTAACATCATTAGAGTGTGTTAAAGTATGAATTCTGAATTTTGATGTAACAATCGATACAACACAATCCACAACTCGATCGTCATTCTCTCATAATAAACTGTGTACAAATGTTTTCACAGACATAATTGTTTTTCGTATTGTGTCTTGTATTGAATTGTCTTGAGAACCCAATTCAAGATACAATCCTCAATGTTTTGGAATTGTACTTTAAGGTCAAGCATTATAAGAGCCAGTCTTCACATTGAATTTATGGCAACAGAATCCGATGTGGAGATGGGCAGACCCAACAGAAAACTCTTGCTAATTGGCCTGGTAGTTAGCTCTGAGGTCAACAGCAGGCCAGGTCGCCAGGTCGTCTGAAAGCTATTGCTGAGCACAGAGCTGTGTTTTCTTTCCCAGGGGAGTGCTGCTGGTGTTTGGCCCCTCCAGACATCAGAGGAATTGATTTAGTGGGTGGAATGCATTTGGTTTCACAAATCCTGAATAACAATTTAACGTTCTCAAGACTGTTTCCTAGTTCCATATTAAACAAAACAATAACTGACAAATGAAGTTAATACCACAGATTGTTGTTTATACTGAAACAAATTGTTGTCCAAGTGGGTTTGTTGGATATTTTTTGCAGGAAGTTTTATGCTTATTTTGTGACTTGATGACTGGGGGCATGCATTTCCAAACACTTCATCTGATGATCTGATGAGTGTCCCCACATAACCAGTGAGTATATGCTGATCCCTGTTTGCATTGAACTATACTGGAGTGTAGGAATACTTCTGAGGTTATAGTGTCATTTACTTTCATTTTAAAAGAAAGACATGTGACCTACTAGCTATACCTGATCTAGGTCATATCCTTGAAGATTCCCAGAATACAAAAGAAAGTATACAGTGTTCAAAATGAAAGGGTAAATAATTTGTCTTACCAATGCTGACAAGAAACTTCTAGAAATCTGTCTTAAAGCTGCAAGGGACAATATAAGAGACAATTCATTCTTTCATTCTTACTATGATTTATTGTGTTTCTTTGACATTAAAGGAGGACGGTGATTAGTTTGACACCATTTTTTTTAGTTTGTTCCTGGTATTTCCCATGGTATTATCTCCCTCAGCAGGTCACTCAATTTCATCCGGATTCTGATCTTTCTGTGTAGGCCTTGAGAAATAAACATCCACTATTGTTTGGCTGTAACTTTAAGTTCGTGAAAACAGCAGACGTGTTGGGAAGTCACTTTTGCAGAGTTTTGGAGGCCAACAGGCATCCTGTTAAGCGTCTGTAGCAGTTTTCCAAAAGAGTAAATGTAATAAATGTAATTGTTGCAAAAGTGGTGTTTCAGCAACTTCCTTATATTTCAGAGAATGTTCTTACTTGGAAACATGTGACACTTACTCGAGTGCATTTCCATGTTTTCTCTTTAACCTACTAGCACCGTCCTACTAGCCAAGAACCATAACATGTATCTAGAAGAAATGCTGTTTAGAAGAAAAATGCACGTGTTTTCCATTTAAAATTCCTGCTGCAGGATTTTTTTCAGGGTGGAATAACATTATCACAATGGCAAACTGTGAGTTTACCTACACATGCGTCAGTAGTAGTGACATTATTCACTTGTCACTACAAAAAAGAAGGATTGGTAAGGCAGATGCTGTTGTGTAATTTCCATGGCTTTGGACAGGTGAGCTGTCACACACAGGTTTTTCTGTCACAAACCAGATGTCCGGAGTTTGGAGCTCCAGCTGTCAACTTACTCCTGCTCAGCATACCTACTTTCATAAATTTTTGTTTTTATTTTTGTTTGTGGCCTGGTGGTTAGTGTGCCAATCTGATCTCTTTCTACAAAAGAAAATTGTTGGAAACAACTTGATTTTATTGTTTCAATTGGTCACAGCTAAATAAGGTCCAGTAATTAAAGCTATTTTCCACCCATCTCCAATTGTTCCAAGAACCCCAACAACATAGTATTTGAGGTTGTTTTTCCCAAACTTGCCTGTTTTCCGGTTTTAGTTATTTTAGCCCTCTGAAAAATCACTTTCAAATCACTTCTAAAAACAGGCTGTTTCGGGGTCTTCATTCATATGAATGAGTAGACGTCACTGGTTAGAATCTCCCTGGGCCATCAATGTGGGATGTTGAGCAAGGAGTTCACATTGTTATAGGGTAGGAGGAGCGAGGATTATCCGGAGGAGGAGTTCCCCCTTATGAGTCATTAGGCGAAGACAATCCAACTCGCCTGTTTGAAGCCAACTTTTTACAAAATGTGGAATAGCAAGGGAGGGTGAAAACAGAACTTTTTCAACTTTTGGCCCTCTGAATGAAGCTAAAGGGATGTATATCAATGTAGCAAAACCATTATAAAGTGATTTTTTACATAATACTGCCCCTTTAAGTTTTTTTTTTAAATTAAGTTAATAAATTAGATTAACATAATTCAGTTAATTGACATGGACCCACAACCATGACCAACACTGGGATTCAAACCAGCGATCCTCCAGATCCATGTCCACTTCCACAGCCTTTATGCCACCACTGTGCTTCTCACCTGATACTATTGTTTAAAGAAAATCACTTTTTGTAGTAACGCAGAAACACTAAAATTAAATTTTAGACTGTTTTGTACAGTGATTGTCAAACTTTTTTGGCTCGGGTACCCCTTTCCCTTATTTCTGAATCAAAGTACCCCCTTTCTTTGACTATTTTGCCAGAGTTATGAACATTAAATGTCCACAACTCTCACACATTATTCCTGTAATTAAAATGATCACACCCCCTGCCAGTGCAAATAGCCCCTGAATTACTGTCAACTGAAAAATGCAATGAATTTACTGTTTATATCAATGAAAAATACAATCAATAAGGTCAAACATCAGAACAAACCAGCAAAATAATAAAAAGCTTGAACAGCTTCAACCACTGAGGGATGAGGCAACTACAACGTTAGAGTTTATTACAGTGAACCCAAAAACAATAGAGGAAACTGTTCAGCAGATGAATCCATCAACGTGTTGCCTTGACACAATACCCTCAAACTTCTTTAAAACTGTTGTAAAATCAATTGTCACTGATTTGTGTCAGATAATTAACTGCTCATTCCAATCAGGCACCGTACCAAAATCCCTGAAAGTAGCTGCTGTGAAACCTTTTTTAAAAGAAAATACCACTGGATGCCTCTATACTGACTAACTATAAATCAATCAGCAACCGTCCATTCATGTCCAAGATCATTGAGAAGGTGATCTTTAACCAACTGAGTCAATTCTTAACATTCATCAAAATATTTCAAAAATTTCAGTCAGGCTTTTGTTCTTATCACAGCCCAGAAACTGCTCTTATCAAAGTGATCAATGACATAATTAAATTCAATCGAACTGTGTTTATATCACGGAAATTACAACAGTCATCTCAAAGTGCTTAACAAAAACATCCATAGTAAGAAAGAAAAAACCCAACAAGATCCACATGAACATCTCCAGTGGAACCAGGTTCACAGGTGGCAGCCATCCACTTCGACTGGTTGGTGTTAGTGAACAGAAGTCACAAACAGAATTGGTTAAAAGGACAGTCCATCCAAGTGTCCAAGACTAGTTGAGCCATGAACCATTGATTATTCATCTGAGTGTTCCAGACTAGTTAAGCCGTAAGCCATTGATCAGGAACTGCCAGCTCCAGCATCAAGATACCTGAAACAGAAAAGAGAGCCCTCAGAGGGCGAGAAGAAGGCACAGACTGTAGGAAAAACATGATACACTCGTTCCTAGTGGTTAGGTTAACATTAAACATATGATGGGTTTTGCAATGAGTAACAGAAGCGGGGGGTTGTCTACAACCCGGCACAACTGTCTGACTGGACATCATCCCATTGCAGCCCATTGCAATATATGTAGATGGTGGATCATGTTTGAATATAAGGTTGGTGTTCTACTATATAATCTTAGTTTTTAGTTCCTATTTTGAGGTTTAGGGCTTTGTGCCTAGTGTTTAGGTTAACACTAGTAGCTGAATGCTCTGCCTTCTGTTCTACTTCTACACACTTTAGGAACTTCCAGAAGACCAGCAAACTGAGAGCGGAGTGATCTGCCGGGACGATAGGGCACTATCCGGTCTCTAAGATATACAGGAGCATGAACATGTAGAGCTTTGTAGGTTAACAGGAGGATTTTAAACTTTTCTAGATTTTACAGGAAGCTAAAAAAGGGAAGCCAATACTGGAGAAATATGCTCTCTCCTGTTAATACCTGTTACTAATCTAGCTGCAGCATTCTGAATTAACTGGAGACTTTTTAGTGAGTTCCAAGGACATCTTGGCAGTAGGGAGTTACAATATTCTAATCTAATCTAATCTAATTGCATGGATTACTTTTTCAGCATCACACAGGGACAAGATGTTCCTAATTTTAGAGATATTACGGAGGTGGAAGAAGGCTGTCCTTGTGATTTGTTTAATATGAGAGTTAAAAGATATCAAAGATAATGCTCAAGTTTTTTTACTGTGGTGCTGGGTGACAGAGTAATGGCGTCCAGAGACACTATTTGCTCTGATTATTTTATCCTGGTTAAGAAGGACAATCCTGGAGTTTTAATAAGTGATGAGTTTTATCTGATTTCATTGAGAGATAAAGCTGTGTATCATCCGCATAGCAATGGAAATGTATATTATGTTCTCTGATAATGTTACCTAGTGGAAGCATACATAATGTAAAGATTATTGGTCTTAAAAGTGAACCTTGTCGAACTCCATGATTAACTCTGGCGTGCGCTGAGGAGAGATTATTGACATGAACAAGGTGGGTTCTATCTCATAGGTAGGATTTAAAACAACCCAGCGCTGTTTCTTTAATCCCAAAAACGCTTTCCAGTCTCTTCAGCAGTAGATGATGATCCACTGTATCAAAGGCTGCACTGAGATCAAAGAGCACCAGAACTGAGACCAACCCTCTGTCTGAGGCTAAGAGGAGATCATTGGTTACTTTTACTAAGGCAGTCTCTGAGCTGTGATGGGCTCTAAAGCCAGACTGAAAGCTCTCATATAATTTGTTCTTAAGTAGGTGATCACATAGTTGACCTGCAATGACTTTTTCAATAATTGGATATTGGCGTATGATTGGACAAGTCACTTGGATCGAGCGTGGGTTTTTTTAAGAAGAGGTTGGATTACTCCAATCCAGTTCACCATATTAGTGCTGATTAGTGGAAGAACATCTTTAAATAGTGGAGTTGGAATTAAAGACAGGTTGTTTGTTTCGAAGCACTAACTATTGAGGTCAGTTCAGTCAGACCAATTGATTGAAACTATGTAAATAAAAGCTGTGTGTTGGGGTAATTTTGTGAGCTGCTTTGTTTAAGAAACTATTGAGCACTTCTGCAGGGGGGACATTAGCTTTGTTTCTAATTGTTAGAATTTTATCAGTAAAGAAGTTGATGAAGTCATCACTGCTCAGGTTGACAAGAATAGAAGGTTCAACAGAGCAGGTTTTTTTCTAAACTAACAAACTTTCTCTCCAGGCAGTGTGAACTTCTATCATGTTTGTGAAGAGCTACTTCCTTTCTAATTGAACACTGATTCAGGAAAAGTATCTGGTCTCGTTCTATTGGATCTAAGTGCTGCGTTTGACAATGTAAACCATACAATTTTGTTGCAGAGATTGCAAACATGGGTTGGACTAAATGGAAAGGTAATGTCCTACTTGGAGGAGAAAAGTTATTTTGTAAGCATTGGAAACTTTGAATCTGACAGATTACCAATGTCCTGTGGGGTTCCTCAGGGCTCTGTTCTTGGACCCCTTCTGTTTAGCCTTTATATGCTTCCTTTAAGACTCATTTTACAGAACTGTAAGGTTGATTATCAGAGCAACGCAGATGGCACACAACTATATCTATCACTGAACCCAGATGACTATGGTCCCACATAGGTGAAGTGTGACTGCTTCAAAAAAGTAAACTGCTGGATGAGTGAAAACTTTTAACAGGAATCCCCCAAAAGAGCATCAAACAGCTACAGCTGGTTCAGAACGCTGCAGCTCGGGTCTAAACCAGAACAAAGAGGTCAGAACACATTATTCCAGTTTTAAAGTCTTTACACTGGCTCCCAGTCAGCCTCAGAATAGACTTTAAAGTTCTGCTGCTGGTGTATAAATCTGTGAATGGGTTTGGTCCAGAATACATCAGTGACATGTTAGTCAGGTATGAACCCAGCAGGTCTCTCAGATCTATGGACACAGGTCAGATAGTGGAGCCCAGAGCTCACAGTACACATGGTGATGCTGCTTTTAGTTGTTATGCTGCAAAGAAGTGGAACAAACTGCAGCAGAGCTGAAGTCAGCATCTAATGTGAACATTTTTAAATCAAAGTTAAAGGCACTTTTTTTCTCTACTGCATATGATTGAGAGGGAGATTTTTAGTCATGTTGTTGTTGATGTTTGTTGATGATTTTAAATGTTTTTACTGATGATTTTGAATGTTTTGTTGCCTACTTAATGTTCTTATTGATTTTAAGCTGTATAATGTTTTCTGTTGCACTTTTTGATCATGTTTTAATGTTTACATGATCAAAACATGATCAAAAACTTGCCATTAAGTTGGCTTGTGTATGAAATGTGCTATACAAATAAATGTGCCTTGCCTTGCCTGTTTTTGCTCAGAATACTATAAAAATGTTGTGCAATGATGGATTGAATAAGTGGTAACACACATTTTAAAGTAGCTCATTTTGTAAAAAGATGGAATGAAACAGTATTTAGTGCCTCCTTAATAGATTTATTTCTACAGTTTTTAGAATTTATATTAATGTTATCAATCAATGTCTATTGATTAAAAAAAAGTGCTTTTCATACATAGAGATGCAGCTCAAAGTGCTTTTACATGCTTAAAAATACACCCACCCTGTATAAATCAGACTGTAAAAATGATGGACGAAACATGCCCACAGGGAAGTGAAGCTTTTATTTTTAGAGCTCCCCCTGCTGACTGGCTGCAGTATAGGACATAAACCCTGCCTCCTCAATGATAACAGATGGGATGTGGGTCAAACTGTAAAGTTGAAATACTCGTCACATATTTTTTTTCCAAACCTAAATCTGCTGTGATCATTAGATATTATCACCCTACATTGTAAGTGCTTATTTTTCTGTGAAATGTGTTTTTAAACAAGTTATTTGAGGATGAAAAATGAGTTTTGACATCATATATGATGATCTTGCGTAGCTCTCTGTGAATAACATAAGCAGTTACTTTGTGAAAGAAAGCCGTGACACATTAAAGGTTTCCATTCAGTTTTTTCGTCTTTTTTGAGCTACTAGTACTAGTACTAATCTCTATGATCTGATCATCTGAACAAGATGATCAGATGATAGACTTCCTTCTCTCAATGAAACTCACTCAGAACTTTAATTTACTTCCACAACTGCTGAAATACAATTTTTAGAATGTGCAGAGGTAAGTATGCTAAAACTACCATGTTTTCCAGCAGTGTTTATAGAACTGTTGCCTCAAAGCCACCCTTTTCTTTATCACAATTGAAATAAAACTGCTGTTTACTCACCATGATTACATTTTTGCCCATGTCATGAATTTTAAGACTGCCCAGGAGGCAAGAATCCACCCAATTTGGCGAATAACACTTCATGAGTCTGTTTTAAGTGTGATAAATTAAAAAAATGCGCACACACACAAGTGTTTTGCTAAGATAAGTTAATGATTAGTGCAGTGGAAATGATTGATATGCTGCTAGCCTTAAAACATTGCTTCGTCACTGAGATATGACAAGGAATATCTGTAAAATCCACACAACAAAATGTACTTTTATTCAGCTGGTTGAACACAGT
Organism: Gouania willdenowi; assembly: GCF_900634775.1. Lineage (NCBI taxonomy): Eukaryota > Metazoa > Chordata > Actinopteri > Blenniiformes > Gobiesocidae > Gouania > Gouania willdenowi. Next base: position 46,505,390 of record NC_041049.1, read on the forward strand.
AATTAAATCAGTATCTCAGTTTGGAAAAGAAAGTTTTACATTTTAGTTGACTAAATTACTTCCATATTTAATCATATAAATTGTAATTTTCACACAAACTAAACTTGAAAAAATACAACATTTTCATAGGTCTAAAATACGAAGCCCCAGACATGACATAGTAAAAAAAACGAAATAAATATAACATTAAATACTAATTAATGATGTTAAAATCATTCCCGGTGGTTAGTGTGGCTACCCTGATAGCACACATACATCTTGCCGATGTTGGCACGATGACTGAAGTTGCATCTGCAAGACGTAATATGGAGAGCGTTTGCTCATTGGGCAGACGTTGCGGAGACATTGGCGTTTAGCGCGGCCTATCTACAGCTTATATTAACCTTTATTTAGCGCGGATCATTCAATTAGTATAAATATCTCTATACCCATAGTTGAGTATTTACTTAAATTTGATAGGAATAAGGCAATATTACAAAAAAAACATTATACTACCACTAAATAGCTTATTATATAGCCAAAAGAGCCCCAGCATTAAAACAGCTTCATGGAAGTGACATTTTACAGTTCTACAATTTTATAAGTGGTATCACCGATTTCGGGGGAAAAAACACAAAATGACCCATTAGTAGTAGAATGGCGATGCACAATCTGAGGCCAACATCGGCAAGACATATGCGTGCTATCTGGCTAGTTGCTGCAGCAATGGCAGATGTTGTCAAAAAGGAGGACCAAATTTAGTGTTTTTGTACATTGTTAACCCACCACCCTAAGAATAGTTAATAAAAAAACAGCCAAATGGGGAGATAGGGAGCAGAGCTGCCACAAGAGGGGACAGTGAGGTGCAATTTAGACGCACAACATTGGCCCAAAATGTGTTGTCCATTCAGGGACATCTGCAAAGGAACAAGCTGCTCATCGATGTCAGAGAGTGTACATCATTTGGGATTTTAAAGCCCAACTAAAAGACTAGATTTTAGCAGAGGTGTAAAAAGTACTGATATATCCTACTCAAGTGAAAGCTACTTGATTGAAATTGTACTCAAGCACAAGTACAAGTAAGTTATACATAAAATACTCAAGTACAAGTAAAAAGTAGCTCAAATAAATAGTACTCAAAGTAAAAGTTACTAGTTACTTTCACCCCCCGTTAATTTTTGGTTAAAAAAAATTGCCATCGTTCCCTTGCTCACAGTAAACATCTCATGTATGAACCTAAAAAGGAAAAGACCAAATCTTGCACAGTTGGAAGTTATTATATTTCCACAAAGGCATATTTATAAATTAAAATAAAAAGCTTTGTCAAAATGTAAACACCAATGAATTAAATTGAAAATTAAAAAAAAGGTTCTCAGGCTCTAAGTGTAAATACATTTAGGAATTCTAAAACTGAGAAAAATAACCGACATTCAATGATGTTTTGGCACCGTGCATTATGTTTAAACTGGTTGGTCGGCTATGATGTGATGCATTTGATTGTCATGGCTTAGTGGTTAGCACGTCCTCCTCACAGATAAGAAGGTACTGGGTTCAACCCCTGGGGTGGACACTTGGGTCCTTTGTGTGTGGAGTGTCCTAGGGGTACTCCAGCTTCCTCCCACATTCCAAAAACTTGACTGTTAGGTTCAGTGGAGCAGTCTCTAAATTGCCTGTAGTAGTAAGAGTGGTTGTGTGTGTGTACTGCCCTGCGATGTACCGGCGCCTTGTTCAGGGTGTACCCCCACCTTGTGCCCAGTTTGAGTCAGAGTTAGGCACCGGCGGACCCCTGTGACCCTGAAAAACAGGAACATGACTGGATGGGTAGAAATAAACTCAATAATGTACAACTACCCATAAAAGCAACTCAATTACATTACAGTAACGTGAGTACTTGTAAACCGTTACTTTCACATCTGAATTTTAGATAATCAAACTTGTGTTTTATGTAAGTGACATGTATGCATGGTTGCACATGTATAGATAATTATAGGGTTGTTGTATTGTTCTGTCAATTGTTTTAATGTTTTTCTGTTGGGGACTATGGATGAAATTTAACATTTTTACTAAGTCTGGCATATTTATGTGCATATCCTACTATGTAAATGTTAATTAAAATGCATTGTCACATGTGACTTTTTAAGTTCATACATGAGATGTTTACTGTATGCCAGGGAACCGTGGCAAGATTGATGACCAAAAATAAACGTGGGGGGTGAAAATTTAACTTTTTTTTAGTACTATTTTATTGAGCTACTTTTTACTTGTACTTGAGTATTTTATGTATGACTTACTTGTACTTGTAGTTGAGTACAATTTCAATCAAGTAACAGTACTTCTACTTTAGACTATATCAGTACTCTTTACATGATCTGGTCCCATCTATATAAATGAATAAATAAATGTAAGATTATTTTTGTATTCTACAATGTACACTCTGAACATTAAAACAATGAATATGTGTATATTATGTCTCAAACACTTTAAAGGTGCAATAAATTATAACCCTGCGCCAATGAGAAGAAATAAATAAAAAAAATGTGTGTTAACCGGTTGGCCAATAAACCAAAAACAAAATCACTACAAAGTATACTGTATATAATTCAGATACTGATTACTATTTGTGATCACAAAATACCATTTTGTGAGATCTTGTTAAGACTATTATTTTTTGTTATCTTGCATCCAAAAAAGTGCAGTAGTGTTTTGTGTGCGCAAATTCATATTTTGTGGCAACAAGTAATTTTATTTAAACCATGTCATGCCAAGGGCTCTGTATTAAAAAAAAAAAAACCCAAAAAATGTATAACTATAATTAATTTCTATAATAAAACTAAAACTGAATTAATCAATCAACCAAAAATAAATGTTTTGTAAAAAATCAGCACTGGACTGCAGAGGCCTTAAAATACCTATGGTGTGTACTGCTGCGGTTAAATAGGAAAACGTTGGCATGTTGCATGTATTTATAGTGCATGTTTGTTTATTGGCTTGATGTTATAATAAGCACTAAAGCCTTTTATACAACATTTTGATTTGGTTTTGAAATGGGGAATGAGGGTATCTCAAATTCGACTCAGTAAATCTGATGACCAAGAGAGTTTCAAATATTTTCTTTCAAATGCAACAAATAAATGGGTTCATTATATAAATGAGACAATTCCCCATGGTGACTGGACTTTTATCAGGAGCCTCAGACCACTGATCTTTTTTTTTTTTTTTTTTTTTTTAACAGCAGCACACATTATGGCTGTCACATCTGTGGGATTACAGCTATTATTTATATATTTGCCTTTATAGAAAACAGTCATCAATCCTCTGTGGCCAACATGCAGTGTAGTCAGCTCCCCTAAGGCTCCATGTCTAATGAAATATACCATATACCTGTCCTCAGCTGCTTTTTCCTTCTGCTTTTGACTGCCAGTGTCCATTTGCAAGTGCTTTGGGTAAAGCAAAAAATCTTTCAAAAATGGACCTGTGCCATTCAGTAATGTTTTTTTTTTTCTTCCCTTCCTCTGTGTGTAAAGCTCAAGTGCTAGCATATTTACTGTCAAGCTTGAGATTAATCAGCTTTAGTGGTGTATAAATGCACACATGCTGTTATCACTGGGAAGCGTGATGGGAAACCATGGAGTGACAGTTGCTGTGTGGGCAGTTCAAATGTTAACTTACCTTGTAATACAACACTCTGTCAGCAAATCAAGGCTTAGGGAAAATTCAAGGGTTTTTTTTTCAAGTTAAATAGAACAAATCCTCCTGTTTAATAGAAACACTTAAAACCCAGCTGAGACAATGCTGCCACGTTGTTGCAGGCAGCTGAAGTTACACTTAAGTGCCTTCTGTATATTTATATGGAATCTGTCAATTTTTCACCGTGAGTTTAGTTTTTGTCTGACAGCTATGAATTACTCATCGTCAAGTGATGGAGAAGGAAAGTCATTTTCAACACGACAACTGTGAAAGTTTTTCTGTAAACGCAAGTTCTTTGCTTTTTCCTTGTTTTCTGTTGACATCTATAATTTGTTGGAAATAGCATTAAAAAAAGAGGAACGAGTTAAAATGTTTGTATGTTTTTCGACTAAAAGTTTCGAATTCTTCACCAGCATGTAAATCATCCACTGATAGAAAAAGAGTCACATCCAGATATCTTGCAGACCATTTATTCTGTGTTCTCTTTAACAATAAAAAACAGGTAGGAAGCCAAGATAAAATGTACTAAAAGAGTTTCACAGCAAATACAATTTAAAAGATATTTTGGTCCGTATATATTCCCTTTTTCTTGGTTTGTCTGAGTCCACCATCCACAAGAAGGCGCTGTGTCAGGTAGAGCAGCCAACTGGATCTGTCACTCCAGCACTGCGCTGAAGTCCATTCTACACTTCAACCATCCGTGGTCCTCTCCCCGTCTGCTGCAATGAAGCAACACACAGAGTTACCCCCTGATCGCCGCCCACCAGAGATCAAACACACACAGATAAGTTGAACTCTTCCCTTCGACTTATCTGGTCACGGCATTGTAAAGTGACCTCGCTGCGTCAGGTGGAGCGGCCGAATCGATCCGTCACTCAAGTGCGGCTCTGCAGCTCCAATGCGCCGAGCCTTGCGGTTCAGAGCCGGCACCGAGTCCGTGATCCTCTTTCTGGCCGCTACAGGGAAGCAATACAGTCACCCTCTGATCGCCACCCAAACAGTTAGAGATTACACCCACACAGGTAAGTTGAGCACTTCCCTTCAACTTACCTGTCATGGGTGTTGTACAGTGATCTTTCCTTCCGTCCGTCCTGCCTGGTCCGCGCTCATAGCTTTCTGGTGCCCGTCCCTGTGAAGGCTGCTCTTCCACGCGTAATCCTTGGGCTCTTGTTGCGTCCGTGTGCGTTTTCCCTGCAGTTCCTCCTCTCTGTCTTTTCTACCTTCTCTAGAGCACACCCGCACCTGTCCTTAATCAGCCGTTCACCCGTAGCGCAGTAGAGTCTGTCAATCAGCTGTTAGTATTCACACCCAGATATCAATCTTAATGCGACAATTAACAAACAGAAATACACACAGGCATGAACACATCACATCAAAGTCTTATATACATATTTACATACTGGGTTTCCATACCATTGACAGCCAGATCTTTCCACATTTGACACATACACTGTAAAACTTTTTCAATCGTTGTGCTCAGTTGCAGCTCAAATTGCAGTCCGAATGTACGCAGCTCACTAATCATGTTCTCACACTATAAGGACCGACACTTTAACACGACCTGACTGCTCACACTGTACGTCCATACACGACAATACAATTGTTGATCGGGAGCTGGTCATGAGGTGTAAATCACTTCTTGTATAATGTACTTTATAATGCATAACACACGATTTAGCTGAGACTTGGCCCGATCCCAAAAATAGACGCATGAGTGAAAAATCAGCTCAAAATGAGCCAAAAATTGCACAGTGTATGCCCGCCTTAAGTTTTAAACCTATGTTTTTTTTTAATCATTTTATTGTATTGTTAATGTTCATATTCATTCATATTTTAAGAATTTCATATGATCCTAAAACACTATTTTGACAAAGAATAATAGTCTTTGTTTACTAACGTAACGTCTACGCTGCATAACTGCTCCATGCTCTGCTGTTTGTCAATCCCACCGCCCTCCGTCTGTGATGCATAACGGTTGAGGCAAGGACTCACTAGAGATGTCACTAATTCATGCATAATCGCATCATATAGCAAGTTTTAGTGAATACAAAGAGAAGCACAGAGAAGGAAATGCACTCGGTCCTGTCCTGTAGATCCTCCACTTTTGTGGAGATTATTGCGATTCAACCATGGATAAGTGCAATATTTATACGTGTAATACAATCCACTTTCACCCTGTCCAGGATGTAGCCTCGCCTAGTGCATGAACAAAGCTGTAGATAGGCACCAGCAGACCCCGCCACCCTGAGAAGGAGCAAGCGGGTCGCAAAACGGATGGAGATAAAATCCGCCTTGAACACGGAGTATTTTATTTTGAAAATAAACTGGATGTTTTATTCTGCGTCTGTGCCCTAATTCCTGTCCCACACAAGCATATCTTTGCTGAATGTATGTGTTGTTGCTCTGGCATCCATCATAAATAAAAGGTCTGGGTAACTGTCGTGGAGGGCTCATACGTATCAGCTTCGCAGCAGATACACATCAGTTACGCATCCAGTGGAAATTGGGGGTAATCCACCACGTTAGTTAAAAAGCATGAGTGCATGTAATGTTTTCCTTTTCCTCAAATCTACCAAATGAACATTGCCAGGTCCCAATAATAGCATAAGCTTTTTTTAAGGAGTAACAGAAAAATAAGTCTTCATTGTTTGATGTTATCAGTCTAGGGACAGAGACAGACAAGCCTACACAGAGACCACATACAAACGCTGAGTGCAATGCAGGGAGATGAGACAGTGTTTGTCTGCATCCATGCAAACTTTATTTACAACTATGCACAACCTTAACAGGCTCTACATGTTCTGCACCCGTTTAATGAAAATCAGAGTCAGAGAATATGAGAATAGTTCCTATTGTTTATCAATAAATGCAATCTAACTCCAGTTAATTACTTTACTCAGTCCAGTAGTTTCAGTGAAAGTAAAACTTTGGTGTTGGAATGCTGTCATTTGCACGTACGGCTTGTCAGTTTGGTCCCAGTCACACGGTGTAAAGTTCTGTAGCTTTCTACTGGCAGCACTGCATCCATGTTGCACTTGGTCAGCAGTTCTCTGGGAATGCCATCACACAGCGATCGTTCAACCTTTGCTCCTCATTGATTGGACATTCACCCCTAATAAAGGTGGGACTGGTGTTTTATTTTGCTTTCCTGAGGATGAGATCGGATCTGCAGTGAGATGTTTGTGTCAGAATCAGTTTTCGATGCAGACATTTTTTTCACACATGGCTTTGTATTAGCTTCTTGACACAGAAAACGCACACTCCCAGTTTAGGTTGTAGCATGTGCATGTACCCAATCATTCCCATTGGATAATTCCAGCAAGTTCATTTTGTTGTCTTTTTTTGAAAAATAAATTGAGGTTGCATTTATTTGGACAATTTTTTTTTAGAAAATTTACAGAGAAATTTGCTTTGCTCTCCAGCCTGAGAGAACTCTCCGGTTGGCCACGCCAAGACATAAGGACTCTTGACAGCAATCGGTAGATGCTTTGATGCTTGCTTTCCTTATTAAAGAACTCACAGGGATACATCAAAGCAATCAGTAGATGCCTCTGAGGAAGACTGACAGTTGACAGTCGAAAAAGACTTTCAATTTTTACACAGGATCCAAAGTAAAACCTCGAAATAACCACTTTTAATTAACTTGTCATCTCCAGGCAACTTGTAAAGAAATTAGACCCATTCGAAGTGAGACCAAAATGACACCTTAGCCATAAGTCGATTTCATTAGTAAGTTTGAGTGAACCTCATGCAGTAAATTAGTGTCAGGAATGGGCCTCTAACCATTTTTCATTTTCCCGTGTTCAACTCATCACCCGCCATCTATGTAACTGTCCATCCATTGTCCTCATGGGAACCCCTTTTCAATACTGCCTTCAATGACTTTCACTTTGTTCTGATATTGGCTACAAGGGGTAGGTTAAAAACATTGTCATGTTGGGATGAGTGGCAGTCAAAAGTCATGAATTGATGTTTAAGGATGTGACAACGTGTTTAATTTTTAATTAGCAAGGTTGAATATGTCTATTGTCATGTACACAACACAAAAATATGGTTAGGAGTTACATTTTGGATATTTGTGTTTATATTATATTGTGGATTAAAACAGACTTAAACATTCACTGTAAAACAATAAATAAAAATCTTTTTAGTACACCAAGAAACAGTAATGACATGTTATTCATCTAGTTAAAAAAACATTTGAGTGTGTGGGCTTTAGAGGACTATGCGAGTGAAGGTCACCACACCGAATCACAGAAATGGACCAATATCGAATTAGATTTTCCTTCACATCTATGATTAAATTTTTTCTGTCTGCAGATGGAGTCCCTGCCGAGCAGGGAGGCTGAGGTTTGCTTTTTTCCAACTTAAACATCAGCAATACACAGATAGTGAATTCTTATCTACCAATATGTGATTAAATACTGCATTAGGTGTATTGTTGTATATTTTGAAAAGCTAAATGCTATTAAACTTGCAGAGCGACAAATAATCCGTATGCCAGGGAAAAGGTCTGATTTTATTCACTTCTTTGTGACAACAAAAATCATTCTCTCTATGAATGCTGTCATTCTGTCAAGTTGACAAAGAAGTGCAAAGGGGAAATGATTCTGTCAAGAATGCGTAAATGTTAGGGAAAAAGAGCACAGAAAAGGTGACAAACGTGTCAATAAATACACCTGTTGGAGGACATCTTTAAATCATCACAGAGACAAGTTTTTTGAAAAAGAAAAGGTGCAGCAAGGGTTGTTACATTTTCTAAATGTTTATGCACAGATTCAAGGCATTCTTTAAGTCTGGTAAAATAAGTAAAAACAAAATACAACTGACAAAAAAAAGTGAATAATAGCTTGCTTTTTATTTATTTAAATATTTTCTGGAATTCTTTTATTTATTTCATGCTGTCACACCCTGGCCATTAGACCATGACATAAGGAGAAACAGACATTAGAGCTGGTGCTTGAAAAATGTATTTATTTATCAAAACCCAAGTAAAACCTAATCAAACCAAACTAATGAAGTATGATGTGTGTCAGGATTATCAGCAGTGGGGATGTGGATGTGTTGGGAACTTCAAGTGTAAACATTTATTCACACAACAAATTAGCATCAGTGTGGCATGGAGGGAAATAGCAAGTGTCGGCTGGAGCTGCTCTTTAACACTACAGGAGCGCTGACACTGGTGTGTCCAATCAGCAATCATCACCATGCCACGCCTCCATTACCTGCAGGGAAAGGAATGAAGACACAGGGAATTCATCGGAATAATTTATTGAAGCTAGACAGTGTTGAATCATTTTAATTCTTTGATGTTTTGATAGTAGACTAACATGGATTGAACAAAAAAATATTTATAATAAATGCAAAAAAAGTGATAAATGAAAGGTTATGTCTCTTGAGTTCGGCTTCTTTCTAGAATCTCTAAGACAGATGAACAATAAGCCTACGCTTTGATGCTGCTAACTGTGAATATTGTGTGTATTTTCTTTATTATTTATTTCTGTTGTATTATGTTTATATTGCACTGTATTTCACTTCATGTATATGAATGCCCTCCACCGGCGCGCAAGCGACCGGCGCGCAAGCGACCGGCGGCCGCCACCGCGGGAAGGAGGCACTCTAACGGCACACAGGTGCGGAACAGCAGCCCCCAGCCAAGGGCGTCCCGGACCCACCCACCGGCCCGCAGATAGCAGGTAAGACTTACCAGGCGGCCGACAGCGACCTCAACCACCGGAACAGCTAGCGCCGCCCTCCATTTCGAAGCGTCAAACAAACCCGCCCCAACACCGCCACAGATGCCAAAAGTTATAGATTTGATCCTGGGTCAAGCTCTCAGACTGTGTGGCAAAACACAGAGAACATTACATGGATGTGTGTTTCAAGTTGAAGTAGGAAAAATGCTGTAGGAGAAATTATGCTGGTTTTAGCTAAAAGTTCACTTTGGATGAACCTGATGCTGCGTTCACACGGAATGCATCTTCTGCAGCACTGGACACGTCTGCCACACAAAATGGTCCGCAGGTTTCGCAGGATCAAAAAATGTCCCCATTTGCTTCATATGTGCGTTTGAAGTGAAGCACCACCCACCAGTGACACATTCAACTCAGTGAGTTTCACAGCCTGTTGAAATGAGGCCCTGCGTTTCTTTTTCTTTTCTCATAAACATAAACCACCAGTGAAAAAAGCCGGTGTGATTAGCGCTGATTTCCTACATGCCAAATCCTTCCTCGTCCGTTCCCGGTTTATAAAGGCCATGTCATACAGCTCCAGGTGGTCACACACAGCTTCTACTCCATGGTTGAATGGGTGAACAGACCGGTGTCTGTGTTGATGGCCTGAAATCATTGTCAACAAAGACTCTGATTGGCTTTTGTCATGCAAATATGACAAAAAATTGGGTGCGCGCTCGCACGGTCAACGCTCTTGACGCACAGATTGGACTGCATCGCCACACAGAAAAGATTTTGCATCTGGGACGCATCTATCCATTGACCTTGTGTGTAATGTGGACGCACAAACATTTTGTGCATTTGGTCTGAATGCAGAGGGCATCAACAAAGTCACCCCTGAAAAGTTACACAGCAATCTTGGGTAAGAGAGGAAGCTATGAGTGTGAATATTTCTAAAACTGCATGACATCCAAAAGTTAGTGTGTCCCCAAAAACTCTGCCACCATATTTCTGGTGTTTACACAGACTGAAAGTTGCGGCAAAACAATGGCGGATTTTTATTTTGTGGCTCATCCTTCACATTAATTTTGTTTTTTCATTATCCTACCAGGGTTCCCAATCCCACAATGCAATGCTTTCCGATGTTTAGGTTACAAGACCATTTGTTTTGTTTTTTTTTACTTGTCTGCACATGCTGTCAAAGGTCAACACCACAGGAAGTGCAATCATTATGAGACAGCAATGCATATTTTGTTATTGCAATAAAATACATTGATTTATTTTATTGCTTAATTGTGACCATCACCAGCCCTCCCTAAGGAAGGGTAAGAAATCTTTTATTATAGGGAGGATATAAAAAAGGGAGAGCAGTGTTACACCTAAGTGGAGGGGGAGGGGGAAGGGGAGGGGAAAGGGAGCAGGGAGGAGAGACTCAAGGCAGGAAATAGAAAAGGTGGGGAAGAATAGACTGTTTTGTAGTGAGGGTGAGATGTGAGGTTGTAGAATATATTGTGCTTATTTTGTTGTGTAATCCAGCCAGTATGGTGACAAGTGTGAAGCTTAGCTATCATGGTGGTGGCTGTGAACAGGGGGAATGAGTGAATGGTAGTACCTAAAGCAGGTATTTTTGTGCATCGTATACCAGTATATGTGCAAAAAAAAAAAAAACGCTACTGCAAACCCAGGAACTGCCCTGGGCTCGCAGATGCAGCCAGGCCAGCAGAAAGAGCGGAGGCCAGGGAGCCCCAGGCAACCCCCCCTGCGGCCGAGCAACCCCCCAGATGCCACCAAGATCCCAGGCTGAGAGGCAGCCACCGCCCCCCACACACACATCCGAGGAAGCCTTAAGCAGCCGAGCACCCAGCGCATCCCCCCTCCAACCCCAAGGCCCCCCGCCAGCATCCAGCCCCCCCCCACCCACCCACACCCAAGCACCCAACCCCCCGAGGGAAGGGCCCAGAGAGCCCCCCGCCCGAGACCCCAGCAGAGGAGCCAAGGCCCCCGCCCAGCAGACGGCCAGAGCCGCGCGGAACAGGCAGCCGGCGGGCGCCCGCCGGTGGGCCTAGAGCCAGCAGGGTCCGGACCTCAGGCCAGAATGACCCGGAACGGAAGCAGCACCGAGAGCAGCGCCCCCAGGGACGACAAGACCATTTGTAACAAATCGATGGTTTGTGATGGATGCAAAAACAAAGGGTCAACCAGCAATTTCAACCTTTAATGTTTGTCTGTAAATCCCTATCAGAGGATTTGTGAAAACAACAAATGTTATTTATTAACACAATCAGCTTTAAACTGCAAGAAAGCTTTAGGTTTCAGAATTGAAGTTCTGCCTAACAGGACAAATGATGATTGTGTGTGAGCTGTTAATACGAAAGGAGAGTATAAAAATCCACACCAAGTATTTACAGACAGGCCAAATAATCCAACAACAGGTAGCATAGGAGCCACTACAGTGAGCACTAAGCATCCACTTAATGCAACTTAAAAAAGAGACATCCAGTAATCTGCAAGGCATAGTGTTTGAAAAAAATTACCTACAATGAAGCACAATGAAGCATAACAAGTGTTATGCATTGTGTTTACATGAAAATAGTAATTCCCGAATTGAGGTTTACATGAAAAACCGGTTTATTTGTCTTTATTCAAATTTGCTTTCAGGTTGGAAAGGCTCTGATTGGACAGGGGTAGAACGTGACACGTTCATTAGGAAAAAACACCACAAACCTTTTATTTTCAGCTCCAACATAGAAGACCACACATGATAAATGTTTTCACTTTTATTTTGATAGCCACTCAAGCCACTCAACAAATTTGCTTTCACCCGTGGCGCAGAAGGAGAGATATAGAGCAAGAGAAAGGAGATAGAAGTCCGTACTTTGGTCAATCAAAACCAGCAGTTATATACAGATCTGCCTCCACTACACAAGACAATGAGTGAAAAAACTTTATACTTTATAATGATCCGAGCATCATAAGTGAAGCTCTGGTGCTTCTTGCCTTGATGAAGCCTTTCCGTTTGCTGATGTTCGTGTGTGTAATAAGTTCATGTGTCCGTGTGAATGTCCCAATGTTTATGCCTCCGTCCATTCACTCTTTTCATTATATCCATGTTTTCTAATGTCTTATTAAATAAATTAGTCTCATCTCCAGTTCGGGCCACCAACTTGGATTTTGTTGTCACCAGCGCGTCATTACGTCAAGTCGCATTCTCAGAACGACCAGAATTAACTTAAAGAGGAAGTAAGTGTTTACTAGATAGAGGACTTTAAGTTTAATTCGGAATTCAATTAGCATGAGGAATTAAGTGTTTACAAGGCCAGTTTATTCTGCTTTAAATAGGAATTAAAGCTCCCATTGTAAAATAGTAGGGCAAGGGATGGGTGTGTGTGGGTGCAGCACATACTATTATAATAGATAATGAGAAATGACTATCATGATTTTATATATAGCAAAGATAGTTGTAAAGATCATTTTGTCGAAGTAGGCAGCAAAAAGTATAATGTGAAAGAAAAATACTGGGAGTAGGAGGAGAAAGGCAGACATCTTAATGTACTGCTGAAATAGATACAGTAACCAGAATTGGACACAAGACATTTGTTGTAAAAAATGAGAAAAGTTTCAGCGATTTTTTGTGGTGAAACTGGTAATGAAGAAGGCATATGATGGTTTGGACAGCATGAAAGCTGAAACGTGTTAGAAATAAACACCAGATGATGCAACAATAAGGGTTCAAGCTGCCAAAAAACCTATAGAAGAAGAAGAAGAAGTAGAAAAAGAAGAAGAAATTTCTTCTTTCGTCTTGGTATGAAAAAACATAATTGAGAACAGGCGTAGTAGAAGTTTCAATATGTAGCAATCAACAAAAAACTCATCATGTAGCATGTACCTAATGTAATTTTCTTTTTATTTACTGGCTGTGTTTTGCATTAAAATGTCACCCTCTAGATATTTTATGTGAATCTTTAAAGATAGCTCAACCCAAAAAAGAAGTCAAGATTAATTTTGTAATGGGGATCTCACAGCAGTACAAATGATAGATTTGCGAGGTTTTTTTTTCATACCAGCAAATGTTTTGATGCACAAATCACAGTGCCTACTATTAATATAATTTATTGTTACTTTTAGTTGGAGTGGCCAACTGCAAGAAACCATCCCTGACAACAAGCTCAGAATAACTGCACGAGTGTGACTGTAATGATGGAAATTGGCCTCAGAATAACTTTTAAAAGTCATAAATTAGTAAAAGACTCCCACAACTTCCTGAATTGTGAGGGAGCTTGTCTGCATACATGTGTGTATTTAAAAAAGCTTTTTGGGAGAATGGCAATGAGAATAGTTGTTTTTTACAGCAGAGGAACTTAGTGAAACCCACGTATTGCTCAGTAAATAAAAATCTTAATGTTAAGGTATCACAAGCAGGTCCAATTTTCATTTTTTTTTAAATAAAATTAGTTATGAGGAATAGCATTTAATTAATTAAGGTAGTTGTGTGTGTTTTTCTCTTTATTCCTGTGGATAAAATGAAGTTGAACATCTTAAATAATATAGTCGTATTTAGGTTCGAACTCTGTCTTTCAACTGTGCCCTTTACAAGTAACCACAACAAATATTTTGGATGCTCTTTTTTATTTGTTTGGCCATTAATGAAAACCCTGACGTGTCCTCAGTTAGAAATTACATTAGATTACAATTAATTTCAACAGACTCCAGATGGCGGATGTCATTCCTGAAGTAACCCTCACATCTAACAGGTTTTTGGGTTCGGGAAAATTAGATACTGAAAAATGTAAATAGATTTAGGCTATAAACACCAAATAGTAAACAATTATTATTAAGGCACGATTATTATTAGTGTATTTACTTAATCTTATTCTGTTCAAGCATCACTCACACATACTAACTGTAGTCTATACTAATTAAACTGGTCTGAGATTTAAAAAGGCACACTGATTTGATAATTGGCACCAAGTAGTCACACTTGCAAATGTTATGTAAAAAAGACTTTAAAAAGATAATGCTAAGAATACAACATTGAATAATTCAATGAATAAATTGAATGTTGTAGCAAAATAAATGTCACATTCAGCACCATGGACAGTGCTGTGACTGAATTACTGCACCTGGCGACTGCTGCTAACAGAAAGATACTCTCCCCAGCCAAAACTATAATAATAATAATAATAATAATAATAATAATAATAATAATAATAATAATAATAATAATAATAAGCCTCTATTAGCTTTTTACATTTCCCTTGAAAATTTGCTAAATCTGAAAAAGTGCATAAAAACTGGTGATAAAAACACCTGAATCTTTCAAAGACACTGAAATATCGCAAAAAGGTTTTTATGCTTTCATGAGGATTAATTTCAAATTTTCGATATTGAAATGTGTTGCAAAAGCACTAGGGAAATACTTTTTCTACAAAAACACGTCACAGAACATGACATACCTGGTCACATGAAGTGATGTACCTGTTCACATGACCACTTCTCACCAAGAAAACTTGGCGAGGTACGTGTAGACAGAAGAGGAGACCAGGACATTTCTTAGCATTATACTTTAAAATTTCTGCCACATTAGACGTGAAACAACAAAGGAATGCAGAGTGTTACAAGGAGGTTCTCAGTGTCCATCTTCCTGAAGCAAAGTCTCGTGGGATGAGATTTTACAGGAGTTATTAAACTCCAGCCCAAAACAACCTTCAATGGAAATATAATAGAAATATCGCTTTTATTTTGCAAAATTCTATAATAGAAACCAAGCTATTGCCATATTTGTACAGGTACATACACAAAATAAGTTTTCCGCATTTACAGTAACCCATCCCTGAAGGGCAGTGGGCAGCCATCAGTGGCGTGCACAGACATTTTGGGGGGCAGGTGCTCAATGAAAAATAAGGGCACTTTATGTAGCATGAAGAAATGACAGCTGCCATATTATAGCAGTGTTAGATTTAAAAAATAAATAGACATTACAGGCACATGTTGAATGTAATTGCATATTTATTTATGTCAATATCTTAATAAAATCATAATGCCTTTCTTGTTCTCCCTCATTCTGGTCATCAGACAACACTTCTGATTCAGTAACTTAACTGCTATGGACTCTGCTTTATCTGTAGATTCATCTAGAGATTCATCTTTCTCAACTTCTTTACTGGTACATGGTCTACTGCTTCCCTGCTGTAGCTGCCTAGAATAGAATCATAATAGTTTTAGTAATAGCCTATTTTTTAAGGTTGAATATAGCCTATTAAGGTATATACAAGTTTACTGCAAGTCTAGTAACATAGAAATAACTTGTTGGAACAAAATAATATAATTAAATAAAATAACTTCATGCCTAATTTAGAACAGCCAAACCACTTTGTGTAGTTAAAATAAAATGTGGACAGCTTTTAAGATTTCAGTAAAATTAGAGAAACAGTTGAACTTTAAAATCTGAGCTTTAAAATGCCCTAAAGAGTGAACACGACTCTTGACTCTGACCTTTTATCTTCATCTGAGACCAACATTATGAATAAAACTGTTTGGTTGTATTTCAGCAAGGCACAGGGCTAATTTTTTAGGCTACTTTTTCTGCAGGCAGTTGGGAAGTCGCATGCTGAGAACAACTGGAATTAACTTAAAGAATAATTAAGTGTTTAAATAGAGGACTTTGAGTTTAATTTAGAATTGAATTAGCATTGTGAATTAAGTGTTTACAAGGCCAGTTGAAAGAGGAATTAACTTTTATTCTGCTTTAAAGAGGAAGTAAAGCTCCCATGTAAACGTGGCCATTGTAGAATAGTAGAGCAAGAGATGGGTGTGTGTGGGTGCAGCACATAAGGGTATGGTAGATAATGAGAGATGATTATAATGATTATAAATAGCAAAGAAAGCTGTTAAAAAAATAGAAGTAAAGTATAGAACACTTTATTGAAATAGGAAGCGAAAAGTACAATGTGAAAGAAAATTAAATGGCAAAAATACTGGGAGTAGGAGGAGAAAGGCAGACATCTGTATGCACTGCTGAGAAATGGATATTTTAACCTGAATTTGACACAAGATATTAGAAACATGAAAACGGTTTCTGCGATTATTTGTGGTGAAACTGGAAAGGAAGACATATGATGATTCGGACAGCATGAGAGCTGAAACGTGTTAGAGATACACACTAGATGATGCTACAATATGGGTTCAAGCTGCCGAAGAAGAAGAAGAAGAAGAAGAAGAAGAAGAAGAAGAAGAAGAAGAAGAAGAAGAAGAAGAAGAAGAAGAAGAAGAACAAGATGAAGAACAAGAAGAAGAACAAGAAGAACAAGAACTCACAGGCTCGGCTGATCTTTGGTTTTGTTTGTGCTGCTTTTGTTATTCCTGAGGGCCAGTGGACAGCCACAGTGTAGTGCCTGGGGAGCAGTTAGGGTTTAGGGACTTGCGTAGCATCCTACAGTGATGGCGCCTGTTGGATCCAAACTGGTGATCCTCTGATTCAGTTTGGTCAGCACTTCCCCAGCCAAAACTATTGTTTCACCTCCCTTTTCCCCGATTTCAGAATTGTTAACTAATAGGAAGGCAATCGGGAAGCTCTGCAAATAGTGCTTGCAAGATTATCAAGGCTTTGACATTATTGTAATCATCACATCTACGTAACCAACAGCAAATATGACCATAGAACATAGACTGAAAATACAAGGTCAGTCTTGGTCCAACTCAGGGCAGGAGAAGACTAAAAATTATAAAAACTATAGAAACAAATTCAGGAGGCACTAAATACAGCTTCTTTCCACTTACTAACAAAACTAAGTTCTTTAAAATGTGTGTTATCACTCATTAACTCCATCAATATGCTCTCAGCGCATTGCTCTGTAAATTTTTTTTCATAACATTTTGAGCAAAATGTAGTTGGACAAAGGGGGTACTTGGATTCCAAAATAAAATTAAGTGGGTACTTGATCCGAAAAGGTTTGAGAACCGCTGTGTTTCATCTGTTATCTTTTAAGCACATAACTAACATTCACAAAATGAACAACAATTACCTATGTGAATCAACGCTTCTATTAGAACTGTAAAGTAAACTAGATCAACATGATCTTTCCCATGTTCATCCCAGTTCTAACCTTGCATCCACATGTAATTAGCCAAGATTAGAGGAAGCCGTTTCTCATTATCTCTTTAGAGTGGCTCACAGAGGTTTTAATTGTGCTTGACTGACAGGGCCTGAATGCCCCTTATAAGCATTTGATCTTCAAAGAGTCCCCTATATGTCACAGCTCAAAGGAGAATCCAGATTGTCCTCCACTCACCTCAGTTTCTCATATGCCGTCAGCGTCGAGGAGATAAACTTGTGCACAATTCCCGGTGAGGTTACGCAACAAGATCATTATGCTCAGCATGTTGCCTGTTCCTGCAGTACCAGTAAACAAATCAACAAATGAAATCAAGAGTGGAAGTACACCACAGGAAGAAGTCCCAGGGCAGTGTTCATGTCAGTGCATAAAACTGTATCAGAGTCAGATCACCGGGGAAAAAAATATATTTCGAGTTAAAAAGATCCTCCAATTGAAGTTCGCCTAAGTATTTAACAAACAGATAAATGATAAAAGACCTCACACATATCTGACCAAACAGCAAACATTAGACAAACTGGCTGCAGATAAAACAGAATCAGGACATTGGACCTCAGACCAAATAGCCTCAGGCTGAACTGCTAAATGTCCCCACTGTTTTTTGTGAAGCACAAAGCAATGTATTTTGACAGAAACAAAATTCCAAATTCACTTATTTGTCAATCAAAGAAATAAAAACAAAGATCCACACAGAAAGTCAGATTTGTTTTTCTCAGTGGATTACCAGGAGTCTAACACAAGACAAACTGGCTGTGAAGCAGAATGTTTTAACAAATATGCTCTGACATGAAATATATGTCATATATCTGTTCATATCAAATTTGGTTTTGATTTGAAACCTGTCCTAAATGGAAAATAAGACAGCTTCCGGACTGGTGGGACAACAATAAAGAGCAGTTGTTTTTTTTTTTTTATTTAATGGCGAAAAACAACCTAAGAGAAGCTTTGGAGGAAGAATGTGTTGTCCTGAAACACAGAGAGGAAAAAGTGAATGAAAAGGTTGATTGCATGTGAGGTGTATTGGTTAAACTGTTGGTTATCATAACAGTACATAACATTTCAGATAAGAGCAAGTAGATCATATTACTATAATCAGTGGTACTGTTTAGGATAACTCTTCAAACCTTAACACAGACGTTCAATGCAATCAATGTAAAAGCAATTTTGATATTTTCCTGTTCTATGATTAAAAAAAAAAAAAAAAAAAAGTACACAGGGAACTATTTCAGGATTAACACATTGACTAAAGTGGAAACCTATCAGCTCCGGTGGCGGAGACGTAACGCAGCGGAGCCGCATCCAGTGGAAATTGGGGGTTAGTCCAGCTTATTCCAAGGGAGATCTTGAGGCATTCCCAGGCTAGCCAAGAGAAATAGTCTCTCCAGCATGTCCAGGGTATTCTTTGGGGTCTCGTTCCAGAGGGAGGAGCCCTGAACACCTTACCCGGGTGGTAGGACTGGGCGATATGGACCAAAACTCATATCTCAATATATTTTCTCAAAATGTTGATATTCATTATGAATCTTAATATTTTAAACTCGATAAAGTCTTACCACAAAGACAATTCTAGGTTAAATTTGCTGATGTAAAATGCCACACATTTATTAACAAACAGCTGCACAATATGTGCTACTTTTGTCATTTTCTCCTATAATGGATAGCATTTGTGAGCGAGTTCTGTAGTGTGACTTGCTTAGGTCTGGGTTAGGACGTACTCATCAAACCATGTGACTGCTTTTCATGCTGAGAAGTAGCGAAAGCAGAGACTCCTAAAACTAGTAATAAGCTATGAACCATTACAGTAAATGGTAAATGGACATAATGCTTTATCCCCACACTGAAGTATTCTCAAAGCGCTTTATAATATAAACTCAATCACCCATTCACACACCAATGGGACTAAGCTGCCATGTAAGATGCTGGTCAACAACTGGGAGCAATTTAGGGTTCAATGTCTTGCACAAGGTCCCTTTGAAACATAGACAGGTATCAAACCCCCAACCTCTTGTTTAGAAGATGACCCACTCTGTACCTGAGCCACGGTCACCCATTAATTAATATCAGAAATGAGGAAACATTTTAAAGGACATTGTTTGACTGTACTCTATGAATAATATTGAATACTTGTATGATGTGATTTGTACTGTGTGATTGTATAAATCAAAACAAGTAAAAACAAATATATAGATATATCTTGATATAGTCAATATCGTGATTTTCTGTATCGCCAAAATAGAAAACTCGATACATGATGAATCACAATATATTGCCCAGCCTTACCGGCAGGCATCCAGGGGCATCCTAATTTAGTGCCCAAGCCAGATCTCCTGGCTCTTCTCAATGCATACTAACTGTGAGGCAATGATAATATTACTTTGGAACCCAATGGACATCTCTGAAAACTATTTACTGAATTAGTAGAACAAAGAGAACGCTGTTGTTGTTCTTTTGTTTAAATGTCAAAGAAAAGCACATTCAAAATCCAGACATCATATCAAATATGAAACAAGTCCACACTTGAATATTTTTCTGATTTAGACAGTAGCCACAACATATTGAGAAAGACAACTCCCAATGTTCTTCATGTTCTTAAAATAATTCCACCCAATGAGATCTACAGTTTCTCTGCAAATTCTACAATGTTTGAGTTCCACTGATCTACAGTATCACCAAATGTCTAATAGCTTGAATTATTCTGAATAAAACCAACCAAGTTCCTTGTAGCTCAGTGTTCGTGAGTGGGAACATCACTTTCCCTTGACTATTTTCTTGGATATTATTTTGTCAGACTACCTGGTCTCATGTTTATTCTTACAGTGCTTTGCACTTGGCAACAGTTGAAGTGAAAGTATATCCCATTTGCCTCAGGTTATAGAAGACTTTTTTCCCTGACCTAAAATATTGCTGAGGGCTGAAGTTGGACTGAAGTGGATTTACTGCAGTCAGTCCACTGAGTGTTAAGGTTTGAAAAAAAAAGAAACTGTAAAGTTCTTCTTTTAACAGGATATATGTTGATGTGAACCAAAAATGGTGTAGGATGTACGGTAACTGGAATCTTTAAGGTTGCACGACTAGAAACTGAAAGGCCTTTTCTGAAAAGGATCGAACTATATCAAATAATTTACAGAATTAGGTTGGAATCTACTTTTCGCAGTTCCTGTTGTCATATGGGTGCATATCGTGACTGTATCATCATGTTTCCTTGTTTACCACCATCCATTGCCAGAGGTTCAACACGAATAAGCTGAACTGAATAAATCATTTTATATCCACGTCAACAGCCGACTGAGTAATGTTGTCATTGAAATGCATACATTTATACATAAACACACATCTTGACCAAGAAAGGCTTGAATATCACACCATTATTGTGCATTCAACACCAAGAAAATTGCCTCAGGTGGGAAAACCATCTGCTTCTAGCTGGGAAGCAAACATTCTGCTTTGACAGTGGCATGGGATAGACTCATATGCACAAAGGGAAAGTCGGACCTGGACAACACAAAACAGAATTCAGCTATTTTCTATAATATTTGTATCACCCTGTAATATGAATAAAAATGTATAATGTTGGGTGTGCTTTGTATGCAGCATCCAAATTAGCATTTTTTTTCAAACCCTAACTGGTGTAGAGAGTGAGGATAAAATGCTATCTAATTAAAGCAGCTGGGGACGTTTTCATATATTTGTATTTCTTCCGTAAAACATAAAAAAAATTTACTCACAAGTAAGGTTGAAGTTGCTACTCGCAATTTCGTTTTTCACTCCATCACAAACAATAATTTGTTGTTGCATACATATTATGTGATTTGAACTTCATAAAAGTTTAGCACATTGCATTCTGGGATCTAGTAGAATGTTCAAAGTTACATTTCTGATATTTAAGAAGGGTTTACAGAAACCATTATTAATTCACACCAGTCACTCACATCAGTCATGGTACAGAAGCGTGGCTGCCATTTTGCGACCACCACCAGTTGGTAAAAACCCACTCTACCACTTGGCCATGGTCGCCGCGGTTCTTTGTGAACATTTGCCAGACAAGTGAAATGGATAGCTTGACAACTTTTTTGTCCTGGTTCGTTTATGATGTTCCCAGTGATATGACGTCACTGTGCGAGACTTTACCTTTGGGCCTTATTCAATTCAATTCAATTTAACTTTATCTATATTAGTACAGTGCCTGTCGGAAGTATGCATTCATGTGGGAGATTAAGTTGTCAATTATCGCCAAATGAGTATGTGTTTGAAGGTTGGATGTACAAAAAGGTGTTTATACTCTGTAGTGTTATAACGGGGTTTATTTGGGGGTGCAAAGTAAAATAGCGTGTGCAATTTCCCTAGTTTAATTCTATGGAACATGTGCATGATAAATTGATAAATGAAGTTTGTACCAATGCGGCTGTTTAGGTAGAATCTGAAAAAAGACATGAATTTGTACAAATAAAAGTATTTATTTAGTATTTAACATTTCCTAGTGCAGGGGTGATTATTGTGTGTGTGTGAGTGTGTGTCTCAGCCGCGCGTGTGCACCCACTCTTCACATCAGGTTGAAATGCGTGTCTCACGTTCAATGCTTGAGACTTGAGAGCTTTGCTAGTATATAAGTGAGAGTATGCGGCTGATCAGACACTCCTGCCCCCTTTCCGGTCCAACCCTTCGTCCCGTGTTTACATTATAGCTGTTTCTGCATTTATATATATATATATATATATATATATATATATATATATATATATATATATATACAGTATATATATATATTGTGGAGCCATGTTGTGGACCCATCTATTCACAGAAAAGTTATATTATTCTCTCTGAAAAACCAGATAGTTTATGATATGTCAGCTATTGGCCGTCAACAACTACCGGGTACTATTTGAAACTTCCGGACACTTTTAAAGAAATTTGGGGCCACGGAAATAATTTTAAATAACCAGTAAATATTAAACTCAAACAAACTGTGACACAGTGATATCATGAACTGGTGAACCAGAAGTTCCGTGCTCAATACCGACAAAAATCCGTAATCTTAAAATTGAAATGAACGTTTTGCAACCAAATTACTCTAAAAAAACAGATGCATACACTTGGGGTATGTGGAAGCCGTTGACAAAGTTTCAGGTCGAACAGACACAGCGTCAGGGAGATATTTGCTCCACAAACACACACACACACATGCACACAGAACTTTCTTGCTTTCATAGATAGATTGTGTAAACAATAGTCATCTCGAAGCGCTTATCAAATTATACTATTCTTAAGAAATCCACATGGCCATGCATCAGCTACAGTGAGGAGAAAAAACATCCCTTTCAAGAGAAAAAAATCTTCAGCACAACCAGGCTCAGAGCTGGCAGCCATCTGCTTTGACTATTTGGGGTTAGTGGATAGATGGAGGAGAACAGAACAGGATAGAGTTATAGAACATCAGAGTGTCCCAGACTAGTTGATCAGGAACTGCCAGGTCTAGCGTCAATACACCTTAAAGAGAAAAGAGAGAGAAGAATCAAACGAAGGCAGAGATTCAGGTGTTTCTGTGGAAAGCCACAATATCAACATATGCCATTGTTTTAGCATGCATTTGAGTTTGTGAAAACACCAAAAATGTCCCTTAGCAGTGTGTTTGGGGGAATACTGGCATAGTAGTGGATGAGAGCAACTTTTGGATGAAATACAGGAAGAGTTTGAAAAATGCTAGGGTCTAGTTCTCAGCAGCTTAAAGCAAATGAGGAAGATATGTTATTCATTAAATTAGTCAGAATGTGATCTTATCTAAATGAAATGTACATTGGTTTATTTTATTTGCTGTAGACAGTATATACATTGTATATAAAATGCAATTCATTCTTTGTTTCTTTTCCTTTTTACAATAATCCATTTATTTCAAGGGATTGCAAACACACACAGTTATGCAAATCATTCCATCCCAGGCCAGAAACCTTGGTTTTGCAAATTGGTCACTTGTGGTTGTTCGGGGATATGTTTTTAATAGAATATTCTGGAGGCTAGCAAAACTTTTTTTTCTTCCCCTAGATGGAATATAATAAAAGGGAATAAATGTCTTACTTAAAAAAAAAGAAAAAAAAAAGTGTTTTTTAGCAACTAAAAATGATATTTGCATTCCAATAAAAAACCAAGGTTAAACTAAACGGAACTAAAAATTGCCCAAACACAAAAATCATTATTATATTATTTTAAGATGAAGAACTGTCTAAGTCACATGATTGATTAGAGGTAGATACATTTTCTGATTCCAGCAAACAGGCAACAATATGGATATTTTTTCAATGGCTCTCCTAGAGCTGCATTGACTTTGTGTTTTTTCAAAATATCTGTGTGACTCCAGTTCTTTGAGGAGTCAAAACATGCTCACCATGGGACTATTGATTATAGCTGTTATTTGGCCATTGGTTGTGGTTTCTTGTAGCGAAGTGTCTCAAACACAGTTGGTGGCTGCTTTAGAGCAATAAGATCGTAATGAAATGCTTTATCTGACATCGACAAAATACAACCTTATTTTGGAAACATCTGACCATAAGGCCAATGGTTTATCCAAGTTACTATTTGCTCATCCGGTATCTAATTAAAACAGGGAGTATGTCCCTTGAGGCCTATACGATTGAAAAATAACCTAAGAGTAGCTGGTTGCTGGAAGCCATAATAATGTATTACTGAATGTTTGTAAGCCAATACTTCCATTAATCCTTGGAGCAGCATTAACATCTCCTTTGCTGACTTCAGCAGAAAGGCATTAGTTCCTGGCACGATGAATTCTCAGTGACCCTATGTATCTTTTCCCCCTCATTTATTGCGATCAGCTGCGTTCACATTTTAAGTGTTGCTGATTATGTGAGTTATGTAAACTTTGGGTTCAGGACACCAAGAAGTATTCCTACGTTTCACATTAATATAAGAGGAATAACAAATGGAGAGAAATGGGTTTGGCGTTCGGGTTCATCTATATTGGGAGAAATGACAATAAAATTGTGCTGCTACAAGGGTGCAGGCAACAAACAAAGAGTAGACATATATAGCAAGGTGGTGAATCAAAGACCTATATTACAGGTTAGATGAAATAACTGTGTTGCTTGACTTGAGTGGCAGATTCAATTTACTTAGCTGTGTTATGGACCAGGCATGTGCCCTGTCTGGATCAGGTGAATCAAGTGATCAAATGATGTTGTGCACTTTAAGGTAACTGTGAAGAAAGGGTGTAGAAAAGCTAATAGATAGCATCTTCAGTCTGAATATTTGCATTATACATGCAATTTACAGGAACATTAGTTTGCAAAGCATCACTTCTGTGATGCCAGGGTTTGATTCCAGCTCAAATGTTGGTACAAGAAGAACCGGATATAAACTAACAGAAATGTTACAAACATAATACAGTTTTGTATTATCAAAAACTGTTTTCATAATACAGTTTTGAAAACTGTATTATGGACCTGCCAAAATAAATCCAAAATGCAGTTTCATACGTATGTTCAGCCCCCACTGTAACTTAAAGAATGAGAGAGTGAAATTGCTCAAATTAAGCAGTGTTGTTATTTATTATGTTCTACATGACATATCATACAACACTCGATACATGTGCTTTGATATGTGAGATACACTTTAACATGGAGGGAGAGACTTGCTGTCAGCTGTAAATCACTAAGTTAAATAACGGGGAGGAGAGAATAAAAGGATCCATATGGATTGAAAGCATTTAAAAGTCCAACAACGTAGATTATGGAATTTAAAGTCTCCACCGTAACTCCACCTTCGCTGATTCTCTCTACTTCCTTCCTTGGCCGGTAGATGCTGATTTTTTCGCGGGGTAGGTGGGCGAGTAGATTATCATAACACCGCTCAATCCACCGCTTTATATCCAGACACTGAGCGCAGGGTTTGCTCGTTCTCTGTTCCAGCCAATGCAATTCAAAGTATATATTATTGTAAAGGAAGAATGAAGTTCTCAGCAAATTCCATCTACTGTTTGTGGCTTCCAAATGTTTGAAAAACTGTGTTTTGTAAGAGTTTCACGTTCTTATTGTTTGTCATTCGTGTTATTTTTATCAATTTCTATCTATCTATCTATCTATCTATCTATCTATCTATCTATCTATCTATCTATCTATCTATCTATCTATCTATCTATCTATCTATCTATCTATCTATCTATCTATCTATCCATCCATCCAGATAGGAACTGTATGATATAATTTTCAAAATCTCAATTACAAAAGGACATTTGAGCTTTGCTATAGCTTAGGGCTACTTATTAGCTGTGTTGGGTAAATGTGGGTCAGAGGATACGTTGAAATCAAGCATGAGCATTGAGAGTCACTAAAGGCATGTATTATACAGCCATCTGTATCTGTACATCAATCTATCAGAATGACATACAGGACGTCTGCAAAGGAGACGTTTAATGCCTTGTCAAAACATTACCCCTGTGACTGTTCTCTCTAACTTTGACAGACTACCTTGTCTAGGCAGGGAGCATTTAATGTCTCCCATCTGCCTCGTCCTGCTGACAGGAGGCTGAGTCAGACGGTCCAACCCAGGAACGGATGCGTAGCGCTGCTTTCGTTCATGCACAGCACACACACAAGTGCAAATTAACCCCATTTGTCTTTTATTTGTTCTCTTACGTAATACTTAGCTTTTGTGATTGACAGCGCTAATGTGTTATCAATCTGCTCATGTATTAGATTAATCACATCAATGTGATTAGGGGAGCATGGTCACACTCTGGGTCAATGCATGAAAAATCACACAAGGGGAACTCCTAGGGCAGCCTGTTTTTGGTTCTTTTGACAAACGAACTTGTTATAATATTTGATCATGCTCTTTGGCTCTTAAAGTTGGATTTCTTTTTTTTTTTTTTTTTTTTTTAACTGTAAGATTTGTGACATGGCTGATGGTAGTAGACTGGTATAAGTGACATGTTTCAAATGTTCACCTAGCTGGTAATTTCGTTTATTTTTGATGTAAAAAGTATAGACTTTGCTCGCAGGGAGTCTAAGTGCTAAAGTGCTGTTGCTTCACAAAAACATGGTTGATTTCTCTCTGATGTTTGTTTTTTTCCTCTTATGCTTCCAAGTGGTAAATGGTGGGTTTTTATCACGTCCAACACAAGAAAAGCAGTGTGTGTTTGTCATACTTCAAAATCCTGATCTGGTATTGCTGCACCAATAAGAAAATGTGCTTTGTCTACTTAAAGAAGGATTAAGGGGATTTTGTAAAGAATGAGTTTCAATCACAGGAGGCAGAAAGAAGCAGGAGCAGTTCTTGTATGGACGTCCATTTGACTGGTGAAACTGGAGAAAACTGAGAGGACCATGTGGGCAATGACTATCCAGAGAATACGCACACAATGCAGCATCACTCAGCATTCAGACCCTCATTAAGGTTAAGGAATGTAATTAGTTCATGAAGAACACCTGATAGCCAACTCAAGCTTTCACACAAACATAGGCTGCGTTCAAAATGTCATACTATCTTATTACTCATACTGTTTGATGTCAAAATTAGTACTTAGTGCATTCACATTAGATAGTATGAAAAGAGTATGTAAGAATGTACAATACACATTAGTCATACTCAACCACCTCATGATGCATTTCGAGCAAACACAGCAGTCACACATCCTTTTCAAAATAAAAGCATCTCGTCTTGTCTTCCATTAGTTAACCGGAAGTTTGGTCAGTAGCAAAATGACGGATCTCCGAAAATCTCCAAAATGTGTATACATTAGTTTTATGGATCGATTGACCACATGTTAATATTCTACTTGGTCACTTTCTCACTTAACATGCTTTCAGAACGTTCAAAGGTGGAGAATCAACTGAGATATTTAACCTCAATGTGCTTCTGGTTTTTGTCAGGTATGAAATGCATCTTGGGAAACTTGGAAGTATACTTCAATGGGAACGCTATTCATCCTCATCAGGCTTAATATATATTATATAAAGTATATTGTAGACAGAATATACTCATTGAGTTTGGAGTGTATAGCAGTGGTTCCCTATCTTTTTTTTTTCCTGTGTACCCCCTTTGCATTTTTGTCAAATCATGCGCTCCCCTTTATATCATTAGTACAAGCTCCATAATTTTATATGATTTTTTAATTGTGGAACAGCGGAACCTAAACCCCTAACTGTGTCTCAAACATTGGTTCCCTAAGGCTTAATCTAGAAATTCAAAACAATGAGTGTAATTTAAACTGGAATCAAAAAAATAAATTAAAAATACCATGCAACTTTAATGTAATTACTTCAATTGTAAGTAATTAGTCTCCTTTGTAAAATGTAGCTAATTATTGTCTCCTATTGTCATAAGTGTGATAAAATGGCCTCCACAACTCTACAAATATAGTATTTTTTTTAGCAATAGTACTGTTAATAATACCAATGATTATGCAGAAGGCATGAACAAAACCGTGTTCAGCATTGGATTCATCAAAGTGATCAGCAGACACCTCTGAAGAAGACCTGCAGTTAAAAATAAGTTCTCTGAATAAATGAAACCATAACATATTCATAGTACTGATAGTTTGTAGAGAATTTGTCCAAAAATAGCCTAAAAAGGAACTAGGAAAATTTCCCAATGTTTTTTTTAATTATTGTTAAATCTTTCCGAGTACCCCCTGCAATGTGCTCCTGTACCCATAGGGGTATATGACCCCTGTTTACCATGTATAGTATGCTAGGGTGAAATTTCAAACAGAGCCATAGAGAAGAGACAAGGAGTGAAGACAACAATATGAATAACGGACAAATATGACACAAGATAGATAAAAAACTAACAAAACTTGATTATTAGAAGCAACTAAAAAACAACAGAAACAAGGTCCCAACAGGAGTTTAAAATAGAACCAGAACAAAGAAAATAAACTCAAAAAGCACCCACAGACCCCAGTTAATAACAAATATACCATTTATTTTTTGTCATTTTTGGTGACTTTAGAAACCTTTTCCCTGTTGGCTCTGTGGTTGACTGTACCTCATAATAATTTTAAAAAGAGTGGCTCCCAATGATTAGGGCTGGGAGCTCATTTATAGAATGTGATAGTAATTAATATGCTAAGTGATAACTTAGGATATCTAAGTGAATTTTAATATCCGTGTTGATTAATCATCCCTTAAAAAATGAATGAGTGATAATGGGTTTGAACAAATAAAGTGATGTCAAATACCAACTTTTTTGCATTATGATTGAATATATGATTAAATAATGAATTATAAGTAGAAGTATTTATTTTTGCTTGTCACATATATTATGATCCGAGCAATGTTCTTTAATTAGAATTATGTTGTGCAATTATATTTTGAGTTTTAAAGTGCCACCTTTTAAATACTAGTTTAAAAATTTAAATAATTTACAAACCCTGCAAAATAGAAAGTGCAATGCTCTAATAATAAAACGAAATTGACTTATTTATTTCAGAGTTTGTGGATATTGTCACTAAAATTTTAATAATTCAATGTTACTGTTTAGTGAGAAATGGAGGGTAGATTGTAACTGATGGGTTGGCAGTTTGAGTCTCACCTGGACCAACACTGTGGGATATTGAGCAAGTCCCTTAACCCCAATCCAACTGCTCCCCGGGCGAGTGTAGTTGGCAGCCCACCGCTACCCCTCGAGGAAAATGGGGAAAATGCAGAGAATAATTTCACTACGGTGATGAATAAAGTTTACATCATTATATTAAAGTAATCAATTGGTTTTAATGTAATTATATAATTAAGAATTAAACATAGAAATCTGCCACTTTTAGAAAAAATACACTATGTGCAATTTTTCTTGAGAGTTGAATGAATTTAGGTTCCAAAGAAACAATCTTATCAACAGATACATATACAATGCTTAATGACACAAGTTAGAAACTAACAGACCAATACAACTTGATAATTAGAAAAAATTGAAAAAAAAAAAAAAAAAGTGCCCCAACAGTACTTAAACCGACAACCTGACAAGACTTGAAAATAAGCCACAAGACCAAGAGAACATATGTCACTCAATGTTTGGCATATAATTAGGACTTAAACTTAGAAAACTGCCACTTTATTTTATTTAAATTTTTTTTTTTGCCGCTTTTAAATATAC